>NC_060119.1:45564040-46164040 GCF_021461395.2 Schistocerca americana
TTAATTCGTCAATGTGAGGGAGCGAGGGATGCAGTACAGAAGGAATACCGAATCGGAAAGGAGATAGTCGTATCCCAAAAGGAAATCCTGTCGTTTCCTTGGAAATGTTACTCGATTTAGAAGGAGAAGTCATAGAACCCATTGTATGTCATAGCGGCGCAAGTTCTGTGGTAATTCGTCAATGTAATGGAGCGATGGATGCAGTAAAGATGGGAATAGTGCATCGGAAAGGAGATATTCCTATACCAAAAGAAAATCCTGTCGTTTCCATTGAAACGTTACTCGATTTAGAAGGACATGTAATTGAACCCATACTATTCCATAGCGACGCAATTTCAGCGTTAATTCGTCAATGTGAGTCAGCCAGGGATGCAGTAAAGAGGGAATAGTGCATCGGAGAGGAGAAACTCGTATACCAATAGAAAATCCTGTTGTTTCTATAGAAACGTTACTCGATTTAGAAGGAGAGGTCATAGAACGCATAGTATTTCATAGCGACGCAATTTATTCGTCAATGTGAAGGAGCGAGAGATGCAGTAAAGAAGGAATAGTGCATCGGTAAGGAGATACTCGTATACCAAAAGAAAATCCTCTCGTTTCCATAGAAACGTTACTCGATTTAGAAGGAGATGTTATAGAACCCATAGTATTTCATGGCGATGCAATTTCTGTGCTAATTCGACAATGTGAGGGAGCGAGGAATGTAGTAAAGAAGGAATAGTGCATCGGAAAGGTGATACTCGTATACCAAAAGAAAATCCTGTCGTTTTTAATAGAAACGTTACTCGATTTAGAAAGAGATGTCACAGAACGCATAGTATTTCAAGTCGACAGAATTTCTGTGTTAATTCGTCAATGTGAGGTAGCGAGGGATGCAGTAAAGAAGGAATAGTGCATCGGAAAGGAGATACTCGTATCCCAAAAGAAAATACTGTCGTTTCCATAGAAACGATACTCGATTTAGAAGGAAAAGTCATAGAACACATAGTATTCCATAGCGTCCCAATTTCTGTGTTAATTCGTCAATGTGAGGTAGCGAATGATGCAGTAAAGAAGGAATAGTGCATCGGAAAGGAGATACTCGTATCCCAAAAGAAAATACTGTCGTTTCCATAGAAACGATACTCGATTTAGAAGGAAAAGTCATAGAACACATAGTATTCCATAGCGTCCCAATTTCTGTGTTAATACGTCAATGTGAGGTAGCGAGGGATGCAGTAAAGAAGGAATTGTGCATCGGAAACGAGATAGTCGTATCCCAAAAGAAAATCCTGTCGCCTCCATAGAAACGTTACTCGATTTAGAAGGAGAAGTCATTTAACCCATAGTATTTGAGAGCGACGCAATTTCTGCGTTAATTCTTCAATTTGAGGGAGCGCGGGATGCATTAAAGAAGTGATTGTGCATCGGAAAGGAGATAGTCAGTCGTATCCCAAAAGAAAACACCTTCGTATCCATAGAAACGTTACTCGATTCAGAAGGAGAAGTTTTAGAACCCATAGTATTTCAAAGCTAAGCAATTTCTGTGAATATTCGTCAGTGTGAAAGAGCTAGGGATGCATTAAAGAAGTAATAGAGCATCGGCAAGGAGATACTCTTATCCCAAAAGAAAATCTTGTCGTTTCCATGGAAATGTTACTCGATTTAGAAGGAGAAGTCATAGAACCCATAGTATTTCATAGCGAAGCAAGTTCTGTGGTAATTCGTCAATGTCAGAGAGCTAGGGATGCAGTAAAGAAGGAATAGTGCATCGGAAAGGAGATACTCGTATCCCAAAAGAAAATCCTGTCGTTTCTAAAGAAACGTTTCTCGATTTAGAAGGAGAAGTCATAGAACCCATAGTATTTCATAGCGACGCAAATTCGGTGTTAATTCGTCCACGTCAAGGAGCGCGAGATGCAGTAAAGAAGGAATAGTGCATCGGAATGGAGATAATCGAATACCAAAAGAAAATCCTCTCGATTCCATAGAGACCTTACCCGATTTAGAAGGAGAAAACATAGAACCCATAGTATTTCAAGGCGACGCAATTTCTGTGTTAATTCTTCAATGTGAGGGAGCGCGGGATGCAGTAAAGAAGTGATAGTGCATCGGAAAGGAGATAGTCAGTCGTATCCCAAAAGAGAACCCCTTCGTATCCAAAGAAACTTTACTCGATTCAGAAGGAGAAGTTTTAGAACGCATAGTATTTCATAGCGAAGCAATTTCTGTGAATATTCGTCAATGTGAGGGAGCTAGGGAGACATTAAAGAAGTAATAGACCATCGGCAAGGAGATACTCTTATTTCGAAAGAAAATCCTGTTGTTTCCACAGAAACGTTACTCGATTTAGAAAGAGATGTCATAGAACGCATAGTATTTCAAGGCGACGCAATTTCTGTGTTAATTCGTCAATGTGAGGGAGCGAGGGATGCAGTACAGAAGGAATACCGAATCGGAAAGGAGATAGTCGTATCCCAAAAGGAAATCCTGTCGTTTCCTTGGAAATGTTACTCGATTTAGAAGGAGAAGTCATAGAACCCATTGTATTTCGTAGCGACGCAAGTTCTGTGGTAATTCGTCAATGTAATGGAACGATGGATGCAGTAAAGATGGAATAGTGCATCGGAAAGGAGATATTCCTATACCAAATGAAAATCCTGTCGTTTCCATTGTAACGTTACTCGATTTAGAAGAATATGTAATTAAAGCCATACTAGTCCATAACGACGCAATTTCTGAGTTAATTTGCCAATGTGAGTCAGCCAGGGATACAGTAAAGAGGGAATAGTGCATCGGAAAGGAGAAACTCGTATCCCAAAAGAAAATCTTGTTGTCTCTATAGAAACGTTACTCGATTTTGAAGGAGAGGTCATAGAACGCATAGTGTTTCATACCGACGCAATTGCTGTGTTAATTCGTCAATGTGAACGAGCGTGAGATGCAGTAAAGAAGGAATAGTGCATCGGAAAGGAGATACTCGTATACCAAAAGAAAATCCTCTCGTTTCCATAGAAACGTTACTCGATTTAGAAGGAGAAGTTATAGAACCCATTGTATTTCATGGCGATGCAATTTCTGTGCTAATTCGACAATGTGAGGGAGCGAGGAATGTAGTAAAGAAGGAATAGTGCATCGGAAAGGAGATACACGTATGCCAAAAGAAAATCCTGTCGTTTCCATTGACATGTAACTCGATTTAGAAGGAGAAGTCACAGAATCCATAGAATTTCATAGCGACGCAATTTCTGTGTTAATTTGTCAATGAAATGGAGCGAGGGATGCAGTAGAAATGGAATAGTGCATCAGAAAAGAGATACTCATATCCCAAAAGAAAATAATGACGTTTTAATAGGAACGTTACTCGATTTAGAAGGAGATGTCATAGAACACACAGGATTTCATAGGGACGCCATTTCTGTGTTAATTTGTCAATGAGAGGGATCGAGGAAAGCAGTAAAGCAGGAATAGAGCATCGGAAAGGAGATAATCGTATCCCAAAAGAAAATCCTGTCGTTTCAATAGAAACGTTACTCGATTTAGAAGGAGAAGTCATAGAACCCATAGTATTTCATAGCGACGCAATTTCTGTGTTAATTCGTTAATGTGAGGGTGTGAGGGATGCAGTAAAGAAGGAAAAGAGCATCGGAAAAGAGATACACGTATCCCAAAGGAAAATCCTGTCGTTTCCATTGACAAGTTACTCGATTTTGATCGAGAAGTCATGGAACACATAGTATTCCATAGCGACGCAATTTCTGTGTTAATTCGTCAATGTGAGGTAGCCAGGGATGCATTAAAGAAGGGAATAGGGCATCGGAAAGGAGGTCCTCGTATCCCAAAAGAAAACCATGTCGTTTCTATAGAAACGTTTCTCGATTTAGAACGAGAGGTCATGGAACCCATAGTATTTCATAGCGACGCAATTTCTGTGTCAATTCGTCAATTTGAGGGAGCGAGGGATGCAGTAAATTATTAATAGTGCATCGGATAGGAGATACTCGTATCCCAAAAGAAAATCCTGTCGATTCCTTAGATACGTTACTCGATTTAGAAGGAGGAGTCATAGAACCCATAGTATTCCATAGCGACGCAATTTCTGTGTTAACTCGTCAATGTGAGGGAGCCAGGGATGCAGTAAAGAAGGAATAGTATATCGGAAAGGAGAAACTCGTATACCAAAAGAAAACCCTGTCGCTTTAATAGAAACGTAACTCGATTTAGAAAGAGATGTCATACAACTCATAGTATTTCAAGGCGACGCAATTTCTGTGTTAATTCGTCAATGTTAAGGAGCGAGGGATTCAGTAAAGAAGGAATAGTGCAGCGGAAAGGAGATACTCGTATCCCAAAAGAAAATCCTGTCGTTTCCATAGAAACGTTACTCGATTTAGAAGGACATGTAATTGAACCCATACTATTCCATAGCGACGCAATTTCAGCGTTAATTCGTCAATGTGAGTCAGCCAGGGATGCAGTAAAGAGGGAATAGTGCATCGGAGAGGAGAAACTCGTATACCAATAGAAAATCCTGTTGTTTCTATAGAAACGTTACTCGATTTAGAAGGAGAGGTCATAGAACGCATAGTATTTCATAGCGACGCAATTTCTGTGTTAATTCGTCAATGTGAAGGAGCGAGAGATGCAGTAAAGAAGGAATAGTGCATCGGTAAGGAGATACTCGTATACCAAAAGAAAATCCTCTCGTTTCCATAGAAACGTTACTCGATTTAGAAGGAGATGTTATAGAACCCATAGTATTTCATGGCGATGCAATTTCTGTGCTAATTCGACAATGTGAGGGAGCGAGGAATGTAGTAAAGAAGGAATAGTGCATCGGAAAGGTGATACTCGTATACCAAAAGAAAATCCTGTCGTTTTAATAGAAACGTTACTCGATTTAGAAAGAGATGTCACAGAACGCATAGTATTTCAAGTCGACAGAATTTCTGTGTTAATTCGTCAATGTGAGGTAGCGAGGGATGCAGTAAAGAAGGAATAGTGCATCGGAAAGGAGATACTCGTATCCCAAAAGAAAATACTGTCGTTTCCATAGAAACGATACTCGATTTAGAAGGAAAAGTCATAGAACACATAGTATTCCATAGCGTCCCAATTTCTGTGTTAATACGTCAATGTGAAGGAGCGAGAGATGCAGTAAAGAAGGAATAGTGCATCGGAAAGGTGATACTCGTATACCAATAGAAAATCCTGTCGTTTTAATAGAAACGTTACTCGATTTAGAAAGAGATGTCATGGAACGCATAGTATTTCAAGGCGACAGAATTTCTGTGTTAATTCGTCAATGTGAGGTAGCGAGGGATGCAGTAAAGAAGGAATAGTGCATCGGAAAGGAGATACACGTATGCCAAAAGAAAATCCTGTCGTTTCCATTGACATGTAACTGGATTTAGAAGGAGAAGTCACAGAATCCATAGAATTTCATAGCGACGCAATTTCTGTGTTAATTTGTCAATGTAATGGAGCGAGGGATGCAGTAGAAATGGAATAGTGCATCAGAAAAGAGATACTCATATCCCAAAAGAAAATAGTGACGTTTTAATAGGAACGTTACTCGATTGAGACGGAGATGTCATAGAACACACAGGATTTCATAGGGACGCCATTTCTGTGTTAATTTGTCAATGAGAGGGATCGAGGAAAGCAGTAAAGCAGGAATAGAGCATCGGAAAGGAGATAATCGTATCCCAAAAGAAAATCCTGTCGTTTCAATAGAAACGTTACTCGATTTAGAGGGAGAAGTCATAGAACCCGTAGTATTTCATAGCGACGCAATTTCTGTGTTAATTAGTTAATGTGAGGGTGTGAGGGATGCAGTAAAGAAGGAATAGAGCATCGGAAAAGAGATACACGTATCCCAAAGGAAAATCCTGTCGTTTCCATTGACAAGTTACTCGATTTTGATCGAGAAGTCATGGAACACATAGTATTCCATAGCGACGCAATTTCTGTGTTAATTCGTCAATGTGAGGTAGCCAGGGATGCATTAAAGAAGGGAATAGGGCATCGGAAAGGAGATCCTCGTATCCCAAAAGAAAACCATGTCGTTTCTATAGAAACGTTTCTCGATTTAGAACGAGAGGTCATGGAACCCATAGTATTTCATAGCGACGCAATTTCTGTGTCAATTCGTCAATTTGAGGGAGCGAGGGATGCAGTAAATTATTAATAGTGCATCGGATAGGAGATACTCGTATCCCAAAAGAAAATCCTGTCGATTCCTTAGATACGTTACTCGATTTAGAAGGAGGAGTCATAGAACCCATAGTATTCCATAGCGACGCAATTTCTGTGTTAACTCGTCAATGTGAGGGAGCCAGGGATGCAGTAAAGAAGGAATAGTATATCGGAAAGGAGAAACTCGTATACCAAAAGAAAATCCTGTCGCTTTAATAGAAACGTAACTCGATTTAGAAAGAGATGTCATACAACTCATAGTATTTCAAGGCGACGCAATTTCTGTGTTAATTCTTCAACGTTAGGGAGCGAGGGATTCAGTAAAGAAGGAATAGTGCAGCGGAAAGGAGATACTCGTATCCCAAAAGAAAATCCTGTCGTTTCCATAGAAACGTTACTCGATTTAGAAGGACATGTAATTGAACCCATACTATTCCATAGCGACGCAATTTCAGCGTTAATTCGTCAATGTGAGTCAGCCAGGGATGCAGTAAAGAGGGAATAGTGCATCGGAGAGGAGAAACTCGTATACCAATAGAAAATCCTGTTGTTTCTATAGAAACGTTACTCGATTTAGAAGGAGAGGTCATAGAACGCATAGTATTTCATAGCGACGCAATTTCTGTGTTAATTCGTCAATGTGAAGGAGCGAGAGATGCAGTAAAGAAGCAATAGTGCATCGGTAAGGAGATACTCGTATACCAAAAGAAAATCCTCTCGTTTCCATAGAAACGTTACTCGATTTAGAAGGAGATGTTATAGAACCCATAGTATTTCATGGCGATGCAATTTCTGTGCTAATTCGACAATGTGAGGGAGCGAGGAATGTAGTAAAGAAGGAATAGTGCATCGGAAAGGTGATACTCGTATACCAAAAGAAAATCCTGTCGTTTTAATAGAAACGTTACTCGATTTAGAAAGAGATGTCACAGAACGCATAGTATTTCAAGTCGACAGAATTTCTGTGTTAATTCGTCAATGTGAGGTAGCGAGGGATGCAGTAAAGAAGGAATAGTGCATCGGAAAGGAGATACTCGTATCCCAAAAGAAAATACTGTCGTTTCCATAGAAACGATACTCGATTTAGAAGGAAAAGTCATAGAACACATAGTATTCCATAGCGTCCCAATTTCTGTGTTAATACGTCAATGTGAAGGAGCGAGAGATGCAGTAAAGAAGGAATAGTGCATCGGAAAGGTGATACTCGTATACCAATAGAAAATCCTGTCGTTTTAATAGAAACGTTACTCGATTTAGAAAGAGATGTCATGGAACGCATAGTATTTCAAGGCGACAGAATTTCTGTGTTAATTCGTCAATGTGAGGTAGCGAGGGATGCAGTAAAGAAGGAATAGTGCATCGGAAAGGAGATACTCGTATCCCAAAAGAAAATACTGTCGTTTCCATAGAAACGATACTCGATTTAGAAGGAAAAGTCATAGAACACATAGTATTCCATAGCGTCCCAATTTCTGTGTTAATACGTCAATGTGAGGGAGCCAGGGATGCAGTAAAGAAGGAATTGTGCATCGGAAACGAGATAGTCGTATCCCAAAAGAAAATCCTGTCGCCTCCATAGAAACGTTACTCGATTTAGAAGGAGAAGTCATTTAACCCATAGTATTTGAGAGCGACGCAATTTCTGCGTTAATTCTTCAATTTGAGGGAGCGCGGGATGCATTAAAGAAGTGATTGTGCATCGGAAAGGAGATAGTCAGTCGTATACCAAAAGAAAACACCTTCGTATCCATAGAAACGTTACTCGATTCAGAAGGAGAAGTTTTAAAACCCATAGTATTTCAAAGCTAAGCAATTTCTGTGAATATTCGTCAGTGTGAAAGAGCTAGGGATGCATTAAAGAAGTAATAGAGCATCGGCAAGGAGATACTCTTATTCCAAAAGAAAATACTGTTGTTTCCATAGAAACGTTACTCGATTTAAATGGAGAAGTCATGGAACCCATAGTATTTAACAGCGACGTAATTTCTGTGTTAATTCGTCAATGTGAGGGATCTAGGGATGCAGTAAAGATGGAATAGTGCATCGGAATGGAGATACTCGTATCCCAAAAGAAAATCTTGTCGTTTCAATAGAAACGTTACTCGATTTAGAGGGAGAAGTCATAGAACGCATAGTATTTCATAGAGACGCAATTTCTGTGTTAATTCGCCAATGTGAGGGAGCGAGGGATGCAGTACAGAAGGAGTAGTGAATCGGAAAGGAGATAGTCGTATTCCAAAAGAAAATCTTGTCGTTTCCATGGAAATGTTACTCGATTTAGAAGGAGAAGTCATAGAACCCATAGTATTTCATAGCGACGCAAGTTCTGTGGTAATTCGTCAATGTCAGAGAGCTAGGGATGCAGTAAAGAAGGAATAGTGCATCGGAAAGGAGATACTCGTATCCCAAAAGAAAATCCTGTCGTTTCTAAAGAAACGTTTCTCGATTTAGAAGGAGAAGTCATAGAACCCATAGTATTTCATAGCGACGCAAATTCGGTGTTAATTCGTCCACGTCAAGGAGCGAGAGATGCAGTAAAGAAGGAATAGTGCATCGGAATGGAGATAATCGAATACCAAAAGAAAATCCTCTCGATTCCATAGAGACCTTACCCGATTTAGAAGGAGAAAACATAGAACCCATAGTATTTCAAGGCGACGCAATTTCTGTGTTAATTCTTCAATGTGAGGGAGCGCGGGATGCAGTAAAGAAGTGATAGTGCATCGGAAAGGAGATAGTCAGTCGTATCCCAAAAGAGAACCCCTTCGTATCCATAGAAACTTTACTCGATTCAGAAGGAGAAGTTTTAGAACGCATAGTATTTCATAGCGAAGCAATTTCTGTGAATATTCGTCAATGTGAGGGAGCTAGGGATGCATTAAAGAAGTAATAGACCATCGGAAAGGAGATACTCTTATTTCGAAAGAAAATCCTGTTGTTTCCATAGAAACGTTACTCGATTTAGAAAGAGATGTCATAGAACGCATAGTATTTCAAGGCGACGCAATTTCTGTGTTAATTCGTCAATGTGAGGGAGCGAGGGATGCAGTACAGAAGGAATACCGAATCGGAAAGGAGATAGTCGTATCCCAAAAGGAAATCCTGTCGTTTACTTGGAAATGTTACTCGATTTAGAAGGAGAAGTCATAGAACCCATTGTATTTCATAGCGACGCAAGTTCTGTGGTAATTCGTCAATGTAATGGAACGATGGATGCAGTAAAGATGGAATAGTGCATCGGAAAGGAGATATTCCTATACCAAATGAAAATCCTGTCGTTTCCATTGTAACGTTACTCGATTTAGAAGAATATGTAATTAAAGCCATACTAGTCCATAGCGACGCAATTTCTGTGTTAATTCGCCAATGTGAGTCAGCCAGGGATACAGTAAAGAGGGAATAGTGCATAGGAAAGGAGAAACTCGTATCCCAAAAGAAAATCCTGTTGTGTCTATAGAAACGTTACTCGATTTTGAAGGAGAGGTCATAGAACGCATAGTGTTTCATACCGACGCAATTGCTGTGTTAATTCGTCAATGTGAACGAGCGTGAGATGCAGTAAAGAAGGAATAGTGCATCGGAAAGGAGATACTCGTATGCCAAAAGAAAATCCTCTCGTTTCCATAGAAACGTTACTCGATTTAGAAGGAGAAGTTATAGAACCCATTGTATTTCATGGCGATGCAATTTCTGTGCTAATTCGACAATGTGAGGGAGCGAGGAATGTAGTAAAGAAGGAATAGTGCATCGGAAAGGAGATACACGTATGCCAAAAGAAAATCCTGTCGTTTCCATTGACATGTAACTCGATTTAGAAGGAGAAGTCACAGAATCCATAGAATTTCATAGCGACGCAATTTCTGTGTTAATTTGTCAATGTAATGGAGCGAGGGATGCAGTAGAAATGGAATAGTGCATCAGAAAAGAGATACTCATATCCCAAAAGAAAATAATGACGTTTTAATAGGAACGTTACTCGATTTAGAAGGAGATGTCATAGAACACACAGGATTTCATAGGGACGCCATTTCTGTGTTAATTTGTCAATGAGAGGGATCGAGGAAAGCAGTAAAGCAGGAATAGAGCATCGGAAAGGAGATAATCGTATCCCAAAAGAAAATCCTGTCGTTTCAATAGAAACGTTACTCGATTTAGAAGGAGAAGTCATAGAACCCATAGTATTTCATAGCGACGCAATTTCTGTGTTAATTCGTTAATGTGAGGGTGTGAGGGATGCAGTAAAGAAGGAATAGAGCATCGGAAAAGAGATACACGTATCCCAAAGGAAAATCCTGTCGTTTCCATTGACAAGTTACTCGATTTTGATCGAGAAGTCATGGAACACATAGTATTCCATAGCGACGCAATTTCTGTGTTAATTCGTCAATGTGAGGTAGCCAGGGATGCATTAAAGAAGGGAATAGGGCATCGGAAAGGAGATCCTCGTATCCCAAAAGAAAACCGTGTCGTTTCTATAGAAACGTTTCTCGATTTAGAACGAGAGGTCATGGAACCCATAGTATTTCATAGCGACGCAATTTCTGTGTCAATTCGTCAATTTGAGGGAGCGAGGGATGCAGTAAAATATTAATAGTGCATCGGATAGGAGATACTCGTATCCCAAAAGAAAATCCTGTCGATTCCTTAGATACGTTACTCGATTTAGAAGGAGGAGTCATAGAACCCATAGTATTCCATAGCGACGCAATTTCTGTGTTAACTCGTCAATGTGAGGGAGCCAGGGATGCAGTAAAGAAGGAATAGTATATCGGAAAGGAGAAACTCGTATACCAAAAGAAAATCCTGTCGCTTTAATAGAAACGTAACTCGATTTAGAAAGAGATGTCATACAACTCATAGTATTTCAAGGCGACGCAATTTCTGTGTTAATTCGTCAATGTTAGGGAGCGAGGGATTCAGTAAAGAAGGAATAGTGCAGCGGAAAGGAGATACTCGTATCCCAAAAGAAAATCCTGTCGTTTCCATAGAAACGATACTCGATTTAGAAGGAAAAGTCATAGAACACATAGCATTCCATAGCGTCCCAATTTCTGTGTTAATACGTCAATGTGAGGGAGCCAGGGATGCAGTAAAGAAGGAATAGTGCATCGGAAAGGAGATAGTCGTATCCCAGAAGAAAATCCTGTAGCCTCCATAGAAACGTTACTCGATTTAGAAGGAGAAGTCATAAACCCATAGTATTTGATAGCAACGCAATTTCTGCGTTAATTCTTCAATGTGAGGGAGCGCGTGATGCAGTAAAGATGGAATAGTGCATCGGAAAGGAGATAGTCAGTCGTATCCCAAAAGAAAACCCCTTCGTATCCATAGAAACGTTACTCGATTCAGAAGGAGATGTATTAGAACCCATAGTATTTCATAGCGAAGCAATGTCTGTGAATATTCGTCAATGTGAGGGAGCTAGGGATGCATTAATGTAGGAATAGAGCATCGGAAAGGAGATACTCTTATCCCAAAAGAAAATCCTGTCGTTTCCATAGAAACGTTACTCGATATAATAGGAGAGGTCATGGAACCCATAGTGTTTAATAGCGACGTAATTTCTGTGTTAATTCGTCAATGTGAGGGAGCTAGGGATGCAGTAAAGAGGGAATTGTGCATCGGAATGGAGATACTCGTATCCCAAAAGAAAATCCTGTCGTTTCAATAGAAACGTTACTCGATCTAGAAGGAGAAGTCATAGAACCCTTAGTATTTCATAGCGACGCAATTTCTTTGTTAATTCGCCAATGTGAGGGAGCGAGGGACGCAGTACAGAAGGAGTAGTGCATCGGAAAGGAGATAGTCGTATCCCACAAGAAAATTCTGTCGTTTCCACAGAAACGTTACTCGATTTATAATTAGAAGTCATAGAATCCATAGTATTTCATAGCGACGCAAGTTCTGTGGAAGTTAGTCAATGTAAGGGAGCGAGGGATGCAGTAAAGAAGGAATAGTGCATCGGAAATTAGTTACTCCTATACCAAAACAAAATCCTGTCGTTTCCATTGAAACGTTACTCGATTTAGAAGGAGAAGTCATAGAACCCATACTATTCCATAGCGTCGCAATTTCTGTGTTAATTCGTCAATGTGAGTCAGCCAGGGATGCAGTAAAGAAGGAATAGTGAATCGGAAAGGAGATACTCGTATCCCAAAAGAGAATCATGTCGTTTCTATAGTAACGTTACTCGCTTTAGAAGGAGAAGGCATAGAACCCATAGTATTTCATAGCGACGCAATTTCTGTGTTAATTCGCCAATCTGATGGAGCGAGGGAAGCAATACGGAAGCAATTGTGCATCGGAAAGGAGATAGTCGTATCCCAAAAGAAAATCCTGTCGTTTCCATTGACAAGTTACTCGATTTCGAAGGAGAAGTCATGGAACACATAGTATTTCATAGCGACGCAATTTCTGTGTCAATTCGTCAATGTGAGGGAGCGAGGCATGCAGTAAAGTATTAATGGTGCATCGGAAAGGAGAAACTCGTATCCCAAAAAAAAATCAAGTCGTTTCCATAAAAACGTTACTCGATTTAGAAGGAGAAGTCATAGAACACATAGTATTCCATAGCGACGCAATTTCTGTGTTTATTCGTCAATGTGAGGTAGCCAGTGATGCATGAGAGAAGAAATAGTGCGTCGGATAGGAGATACTCGTATCCCAAAAGAAAACCCTGTCGTTTCTATTTAAACGTTACGCGATTTAGAAGGAGAGGTCATAGAACCCATAGTATTTCATAGCGACGAAATTTCTGCGATAATTCGTCAAAGTGAGGGAGCAAGGGATCCAGAAAAGAAGGAATAGTGCATTGGAAGGCAGAAACTCGTATATCAAAAGAAAATCCTGTCGTTTTAGTAGAAACGTTACTGGATTTAGAAAGAGATGTCATAGAACGCATCGTATTTCAAGGCGACGCAATTTCTGTGTTAATTCGTTAATGCGAGGGAGCGAGGGATGCAGTAAAGAAGGAATAGAGCATCGGAAAGGAGATACTCGTATCCCATAAGAAAATCCTGTTGCCTCCATAGAAACGTTACTCGATTTAGAAGGAGAAGTCATTTAACCCATAGTATTTGAGAGCGACGCAATTTCTGCGTTAATTCTTCAATGTGAGGGAGCGCTGGATGCATTAAAGAAGTGATAGTGCATCGGCAAGGAGATAGTCGGTCGTATCCCAAAAGAAAACCCCTTCGTATCCATAAAAACGTTACTCGATTCAGAAGCAGAAGTTTTAGAACCCATAGTATGTCATAGCTAAGCAATTTCAGTGAATATTCGTCAATGTGAGGGAGCTAGGGATGCATTAAAGAAGTAATAGAGCATCTGCAAGGAGATACTCTTATTTCAAAAGAAAATCCAGTTGTTTCCATAGATACGTTACTCGATTTAAAAGGAGAAGTCATAGAACCCATAGTATTTCATAGCGAAGCAAGTTCTGTGGTAATTCGTCAATGTAAGGGAGCGAGGGATGCAGTAAAGAAGGAATAGTGCATCGGAAAGGAGATACTCGTATACCAAAAGAAAATCCTGTCGATTCCATTGAAACGTTACTCGATTTAGAAGGAGAAGTCACAGACCCCATAGTATTCCATAGCGTCGCAATTTGTTTGTTAATTCGTCAATGTGAGGGAGCCAGGGATGCAGTAAAGAAGGAATAGTGCATAGGAAAGGATATACTCGTATCCCAAAAGAAAATCCTTTCGTTTCTAAAGAAACGTTTCTCGATTTGGAAGGAGAAGTCATAGAACCCATAGTATTTCATAGCGACGCAAATTCGGTGTTAATTCGTCAACGTGAAGGAGCGAGAGAAGCAGTAATGAAGGAATAGTGGATCGGAGAGGAGATAATCGCATACCAAAAGAAAATCCTCTCGATTCCATAGACACCTTACCCGATTTAGAAGGAGAAGTCATAGAACCCATAGTATTTCAAGGCGACGCAATTTCTGTGTTAATTCTTCAATGTAAGGGAGCGCGGGATGCAGTAAAGAAGTGATAGTGCATCGGAAAGGAGATAGTCAGACGTATCCCAAAAGAGAACCCCTTCGTATCCATAGAAACGTTACTCGCTTCAGAAGGAGAAGTTTTAGAACGCATATTATTTCACAGCGAAGCAATTTCTGTGAATATTCGTCAATGTGAGGGAGCTGGGGATGCATTAAAGAAGGAATAGAGCATCGGCAAGGAGATACTCTTATTTCAAAAGAATATCCTGTTGTTTCCATAGAAACGTTACTCGATTTAAAAGGAGAAGTCATGGATCCCATAGTATTTAATAGCGACGTAGTTTCCGTGTTAATTCGTCAATGTGAGGGAGCTAGGGATGCAGTAAAGAGGGAATAGTGCATCGGAAAGGAGATAGTCTTATCCAAAAAGAAAATGAAGTAGTATCCGTAGAAACGTTACTCGATTTAGAGGGAGAAGTTATAGAACCCATAGTATTTCATAGCGACGAAATTTCTCTGTTAATTCGTCAATGTGAGAGAGCGAGGGATGCAGTACAGAAGGAATACCGCATCGGAAAGGAGATAGTCGTATCCCATAAGAAAATCCTGTCGTTTCCATGGAAATGTTACTCGATTTAGAAGGAGAAGTCATAGAACCCATTGTATTTCATAGCGACGCAAGTTCTGTGGTAATTCGTCAATGTAATGGAGCGATGGATGCAGTAAAGATGGAATAGTGCATCGGAAAGGAGATATTCCATTACCAAAACAAAATCCTGTCGTTTCCATTGAAACGTCAAGAACACATAGAATTTCATAGCGACGCAATTTCTGTGTTAATTTGTCAATGTAATGGAGCTAGGGATGCAGTAAGGATGGAATAGTGCATCAGAAAGGAGATACTCATATCCCAAAAGAAAATCATGACGTTTTAATAGGAACGTTACTCGATTTAGAAGGAGATGTCATAGAACACACAGGATTTCATAGGGACGCCATTTCTGTATTAATTTGTCAATGAGAGGGATCGAGGGATGCAGTAAAGAAGGAATAGTGCATCGGAAAGGAGATAATCGTATCCCAAAAGAAAATCCTGTCGATTCAATAGAAACGTTACTCGATTTAGAAGGAGAAGCCATAGAACACATAGCATTCCATAGCGTCCCAATTTCTGTGTTAATACGTCAATGTGAGGGAGCCAGGGATGCAGTAAAGAAGGAATAGTGCATCGGAAAGGAGATACTCGTATCCCAAAAGAAAACCCTGTCGTTTCCATAAAAACGATACTCGATTTAGAAGGAAAAGTCATAGAACACATAGCATTCCATAGCGTCCCAATTTCAGTGTTAATACGTCAATGTGAGGGAGCCAGGGATGCAGTAAAGAAGGAATAGTGGATCGGAAAGGAGATAGTCGTATCCCAAAAGAAAATCCTGTCGCCTCCATAGAAACGTTACTCGATTTAGAAGGAGAAAACATAGAACCCATAGTATTTGATAGCGACGCAATTTCTGCGTTAATTCTTCAATGTGAGGGAGCGCGGGATGCAGTAAAGAAGGGATAGTGCATCGGAAAGGAGATAGTCAGTCGTATCCCAAAAGAAAACCCCTTCGTATCCATAGAAACGTTACTCGATTCAGAAGGAGAAGTATTAGAACCCATAGTATTTCATAGCGAAGCAATGTCTGTGAATATTCATGAATGTGCGGGAGCTAGGGATGCATTAAAGTAGGATTAGTGCATCGGAAAGGAGATACTCTTATCCCAAAAGAAAGTCCTGTCGTTTCCATAGAAACGTTACTCGATATAAAAGGAGAGGTCATGGAACCCATAGTGTATAATAGCGACGTAATTTCTGTGTTAATTCCTCAATGTGAGGGAGCTAGGGATGCAGTAAAGAGGGAATAGTGCATCGGAATGGAGATACTCGTATCCCAAAAGAAAATCCTGTCGTTTCAATAGAAACGTTACTCGATTTAGAAGGAGAAGTCATAGAACCCTTAGTATTTCATAGCGACGCAATTTCTGTGTTAATTCGCCAATGTGAGGGAGCGAGGGATGCAGTACAGAAGGAGTAGTGCATCGGAAAGGAGATAGTCGTATCCAAAAAAAAAAATCCTGTCGTTTCCGTGGAAATGTTACTCGATTTAGAAGTAGAAGTCATAGAACCCATAGTATTTCATAGTGACGGAAGTCCTGTGGTAATTCGTCAATGTGAGGGAGCGAGGGATGCAGTAAAGAACGAATAGTGCATCGGAAAGGAGATACTCCTATACCAAAAGAAAATCCTGTCGTTTACATTGAAACGTTACTCGATTTAGAAGGAGAAGTCATAGAACCCATACTATTCCATAGCGACGCAATTTCTGTGTTTATTCGTCATTGTGAGGGAGCCAGGAATGCAGTAAACAAGGAATAGTGCATCGGAAAGGAGATACTCGTATCCCAAAAGAAAATACTGTCGTTTGTATAGTAACGTTACTCGATTTAGAAGGAGAAGTCATAGGACCTATAGTATTTCATAGCGACGAAATTTCTGCGTTAATTCGTCAATGTGAGGGAGCGAGGGATGCAGTAAAGAAGGAATAGTGCATCGGAAAGCAGAAACTCGTATCCCAAAGAAAATCCTGTCGTTTTAATAGAAACGTTACTCGATTTAGAAGGAGAAAACATAGAACCCATAGTATTTCATAGCGACGCAATATCTGTGTTAATTCGCCAATGTGATGGTGCGAGGGAAGCAGTACAGGAGCAATAGTGCATCGGAAAGGAGATAGTCGTATCCCAAAAGAAAATTCTGTCGTTTCCATAGAAACGTTAGTCGTTTTATGAGGAGGAGTCATAGAACGCATAGTATTTCATAGCGACGCAATTTCTGTGTTAATTCGTCAATGTGAGGGAGCGAGAGATGCAGTAATGAAGGGATAGTGCATCGGAAAGGAGATACTCGTATACCTAAAGAAAATCCACTCGTTTCCATAGAAACGTTACTCGATTTAGAAGGAGAGGTTATTGAACCCATAGTATATCATGGCGATGCAATTTCCGTGCTAATTCGACAAAGTGAGGGAGCGAGGAATGTAGTAAAGATAGGATAGTGCATCGGAAAGGAGATGCTCGTATACCAAAATAGAATCCTGTCGTTTCCATTGACAAGTTACTCGATTTAGAAGGAGAAGTCATTGAACACATAAAACTCCATAGCGTTAGATTTTCTGTGTTAATTCGTCAATGTGAGGGAGCGAGGAATGCAGTACAGAAGGAATAGTGCATCGGGAAGGAGTTACTCGTATCGAAAAAGAAAGTTCTGTCATTTACATAGAAATGTTACTCGATTTAGAAGGAGAAGTCATAGAACCCATAGAATTTCATAGCGAATCAACATCTGTGTTAATTCTTCAATGTGAGGGAGCTAGGGACGCAGTAAAGAGGTAATAGAGCATCGGAAAGGAGATACTCGAATCCCAAAAGAAAATCCTGTCGTTTCAATAGAAACGTTACTCGATTTAGAACGAGAAGTCATAGAACCCATAGTATTTCATAGTGACGCAATTTCTGTGTTAATTCGCCAATGTGAGGGAGCGAGGGATGCAGTAGAGAAGGATTAGTACATCGGAAAGGAGATACTCGTAACCCAAAAAAAAATTCTGTCGTTTCCATTGAAACTTTACTCGATTTAGAAGGAGAAGTCATAGAACACATAGTATTCCATAGCGTCGCAATTTCTGTGTTAATTCGTCAATGTGAGGGAACCAGGGATGCAGTAAAGAAGGAATAGTTCATCGGAAAGGAGATAGTCGTATCCCAAAAGAAAATCCTGTCGTTTCCATAGAAACGTCACTCGATTTAGAAGGAGAACTCATAGAACCCATAGTATTTCATAGCGACGCCATTTCTGTGTTAATTCGTCAATGTGAGGGAGCGTGGGATGCAGTAAAGAAGGAATAGTGCATCGGAAATGTGATACTCGTATACCAAAAGAAAATTCTGTCGTTTCCATAGAAACGTTACTCGATTTATAAGGAGAAGTCATAGAACGCATAGTATTTCATAGCGACGCAATTTCTGTGTTAAGTCGTCAATGAGAAGGAGCGAGAGATGCAGTAAAGAACGAATAGTGCATCGGAAAGGAGATACTCGTATCCCTAAAGAAAATCCTGACGATTCCATAGAAACGTTACTCGATTTAGAAGGAGAATCCATAGAACCAATAGTATTTCACAGCGACGCAATTTCTGTGCTTATTCCTCAATGTGAGGGAACGAGGGATGCAGTAAAGAAGGAATAATGCATCGGAAAGTATATACTCGTATCCCGAAAGAAAATCCTGTCGTTTCCGTAGAATCATTACTCGATTTAGAAGGAGAAGTCATAGAACCCATAGTATTTCATAGCGATGCCATTTCTGTGTTAATTCGTCAATGTGAGGGAGCAAGGGATGCATTACAGAAGGAATAGTGCATCGGAAAGGAGATACTCGTATCCCAAAAGAACATAACGTCGTTTCCATTGAAACGGTACTCGATTTAGAAGGATAAGTCATAGAACCCATAGTATTTCATAGCGACGCAATTTCTGTGCTTATTCCTCAATGTGAGGGAACGATGGGATGCAGTAAAAGAGGAATAGGGCATCGGAAAGGAGATACTCGTATCCCAAAGGAAAATCCTGTCGTTTCCATAGGAACGTTAATCGATTAAGAAGGAGAAGTCATAGAACCCATAGTATTTCATAGCGATGCCATTTCTGAGTTAATTCGTCAATGTGAGGGAGCGAGGGATGCGGTAAAGAAGGAATAGTGCATCGGAAAGCAGGTATTCGTATCCCAAAAGAAAATACTGTCGTTTCCATTGAAACGTTACTCGATTTAAAACGATAATTCTTAAACCAATAGTATTTCACAGCGACGCAATTTCTGTGCTTATTCCTCAATGTGAGTTAACGAGGGATGCAGTAAAGAAGGAATAATGCATCGGAAAGTATATACTCGTATCCCAAAAGAAAATGCTGTCGTTTCCGTAGAAACGTTACTCGATATAGAAGGAGAAGTCATAGAACCCATAGTATTTGATAGCGATGCCATTTCTGTGTTATTTCGTCAATGTGAGAAAACGAGGGATGCAGTACAGAAGGAATAGTGCATCGGAAAGGAGATACTCGTATCCCAAAAGAACATAATGTCGTTTCCATTGAAACGGTACTCGATTTAGAAGAATAAGTCATAGAACCCATAGTATTTCATAGCGACGCATCTTCTGTGCTTATTCCTCAATGTGAGGGAACGATGGGATGCGGTAAAAAAAGAATAAGGCATCGGAAAGGAGATACTCGTATCCCAAAGGAAAATCCTGTCGTTTGAATAGAAACGTTACTCGATTTAGAAGGCGAGGTTATCGAGCCCATAGTTTTATATCCGACGCAGTATATGTGTTAATTCGTCAATGTGAGGCAGCGAGGGATGCAGTACAGAGGGAATAGTGCTTCGGAAAGGAGTTAGTCGTATCGCAAAAGAAATTCCTGTTGTTTCCATAGATACGTTACTCGATTCAGAAGGGATTGTCATAGAACCAATACTATTTCATAGCGACGCAATTTCTGTGTTAATTTGTCAATTTGAGGGAGCGAGGGATGCAGTAAAGAATGAGTAGTGCATCGGAAAGGAGATACTCGTATTCCAAAAGGAAATCCTGTCGTTTCCATAGAAACGTTACTCGATTTAGAAGGGGTAGTCATAGAACCCATAGTAATTAATAGCGACGAGATTTCTGTGTTAATTCGTCAGGGTAAGGGGCGAGGGATGCAGTAAAGAAGGAATGGTGCATCGGAAAGGATATACTCCTATCGCAAACGAAAATCCTGTCGTTTCCATAAAAACGTTATTCGATTTAGAAGGAAAATCCATAGAACCAATAGTATTTCATAGCGACGCAATTTCATTGTTAATTCGTCAATGTGAGATAGCGAGGGATGCAGTAAAGATGGAATAGTGCATCGGAAAGGAGATACTCATATCCCAAAAAAAAATCCTGACGTTTGAATAGGAACGTTACTCGTTATTGAAGGAGATGTCATAGAACACACACGATGTCATAGCGACGCCATTTCTGTGTTAATTTGTCAATTTGAAGGAGCGAGAGATGCAGTAAAGAAGGAATAGTGCATCGGAAAGGAGATACTTGTATACCAAAAGAAAATAATGTCGTTTCCATAGAAACGTCACTCGATTTAGAAGGAGAAGTCATTGAACCCATAGGATTTCATAGCGAAGCAATTTCATTGTTAATTCGTCATTGTGAGGGAGCGAGGGATGCAGTAAAGAAGGAATAGTGTATCGGAAATGATATAGTCGTATGTCAAAAGAAAATCCTGTCGTTTCCATAGAAACGTTACTCGATTTAGAAGGAGAATCCATAGAACCAATAGTATTTCACAGCGACGCAATTTCTGTGCTTATTCGTCAATGTGAGGGAACGAGGGATACAGTAAAGAAGGAATAATGCATCGGAAAGTAGATACTCGTATCCCAAAAGAAAATCCTGTCGTTTCCGTAGAAACGTTACTGGATTTAGATGGAGAAGTCATAGAACACATAGTATTTCATACCGATGCCATTTCTGTGTTAATTCGTCAATGTGAGGGAGCGAGGGATGCAGTACAGAAGGAATAGTGCATCGGAAAGGTGATACTCGTATCCCAAAAGAACATAATGTCGTTTCCATTGAAACGGTACTCGATTTAGAAGGGTAAGTCATTGAACCCATAGTATTTCATAGCGACGCAATTTCTGTGCTTATTCCTCAATGTGAGGGAACGATGGGATGCAGTAAAAAAGGAATAATGCATCGGATAGGAGATACTCGAATCCCAAAAGAAAACCCTGTCGTTTCCATAGAATCGTTACTCGATTAAAACGAAAATTCATAGAACACATAGTATTCCATAGCGTCCCAATTTCTGTGATAATTCGTCAATATGAGGGAGACAGGGATGCAGTAAAGAAGGAATAGCGCATCGGAAAGGAGATACCCATATCCCAAAAGAAAATCCTGTCGTTTCTATGGAAACGTTACTCGATCTAGAAGGAGAAGTCATAGAACCCATAGTATTTCATAGCGACGCAATGTCGGGGTTAATTCGTCAATGTGAAGGAGCGAGAGATGCAGTAAAGAAGGAATAGTGCATCGGAAAGGAGATACTTGTATACCAAAAGAAAATCCTGTCGTTTCCATAGATACGTTACTCGATTTAGCAGGAGATGTCATAGAACCAATAGTATTTCATAGCGACGCAATTTCTGTGCTAATTTGTCAATGTAATGGAGCGAGGAATGCATTAAAGAAGGAATAGTGCATCGGAAAGGAGATACTCATATCCCAAAAGAAAATCCTGACGTTTCAACAGGAACGTTACTCGTTTTAGAAGGAGATGTCATAGAACACACAGGATTTCATAGCGACGCCATTTCTGTGTTAATTTGTCAATGTGAGGGATCGATGGATGCAGTAAAGAACGAATAGTGCATCGGAAAGTAGATACTCGTATCCCAAAAGAAAATCCTGTCGTCTCAATAGAAACGTTACTCGATTTAAAAGGAGAAGTCATGGAACCCATAGTATTTAATAACGACGTAATTTCTGTGTTAATTCGTCAATGTGAGGGAGCTAGGGATGCAGTAAAGAGGGAATAGTGCATCGGAATGGAGATACTCGTATCCCAAAGGGAAATCCTGTCGTTTCAATAGAAACGTTACCCGATATACAAGGAGAAGTCATACAACCATTAGTATTTCATAGCGACGCAATTTCTGTGTTAATTCGCCAATGTGAGGGATCAAAGGATGCAGTACAGAAGGAATAGTGCATGGGAAAGGAGATAGTCGTATCCCAAATGAAAATACTGTCGTTTCCATAGAAACTTTACTCGATTTAGAAGGAGAAGTCGTAGAACCCATAGTATTTCCTAGAGACGCAATTTCAGTGTTAATTCGTCAATGTGACTGAGCCAGGGATGCAGTAAAAAAAATAGTGCATCGGTACTGAGATACTCGTATCCCAAAAGAAAATCCTGTCTTTTCAATAGAAACGTTACTCGATTTAGAAAGGGATGTCATGGAACGCATTGTATTTCAAGGCGACCCGACGTCTGTGTTAATTCGTGAATGTGAGAGAGCGAGGGATGCAGTACAGAAGGAATAGTACGTCGGAAAGGAGATAGTCGTATTCCAAAAGGAAGTCCTGTCGTTTCCATGGAAATGTTACTCGATTTAGAAGGAGAAGTCATAGAACCCATAGTATTTCATAGCGATGCAAGTTCTATGGTAATTCGTCGATGTAAGGGAGCGAGGGATGCAGTAAAGAAGGAATAGTGCATCGGAAAGCAGATACTCGTATACCAAAAGAAAATCCTCTCGATTCCATAGAAACGTTACTCGATTTAGAAGGAAAAGTCATAGGACCCATAGTATTTCATAGCGACGAAATTTCTGTGTTAATTCGTCAGTGTGAGGGAGCGAGGGATGCAGTAAAGAAGGAATAGTGCATCGGAAAGGAGATACTCGTATCCAAAAAGAAAATCCTGTTGTTTCCATAGAAGTGGTCCCCGACTTGGAAGGGGATGTCAGAGAACCAATAGTATTTCACACCGACGCCATTTCTGTGTTAATTCGTCAATGTGAGGGAGCGAGGGATGCAGTACAGAAGGAATATTGCATCGGAAAGGAGATAGTCGTATTCCAAAAGAAAATCCTGTTGTTTCCATGGAAATGTTACTCGATTTAGAAGGAGAAGTTATAGAACTCATAGTATATCATAGTGACCCAAGTTCTGTGGTAATTCGTCGATGTAAAGGAGCGAGGGATGCAGAAGAGAAGAAATAGTGCATCGGAAAGGAGATACTCGTATACCAAAAGAAATTCCTGTCGATTCCATTGAAACGTTACTCGATTTAGAAGGAGAAGTCATAGAACCCATAGTATTCCATAGCGACGCAATTTCTGTGTTAATTCGTCAATGTGAGGGAGCCAGGGATGCAGTAAAGAAGGAATAGCGCATCGGAAAGGAGATACCCGTATACCAAATGAATATCCAATCGATTCCATAGAAACATTACTCGGCTTAAAAGGAGAACTCATAGAACCCACAGTATTCCATACCGACGCAATTTCTGTGTTAATTCGTCAATGTGAGGGAGCCAGGGATGCAGTACAGAAGGAATAGCGCTTCGGAAAGGAGATGCTCATATCCCAAAAGAAAATCCTGTCGTTTCTACAGAAACGTTACTCGGTTTAGAAGGAGAAGTCATAGAATCCATAGTATTTCATAGCAACGCAATGTCGGTGTTAATTCGTCAATGTGAAGCAGCGAGAGATGCAGTAAAGAAGGAATAGTGCATCGGAAAGGAGATACTCGTATACCAAAAGAAAATCCTCTCGATTCCATAGAAACGCTAACCGATTTAGGAGGAGAAGTCATAGAATCCACAGTATTTCACAGCGACGCAATTTCTGTGTTAATTCGTTAATGTGAGGGAGCGAGGAATGCATTAAAGAAGGAATAATGCATCGGAAAGGAGATACTCGTATCCCAAAAGAAAATCCTGTTGTCTCCATAGAAACGTAAATCGATTTAGCAGGAGATGTTACAGAACCAATAGTACTTCATAGCGACGCAAATTCTGTGTTAATTTGTCAATGTAATGGAGCGAGAGATGCAGTAAAGATGGAATAGTGCATCGGAAAGGAGATACTCATATCCCAAAAGAAAATCCTGACGTTTGATAGGAACGTTACTCGTTTTATAAGGAGATGTCATAGAACACACAAGATTTAATAGCGACGCCATATCTGTGTTAATTTGTCAATATGAGGGATCGAGGGATGCAGTAAAGAAGGAATAGTGCATCGGAAAGGAGATAATCGTATCCCAAATGAAAATCCTGTCGTTTCAATACAAACGTTACTCGATTTAGGAGGAGAGGTCATTGAATCCATTGAATTCCATAGCGACAAAATTTCTGTGATAATTCGTCAATGTGAGGGAGCGAGGGATGCAGTAAAGAAGGAATAGTGCATCGGAAAGGAGAAACTCGTAGCCCAAAAGAAAATAATGTTGTTTCCATAGAAGTGATCCTCGACTTGGAAGGGGATGTCATTTAACCAATAGTATTTCAAAGCGACGGAATTTCTGTGTTAATTTGTCAATTTGAGGGAGCGAGGGACGCAGTAAAGAAGGAATAGTGCATCGGAAAGGAGATACTCGTAACCCAAAAGAAAATTATGACGAATCCATAGCAACGTTACTCGATTTAGGACGAGAAGTCAGAGAACCCATGGTATATCATACCGACGCCATTTCTGTGATAATTAGTCAATGTGAGGGAGCGAGGGATGCAGTAAAGTAGGAATAGTGCATCTCAAAGGAGATACACGTATACCAAAAGAAAATCCTGTTGTTTCCATAGAAGTGATCCTCGATTTGGAAGGGGATGTCATATAACCAATAGTATTTCAAAGCGACGCAATTTCTGTGTCAATTTGTCAATTTGAGGGAACGAGGGATGCAGTAAAGAAGGAATAGTGCATCGGAAAGGAGATACTCGTAACCCAAAAGAAAATCCTGACGAATCCATAGAAACGTTACTCGATTTAGAACGAGAAGTCAGAGAACCCATAGTATATCATACCGACGCCATTTCTGTGATAAATCGTCAATGTGAGGGAGCGAGGTTTGCAGTAAAGAAGGAATAGTGCATCGGAAAGGAGATACACGTATACCAAAAGAAAATCCTGTCGTTTCCATAGAAACGTTACTCTATTTAGAAGGAGAAGTCATTGAACGCATAGTATTTCATAGCGAAGCAATTTCATTGTTAATTCGTCTTTGTGAGGGAGCGAGGGATGCAGTAAAGAAGGAATAGAGCATCAGAAAGGATATAGTCGTATCTCAAAAGAAAATCCTGTCGTTTCCATAGAAACATTACTCGATTTAGAAGGAGAAGTCATAGAACACATAGTATTCGATAGCGACGCAATTTCTGTGTTAACTCGCCAATGTAAGGGAGTGAGAGATGCAGTAAAGATGGAATAGTGCATCGCAAAGGAGATACTCGTATCCCAAAAGAAAATCTTGTCGTTTCAATGGAAACGTTACTCGATTTAGAAGGAGAAATTGAACTGATAGTATTTCATAGCGACGAAATTTCTGTGTCCTTTCGCCAATGTGAGGGAGCGGGGGACGCAGTAAAGAAGGAATAGTGCATCGGAAAGGGGATACTCGTATCCCAAAAGAAAATGCTGTCGTTTCAATGGATACGTCACTCGATTTAGAAGGAGAAGTCATAGAACCCATAATATATCATAGCCACGCAGTTTCTGTGTTAATTCGTCAATGTGAAGGAGCGAGAGATGCAGTAAAGAAGGAATAGTGCATCGGGGAGGAGATACTCGTATACCAAAAGAAAATCCTCTCGATTCCATAGAAACGTTACCCGATTTAGAAGGAGAAGTCATAGAACCCATAGTATTTCATAGCGACGCAATTTCTGTGTTAATTCGTGAATGTGAGGGAGCGAGGGATGCAGTAAAGAAGGAATAGTCATCGGAAAGGAGATACTTGTATCCCAAAAGAAAATCCTGTCGTTTCAATATAATCGTTACTCGATTTAGAAGGAGAAGTCATGGAACCCATAGTATTTCATAGCAACGAAATTTCTGTGTTAATTCATCAATGTGGGGGACCTACGCATGTAGTAAAGGCGGAATAGTGCATCGGAAATGAGATACTCGTATCCCAGATGGAAATACTGTCGTTTCAATAGAAACGTTACTCGATTTAGAAGGAGAAGTCATTGAACACATAGTATTCCATAGCGACGCTATTTCTGTGATAATTCGTCAATGTGAGGGAGCCAGGGATGCAGTAAAGAAGGAATAATGCATCGGAAAGGAGATATTCGTATCCGAAAAGAAAATCCTGACGTTTCCATAGAAACGTTACTGGATATAGAAGGAGAAGTCATAGATCACATAGTAGTTCATAGCGACGCCATTTCTGTGTTAATTCGTCAAAGTGAGGGAGCGAGGGATGCAGTAAAGAAGGAATAGTGCATAGGAAAGGAGATACTCGTATCCCAAAAGAAAATCCTTTCGTTTCCGTGGAAATGTTACTCGATTTAGAAAGAGAAATCATTGAACCCAAAGTATTCCATCGCGACGCAATTTCCGTGTCAATTCGCCAATGTGAGGGAGCGAGGGATGCAGTTCAGATGGGATAGTGCATCGGAAAGGAGATACTCGTATTTCATAAGAACATCCTGTCGTTTCCATAGAAAGGTTACTCGATTTAGAAGGAGAAGTTATAGAACCCATAGTAATTCTTAGCGACGCAATGTCTGTGCTTATTCGTCAATGTGAGGGAGCGAGGGATGCAGTAAAGATTTAATAGAGCATCGGAAAGGAGTTACTCGTATCCCAAAAGATAATCCTCTCGTTTCCATAGAAGCGTTACCCGATTTAGAAGGAGAAGTCATGAAACCCATAGTATTTCATAGCAACGCACTTTCTGTGTCAATTCGCCAATGTGAGGGAGCGAGGGATGCAGTAGAGAAGGAATAGTGCATCGGAAAGGAGATACTCGAATCCCAAAAGACGATTCTGTCGTTTCCATAATAACGTTACTCGATTTAGAAGGAGAAGTCATAGAAGCCATAGTATTTCATAGCGACGTAATTTCTGTGTTAATTCGTCAATGTGAGGGAGCGATGGATGCAGTAAAGAAGGAATAGCGCATCGGAAAGGAGATACTCGTATACCAAAAGAAAATCCTGTCGTTTCCATAGAAACGTTACTCGAAGTAGAAGGAGAAGTCATAGAACACATAGTATTTCATAGCTACGCAATTTCTGCGTTAATTCGTCAATGTGAGGCAGCGAGGGAAGCAGTTATGAAGGAATAGTGGATCGGAAAGGAGATAGTCGTATCCCAAAAGATAATCCTGTCCTTTCTATAGAAACGTTACTCGATTTAGAAGGAGAAGTCATTGAACCCATAGAATTACATAGCGACGCAATGTCAATGTTAATTCGTCAATGTGAGGGAGCGAGGGATGCAGTAAAGAAGGAATAGTGCATCGGAAAGGAGATACTCGTATCCCAAAAGGACATCCTGTTGTGTCCACAGAAACGTTACTCGATCTAGCAGGAGATGTAATTGAACCAATAGTATTTCATAGCGACGCAATTTCTGTGTTATTTTGTCAATGTAATGGAGCGAGGGATGTAGTAAAGATGGAATAGTGCATCGGAAAGGAGATACTCATATCCCAAAAGATATCCTGACGTTTGAATAGGAACGTTACTCGTTTTAGAAGGAGGTGTCATAGAACACACAAGATTTCATAGCGACGCCATTTCTGTGTTAATTTGTCAATATGAGGGATCGAGGGATGCAGTAAAGAAGGAATAGTGCATCGGAAAGGAGATAATCGTATCCCAAAAGAAAATCCTGTCGTTTCAATACAAACGTTACTCTATTTAGGAGGAGAGGTCATTGAATCCATTGAATTCCATAGCGACAAAATTTCTGTGATAATTCGTCAATGTGAGGGAGCGAGGGATGCAGTAAAGAAGGAATAGTGCGTCGGAAAGGAGATACCCTTATCCCAAATGAAAAACCTGTCGTTTCCATAGAAACGTTACTCGATTTAGAAGGACAAATGTTAGAACACATAGTATTCCATAGCGTCGCAATGTCTGTGTTAATTCGTCAATGTGAGGGGGCCAGGATGCAGTAAAGAAGGAATAGTGCATCGGAAAGGAGAAATTCGTATCCCAAAAGAAAATTCTGTCTTTTCCATAGAAACGTTACTCGATTTAGAAGGAGAAGTCATAGTACCCATAGTATTTCATAGCGACGCAATTTCTGTGTTATTTCGTCAATGTGAGGGCGCGAGGGATGCAGAAAAAGAAGGAATAGTGCATTGGAAAGAAGATACTCGTATACCAAAAGAAAGTCCTGACGTTTCCATAGAAACGTTACACGATTTAGAAAGAGAAGTCATAGAACCCATAGTATGTCATAGCGAAGAAATTTCAGTGTTAATTCGTCAATGTGAGGGAGCGAGGGATGCAGTAAAGAAGGAATAGTGCATCGGAAAGGAGATACTCGTATCCAAAAAGAAAATCCTGTTGTTTCCATAGAAGTGTTCCTCGACTTGGAAGGGGATGTCATTGAACCCATAGTATTTCATAGCGAAGCAATTTCATTGTTAATTTGTCATTGTGAGGTAGCGAGGGATTCAGTAAAGAAGGAATAGTGCATCGGAAAGGAGATACTCGTATCCCAAAAGAAAATCTTGACGTTTCCATTGAAACGTTACCCGATTTAGAAGGAGAAGTCGTTGAACCCATAGTATTTCATAGCGAAGCAATTTCATTGTTAATTCGTCATTGTGAGGGAGCGAGGGAATCAGTAAAGAAGAAATAGTGCATCGGAAAGGATATAGTCGTAACTCAAAAGAAAATCCTGTCGTTTCCATAGAAACGTTACTCGATTTAGAAGGAGAAGTCGTAGAACCCATAGCTTTTTATTGCGACGCAATTTCTGTGTTAATTCGTTAATGTGAGGGAGCGAGGGATGCAGTAAAGAAGGAATAGCCAATCGGAAAGGAGATACACGTACCCCAAAAGAAAATCCTGACGTTTCAATAGAAACGTTACTGGATTTAGAAGGAGGAGTCATAGATCACATAGTAGTTCATAGCGACGCAATTTCTGTGTTAATTCGGCAAAGTGAGGGAGCGAGGGATACAGTAAAGAAGGAATAGTGCATCGGAAAGGAGATACTCGTATCCCAAAAGAAAATTCTGTCGTTTCCATAGTAACGTTACTCGATTTAGTAGGAGAATTTATAGAACACACAGTATTTCATGGCGAAGCACTTTCTGTGTTAATTCGTCATTGTGAGGGAGCGAGGGATGCAGTAAGGAAGGAATAGTGCATAGGAAAGGAGATACTCGTATCCCAAAAGAAAATCCTTTCGTTTCCGTAGAAATGTTACTCGATTTAGAAAGAGAAATCATTGAACCCAAAGTATTCCATCGCGACGCAATTTCTGTGTCAATTCGCCAATGTGAGGGAGCTAGGGATGCAGTTCAGATGGAATAGTGCATCGGAAAGGAGATACTCGTATTTCAAAAGAACATCCTGTCGTTTCCATAGAAAGGTTACTCGATTTAGAAGGAGAAGTTATAGAACCCATAGTAATTCTTAGCGACGCAATGTCTGTGCTTATTCGTCAATGTGAGGGAGCGAGGGATGCAGTAAACATTTAATAGAGCATCGGAAAGGAGATACTCGTATCCCAAAAGATAATCCTCTCGTTTCCATAGAAGCGTTACTCGATTTAGAAGGAGAAGTTATGAAACCCATAGTATTTCATAGCAACGCTTTTTCTGTGTCAATTCGCCAATGTGAGGGAGCGAGAGATGCAGTAGAGAAGGAATAGTGCATCGGAAAGGAGATACTCGAATCCCAAAAGACGATTCTGTCGTTTCCATAATAACGTTACTCGATTCAGAAGGAGAAGTCATAGAACCCATAGTATTTCATAGCGACGAAATTTCTGTGTTAATTCGTCAATGTGACGGAGCGATGGATGCAGTAAAGAAGGAGTAGTGCATCGGAAAGGAGATACTCGTATACCAAAAGAAAATCCTGTCGTTTCCATAGAAACGTTACTCGAAGTAGAAGGAGAAGTCATAGAACACATAGTATTTCATAGCTACGCAATTTCTGCGTTAATTGGTCAATGTGAGGCAGCGAGGGAAGCAGTAATGAAAGATTAGTGCATCGGAAAGGAGATAGTCGTATCCCAAAAGATAATCCTGTCCTTTCTATAGAAACGTTACTCGATTTAGAAGGAGAAGTCATTGAACCCATAGTATTTCATTGCGATGCCATTTATGTGTTAATTCGTCAATGTGAGGGAGCGAGGGATGCAGTAAAGAAGGAATAGTGCATCAGAAAGGAGATACTCGTATCCCAAAAGAAAATAATGTCGTTTCCATTGAAACGTTACTCGATTTAGAAGGATAAGTCATAGAACCCATGGTATTTCATAGCGACGCAATTTCTGTGCTTATTCCTCAATGCGAGGGAACGATGGGATGCAGTAAAAAAGGAATAGTGCTTCGGAAAGGAGATGGTCGTATCTCAAAAGAAAATCCTGGCGCCTCCATAGAAACGTTACTCGATTTAGGAAATGTCATAGAACCCATAGTATTTCATAGCGACGCAATTTCATTGTTAATTCGTCAATGTGAGGGAGCGAGGGATGCAGTAAAGAAGGAATAGTGCATCAGAAAGGAGATACTCGTATCCCAAAATAAAATCCTGTCGTTTCAATAGAAACGTTTTCGCTTTAGCTGGAGAACTTATAGATTACATAGTACTTCATAGCGACGCATTTTCTGTGTTAATTCGTCAATATGAGGGAGCGAGAGATGGAGTCAGGAAGGAATGGTGCATCGGAAAGGAGATCCTCGTATCATAAAAGAAACTACTGTCGTTTCCATAGAAACGTTACTCGATTTAGAAGGAGAAGTCACAGAACACATATTATTTCATAGCGACGCAATTTGTGCGTTTTTCGTCAATGTGAGGGAGCGAGTTATGCAGTAAAGAAATAATAGTGCAACAGAAAGGAGATAGTCGTATCAAAAAGAAAATCCCGTCGTATCAATAGAAACGATACTCGATGTAGAAGGAGAAATTTTAGAATCCATAGTATTCCATAGCGACGCAATTTCTTTGAATATTCGTCAATGTGACGGAGCTAGGGATGCAGTAAAGAACAAATAGAGCATCGGAAAGGAGATAATCGTATCCCAAAAGAAAATCCTGTCGTTTCCATAGAAACGTTACTCGATTTAAAAGGAGAAGTCATGGAACCCATAGTATTTAATAGCGAAGTAATTTCTGTGTTAATTCGTCAATGTGATCGAGCTAGGAATGCAGTAAAGAGGGAATAGTGCATCGGAATGGAGATACTCGTATCCCAAAAGAAAGTCCTGTCGTTTCAATAGAAACGTTATTCGTTTTAGAAGGAGAAGTCATAGAACCCTTAGTATTTCATAGCGACGCAATTTCTGTGTTAATTCGCGAATGTGAGGGAGCGAGGGATGCAGTACAGAAGGAGTAGTGCATTGGAAAGGAGATACTCGTATCCCACAAGAAAATCCTGTCGTTTCTATAGTAATGTTGCTCGATTTAGAAGGAGAAGTCATAGAAACCATAGTATTTCATAGCGACGAAATTTCTGCGTTAATTCGTCAATGTGAGGGAGCGAGGGATGCAGTAAAGAAGGAATAGTGAATCTGAAAGGAGATAGTCGTATCCCAAGAGAAAATCCAGTCGTTTCCAAAGAAACGTTACTCGATTTAGAAGGAGAAGTCAATGAACACATAGTATTCCGTAGGGACGCAATTTCAGTGTTGATTCGTCAATGTGAGTGAGCCAGGGATACAGTAAAGAAGGAATAGTGCATCGGAAATGAGATACTCGTATCCCAAAAGAAAATCCTGTTGCCTTCATAGAAACGTTACTCGATGTAGCAGGAGATGTCATTGAACCAATAGTATTTCATAGCGACGCAATTACTGTGTTAATTTGTCAATGTTATGGAGCGAGGGATGCAGTAAAGATGGAATAGTTCATCGGTAAATAGATACTCATATCCCAAAAGAAAATCCTGACGTTTGAATAGGAACGTTAATCGAATTAGAAGGAGATGTCATAGAACACACAGGATTTCATAGCGACGCCATGTCTGTGTTAATTCGTCAATGTGAGGGATCGAGGGATGCAGTAAAGAAGGAATAGTTCATCAGAAAGGAGATAGTCTTATCCAAAAAGAAAATCCAGTAGTTTTCATAGAAACGTTACTCGATTTAGAAGGAGAAGTTATAGAACCCATAGTATTTCGTAGCGACGCAATTTCTGTGTTAATTCGTCAATGTGAGAGAGCGAGGGATGCAGTAGAGATGGAATAGTGCATCGGAAAGGAGATACTCGTATCCGGAAAGATAATCCTGTCGTTTCCATGGAAACGTTACTCGATTTAGAAGGAGAAGTCATTGAACACATAGTATTCCATAGGGACGCAATTTCAGTGTTGATTCGTCAATGTGAGTGAGCCAGGGATACAGTAAAGAAGGAATAGTGCATCGGAAATGAGATACTCGTATCCCAAAAGAAATTCCTGTCATTTTAGTAGAAAATGTTCTCGATTTTGAAAGAGATGTCATAGAACGCATAGTATTTCAAGGCGACGCAATTTCTGTGTTAATTCGTCAATGTGAGGGAGCGAGGGAAGCAGTACAGAAGGAATACCGCAGCGGAAACTAGATAGTCGTATCCCACAAGAAAATCCTGTCGTTTCCATGGAAATGTTACTCGATTTAGAAGGAGAAGTCATAGAACACATTGTATTCCGTAGCGACGCAAATTGTGTGGTAGTTCGTCAATGTAAGGGAGCGAGAGATGCAGTAAAGAAGGAAGAGTGCATCGGAAAGAAGATATTCCTATACCAAAGGAAAATCCTGTCGTATGGATTGAAACGTTACTCGATTTAGAAGGAGAAGTCATAGAACCCATACTATTCCATAGCGACGCAAAGGAAAATCCAGTCGTTTCCAAAGAAACGTTACTCGATTTAGAAGGAGAAGTCAATGTACCCATAGTATTCCATAGCGACGGAATTGCTGTGACAATTCGTCCATGTGAGAGAGCCAGGGATGCAGTAAAGAAGGAATAGTGCACCGGAAAAGAGAAACTCGTATCACGAAAGAAAATCCTATCGTTTCAATAGAAACGTTACTCGATTTAGGAGGAGAAGGCATAGAACCCATAGTATTTCATAGCGACGCAATTTCTGTGTTAATTCGTCAATGTGAGGGAGCGAGGGATGCAGTAAAGAAGGAGTAGTGCATCGGAAAGGAGATACTCGTATCCCAAAAAAAAAAAAACCCTGTCGTTTCTATAGAAACGTTACTCGATTTAGAAGGAGCGGTCATAGAACCCATAGTATGTCATAGCGACGAAATTTCTGCGATAATTCGTCAATGTGAGGGAGCGAGGGATGCAGTAAAGAAGGAATAGTGCATCGGAAAGGAGATACTCGTATACCAAAAGAAAATCCTGTCGCTTTAATAGAAACGTTACTCGATTTAGAAAGAGATGTCATAGAACGCATGGTATTTCAAGGCGACGCAATTTCTGTGTTAATTCGTCAATGTGAGGGAGCGAGGGATGCAGTACAGAAGGAATAGTGCATCGGAAAGGAGATAGTCGTTTCCAAATGAAAAACCCGTCGTTTCCTTGGAAATGTTACTCGATTTGGAAGGAGAAGTCATAGAACCCATAGTATTTCATAACGACGCTATTTCTGTGTTAATTTGTCAATGTAATGGAGCGAGGGATGCAGTAAAGATGGAATAGTGCATCGGAAAGGAGATACTCACATCCCAAAAGAAAATCCTGACGTTTGAATAGGAACGTTACTCGATTTAGAAGGAGATGTCATAGAACACACAGGATTTCATAGCGACGCAATTTCTGTGTTAATTTGTCAATGTGAGGCATCGAGGTATGCAGTAAAGAAGGAATAGTGCATCGGAAAGGAGATAATCGTATACCAAAAGAGAATCCTTTCGTTTAAACAGAAACGTTACTCGATTTAGAAGGAGAAGTCATAGAACCCATAGTATTACATAGCGACGAAATATCTGCGTTATTTCGTCAATGTGAGGGAGCGAGGGATGCAGTAAAGAAGGAATAGTGAATGTGACAGGAGATAGTCGTATCTCAAAAGAAAATCCAGTCGTTTCCAAAGAAACGTTACTCGAGTTAGAAGGAGAAGTCAATGAACCCATAGTATTCCATAGCGACGCAACTGCTGTGACAATTCGTCCAAGTGAGAGAGCCAGGGATGCAGTAAAGAAGGAATAGTGCGTCGGAAAGGAGAAACTCGTATCCCAAAAGAAAATCCTGTCGTTTCCATAGAAACGGTACTCGATTTAGAAGGAGAAGTAATTGAACCCATAGTATTCCACAGGGACGCAATTTCAGTGTTAATTCGTCAATGTTACTGAGCCAGGGATACAGTAAAGAAGGAATAGTGCATCGGAAATGAGATACCCGTAATCCAAAAGAAAATCCTCTCGTTTCCATAGAAACGTTACTCGATTTAGAAGGAGATGTCATAGAACCCATAGTATTTCATATCTTCGCAAGTTTTGTGTTAATTCGTCAATGTGAGGGAGCGAGAGATGCAGTAATGAAGGAATAGTGCATCGGAAAGGAGATACTCGTATACCAAAAGAAAATCCTCTCGTTTCCACAGAAACGTTACTCGATTTATAAGGAGAAGTTATTGAACACATAGTATATAATGGCGATGCAATTTCTGTGCTAATTCGACAATGTGAGGGGGCGAGGAATTTTGTAAAGAAGGAATAGTGCATCGGAAAGGAGATACACGTATCCCAAAAGAAAATCCTGTCGTTTCCATTGACAAGGTACTCGATTTAGAAGGAGAAGTCATGGAACACATAGTATTCCATAGCGTCGCTATTTCTGTGTTAATTTGTCAATGTGAGGGAGCCAGGGATGCAGTAAAGAAGGAATAGTGCATCGGAAAGGAGATAGTCGTATCCCAAAAGAAAATCCTGTCGTTTCCATAGAGACGTTACTCGATTTAGAAGGAGAAGTCATGGAACCCATAGACTTTCATAGCGACGCAATTTCTGTGTCAACTCGTCAATGTGAGGGAGCGAGGGATGCAGTAAAGAAGGAATGGTGCATCCGAAAGGAGATACTCGTATAACAAAAGAAATTCCTGTCGTTTCCATAGATACGTTACTCGATTTAGAAAGAGAAGTCATAGAACCCATAGTATACCATAGCGACGCAATTTCTCTGTTAATTCGTCAAGGTGAGGTAGCCAGGAATGCATTAAAGAAGGAATAGTGCATCGGAAAGGAGATATTCATATCCCAAAGAAAATCCAGTTGTTTCCGTAGAAACGTTACTCGATTTTGCGGGAGATGTCATAGAACCAATAGTATTTCATAGCGACGCAATTTCTGTGATAATTTGTCAATGTAATGGAGCGATGGATGCAGTAAAGATGGAATAATGCATCGGACAGGAGATACTCATATCCCATAAGAAAATCCTGACGTTTCCATAGAAACGTTACTCGATTTAGAAGGAGAAGTCGTAGAACACATAGTATTTCATAGCGACGCAATTTCTGCGATAATTCGTCAATGTGAGGGAACGAGGGATGCAGTAAAGAAGGAATGGTGCATCGGAAAGGAGATACTCGTATCCCAAAAGAAAATCCTGTCGTTTCCATAGAAACGTTACTCGATTTAGAAGGAGAAGTCATAGAACCCATAGTATTTCATAGCGTCGCAATTTCTGTGCTTATTCGTCAATGTGAGGGGACGATGGATGCAGTAAAGAAGGAATAGTGCATCGGAAAGGAGATACTCGTATCCGAAAAGAAAATCCTGTCGTTTCCATAGGAACGTAACTCGATTTAGAAGGAGAAGTAATTGAACCCATAGTATTCCACAGGGACGCAATTTCAGTGTTAATTCGTCAATGTTACTGAGCCAGGGATACAGTAAAGAAGGAATAGTGCATCGGAAATGAGATACCCGTAATCCAAAAGAAAATCCTCTCGTTTCCATAGAAACGTTACTCGATTTAGAAGGAGATGTCATAGAACCCATAGTATTTCATTGCGACGCAATTTCTATGTTAATTCGTCAATGTGAGGGAGTGAGGGATGCATTAAAGAAGGAATAGTGCATCGGAAAGGAGATACTCGTAACCCAATTGAAAATCCTGTCGTTTCCATTGAAACTTTACTCGATTTAGAAGGAGAAGTCATTGAACACATAGTACTCCATAGCGTCGCAATTTCTGTGTTAAATGCGTCAATGTGAGGGAGCGAGGGATGCAGTACAGAGGGAATACCGCATCGGAAAGGAGATAATCGTATCCCAAAAGAAAATCCTATCGTTTCCATGGAAATGTTACTCGATTTAGAAGGAGAAGTTATAGAACCCATAGTATTTCATAGCGACGCAAGTTCTGTGGTAATTCGTCAATGTAAGGGAGCGAGGGATGCAGTAAAGAAATAATAGTGCATCGGAAAGGAGATACTCCTATACCAAAAGAAAATCCTGTCGTTTCCATTGAAACGCTACTCGATTTAGAAGGAGAAGTAATAGAACCCATAGTACAACATAGGGTCGCAATTTCAGTGTTGATTCGTCAATGTGAGTGAGCCAGGAATACACTAAAGAAGGAATAGTGCATCGGAAATAGGATACTCGTATCCCAAAAGAAAATCCTGTCGTTTTAGTAGAAACGATACTCGATTTAGAAAGAGATGTCATAGAACGCATAGTATTTCAAGGCGAGGCAATTTCTGTGTTAATTCGTCAATGTGAGGGAGCGAGGGATGAAGTACAGAAGGAATACCGCATCGGAAAGGAGATAGTCGTATCCCAAAAGAAAATCCTGTCGTTTCCATTGAAATGTTACTCGATTTAGAAGGAGAAGTCATAGAACCCATAGTATTTCATAGCGACGCAATTTCTGTGCTAATTCGTCAATGTGAGTGAGCGAGGGATGCAGTAAAGAAGGAGTAGTGCATCGGAAAGGAGAAATTCGTATCCCAAAAGAAAATCCTGTCGCTTCAATAGAAACGTTACTCGATTCAGAAGGAGAAGGCATAGAACCCATAGTATTTCATAGCGACACAATTTCTGTGTTAATTCGCCAATGTGATGGAGCGAGGGAAGCAGTACAGAAGCAATAGTGCATCGGAAAGGAGATAGTCGTATCCCAAAAGAAAATTCTTTCGTTCCAATAGAAACGTTACTCGATTTAGAAGGAGAAGTCATAGAACCCATTGCATTTAATAGCGACGCAATTTCTGTGGTAATTCGTCAATGTGAGGTAGCCAGGGATGCATTAGAGAAGGAATAGTGCATCGGAAAGGAGATACTCGTATCCCCAATGAAAACCCTGTCGTTTCCATAGAAACGTTTCTCGATTTAGAAGGAGAGGTCATAGAACCAATAGTATTTTATAGCTACGCAATTTCTGTGTTAATTCGTCAATGTGAGGGAGCGAGGGATGCAGTAATGTATTAATAGTGCATCTCAAAGGAGAAACTCGTATCCCAAAAGAAAATCCTGTCTTTTCCATAGAAACGTTACTCGATTTAGAAAGAGAAGTCATAGAACCCATAGTATTTCGTAGCGACGCAATTTCTGTGTCAATTCGTCAATGTGAGGTAGCCAGTAATTCATTAAAGAAGGAATAGTGCATCGGAAAGGAGATACCCGTATCCCAAATGAAAACCCTGTCGTTTCTATAGAAACGTACTCGATTTAGAAAGAGAAGTCATTTAAACCCATAGTAATCCATAGGGACGCAATTTCAGTGTTAATTCGTCAATGTGACTGAGCCAGGGATGCGGTAAAGAAGGTATAGTGCATCGGTAATGAGATACTCGTATCCCAAAAGAAAATCCTGTCGTTTCAAAGGAAAGGTTACTCGATTTAGAAAGAGGTGTCATAGAACGCATAGTATTTCAAGGCGACGCAATTTCTGTGTTAATTCGTCAATGTGAGGGAGCGAGGGATGCAGTACAGAAGGAATAGTGCATCGGAAAGGAGATAGTCGTATTCCAAATGAAAAACCCGTCGTTTCCGTGGAAATGTTACTCGATTTGGAAGGAGTAGTCATTGAACCCATAGTATTTCATAACGACGCTATTTCTGTGTTAATGTGTCAATGTAATGGAGCGAGGGATGCAGTAAAGATGGAATAGTGCATCGGAAAGGAGATACTCACTTCCCAAAAGAAAATCCTGACGTTTGAATAGGAACGTTACTCGATTTAGAAGGAGATGTCATAGAACACACAGGATTTCATAGCGACGCCATTTCTGTGTTAATTTGTCAATGTGAGGCATCGAGGTATGCAGTAAAGAAGGAATAGTGCATCGGAAAGGAGATAATCGTATACCAAAAGAAAATCCTTTCGTTTCAATAGAAACGTTACTCGATTTAGAAGGAGAAGTCATAGAACCCATAGTATTACATAGCGACGAAATATCTGCGTTATTTCGTCAATGTGAGGGAGCGAGGGATGCAGTAAAGAAGGAATAGTGAATCTGACAGGAGATAGTCGTATCTCAAAAGAAAATCCAGTCGTTTCCAAAGAAACGTTACTCGATTTAGAAGGAGAAGTCAATGAACCCATAGTATTCCATAGCGACGCAACTGCTGTGACAATTCGTCTAAGTGAGAGAGCCAGGGATGCAGTAAAGAAGGAATAGTGCATCGGAAAGGAGAAACTCGTATCCCAAAAGAAAATCCTGTCGATTCAATAGAAACGTTACTCGATTTATAAGGAGAAGTCATAGAACGCGTAGTATTTCATAGCATCGCAAGTTTTGTGTTAATTCGTCAATGTGAGGGAGCGAGAGATGCAGTAATGAAGGAATAGTGCATCGGAAAGGAGATACTCGTATACCAAAAGAAAATCCTCTCGTTTCCACAGAAACGTTACTCGATTTATAAGGAGAAGTTATTGAACCCATAGTATATAATGGCGATGCAATTTCTGTGCTAATTCGACAATGTGAGGGGGCGAGGAATGTAGTAAAGAAGGAATAGTGCATCGGAAAGGAGATACACGTATCCCAAAAGAAAATCCTGTCGTTTCCATTGACAAGGTACTCGATTTAGACGGAGAAGTCATGGAACACATAGTATTCCATAGCGTCGCTATTTCTGTGTTAATTTGTCAATGTGAGGGAGCCAGGGATGCAGTAAAGAAGGAATAGTGCATCGGAAAGGAGATAGTCGTATCCCAAAAGAAAATCCTGTCGTTTCCATAGAAACGTCACTCGATTTAGAAGGAGAAGTAATTGAACCCATAGTATTCCACAGGGACGCAATTTCTGTGTTAATACGTCAATGTGAGGGAGCGAGGGATGCAGTACAGAGGGAATACCGCATCGGAAAGGAGATAATCGCATCCCAAAAGAAAATCCTATCGTTTCCATGGAAATGTTACTCGATTTAGAAGGAGAAGTTATAGAACCCATAGTATTTCATAGCGACGCAAGTTCTGTGGTAATTCGTCAATGTAAGGGAGCGAGGGATGCAGTAAAGAAATAATAGTGCATCGGAATGGAGATACTCCTATACCAAAAGAAAATCCTGTCGTTTCCATTGAAACGTTACTCGATTTAGAAGGAGAAGTAATAGAACCCATAGTACAACATAGGGACGCAATTTCAGTGTTGATTCGTCAATGTGACTGAGTCAGGGATACAGTAAAGAAGGAATAGTGCATCGGAAATGAGATACTCGTTACCCAAAAGAAATTCCTGTCGTTTTAATAGAAACGTTACTCGATTTAGAAAGAGATGTCATAGAACGCATAGCATTTCAAGGCGACGCAATTTCTGTGTTAATTCGTCAATGTGAGGGAGCGAAGAATGCAGTACAGAAAAAATAGCACATCGGAAAGGAGATAGTCGTATCCCAAACGAAAATCCTGTCGTTCCCATGGAAATGATACTCGATATAGAAGGAGAAGTCACAGAACGCATAGTACTTCATGGCGACGCAATTTCTGTGTTAATTCGTCAATGTGAGGGAGCGAGAGATGTAGTAATGAAGGAGTAGTGCATCGGAAAGGAGATACTCGTATACCAAAAGATAATCCTGTCGTTTCCATTGAACCGTTACTCGATTTAGAAGGAGAAGTAATAGAACCCATAGTATACCATAGGGACGCAATTTCAGTGTTAATTCGTCAATGTGACTGAGTCAGGGATACAGTAAAGAAGGAATAGTGCATCGGAAATGAGATCCTTGTATCCCAAAAGAAAGGCCTGTCGTTTTAATAGAAACGTTACTCTATTTAGAAAGAGATGTCATAGAACGCATAGCATTTCAAGGCGACGCAATTTCTGTGTTAATTCGTCAATGTGAGGGAGCGAAGAATGCAGTACAGAAAAAATAGCGCATCGGAAAGGAGATAGTCGTATCCCAAAAGAAAATCCTGTCGTTTCCATGGAAATGATACTCGATTTAGAAGGAGAAGTCACAGAACGCATAGTATGACATAGCGTCGCAATTTCTATGTTAATTCAACAAAGTGAGGGAGCCAGGGATGCAGTAAAGAAGGAATAGTGCATCGGAAAGGAGATAGTCGTACCCCAAAAGAAAATCCTGTCGTTTCCATAGAAACGGTACTCGAATTAGCAGGAGATGTCATAGAACCAATAGTATTTCATAGCGACGCAATTTCTGTGTTAATTTGTCAATGTAATGGAGCGATGGATGCAGTAAAGATGGAATAATGCATCGGACAGGAGATACTCGTATGCCAAAAGAAAATCCCGTCGTTTCAATGGAAACGTTACTCGATTTAGAAGGAGAAGTCATAGAACACATAGTATTTCATATCGACGCAATTTCTGCGATAATTCGTCAATGTGAGGGAACCAGGGATGCCGTAAAGAAGGAATAGTGCATCAGAAAGGAGATAGTCGTATCCCAAAAGAAAACCTGTCGTTTCCATAGAAACGTTACTCGATTTAGAAAGAGAAGTCATAGAACCCATAGTATTTCACAGCGACGAAATTTCTGCGTTAATTCGTTAATGTGAGGGAGCGGGGGATGCAGTAAAGAAGGAATAGTGAATCTGAAAGGAGATAGTCGTATGCCAAAGGAAAATCCATTCGTTTCCAAAGAAACGTTACTCGATTTAGGAGCAGAAGTCTATGAACCCATAGTATTCCATAGCGACGCAATTGCTGTGAAAATTCGTCCATGTGAGAGAGCCAGGGATGCAGTAAAGATGGAATAGTGCATCGGAAAGGAGAAACTCGTATCCCAAAAGAAAATCCTGTCGTTGCAATAGAATCGTTACTCGATTTAGATGGAGAAGGCATAGAACCCATAGAATTTCTTAGGGACGCAATTTCTGTGTTAATGGCCAATGTGATGGTGCGAGGGAAGCAGTACACAGGCAATAGTGCACCGGAAAGGAGATATACGTATCCCAAAAGAAATTTCTGTCGTTTCCATAGAAACGTTACTCGATTTATAAGGAGTATTCATAGAACGTATAGTATTTCATAGCGACGCAATTTCTGTGTTAATTCGTCAATGTGAGGGAGCGAGAGATGTAGTAATGAAAGAGTAGTGAATCGGAAAGGAGTTACTCGTATACCAAAATAAAATCCTCTCGTTTCCATTGAAACGTTTCTCGATTTAGAAGGAGAAGTTATTTAACACATAGTATATCATGGCGATGCAATTTCAGTGCTAATTCGACAATGTGAGGGAGCGAGGAATGTAGTAAAGAAGGAATAGTGCATCGGAAGGGAGATACACGTATCCCAAAAGAAAATCCTGTCGTTTCCATTGACAAGTAACTCGATTTAGAAGGAGAAGTCATGGAACACATAGTATTCCATAGCGTCCCAATTTCTGTGTTAATTCGTCAATGTGAGAGAGCCAGGGATGCAGTAAAGAAGGAATAGTGCATCGGAAAGGAGATAGTCGTATCCCAAAAGAAAATCCTGTCGTTTCCATAGAAACGTTATTCGATTTAGACGGAGAAGTCATAGAACCCATACTATTTCATAGCGACGCAATATCTGTGTCAATTCGTCAATGTGAGGGAGCGAGGGATGCAGTAAAGTATTAATAGTGCATCGAAAAGAAGAAATTCGTATCCCAAACGAAAATCCTGTCGTTTGCACAGAAACGTTACTCGATTTACAAGGAGAAGTCATGGAACCCATAGTATTTCATAGCGTCGCAATTTCTGTGCTAATTCGTCACAGTGAGGGAGCCAGGGATGCAGTAAAGAAGGAATAGTGCATCGGAAAGGAGATAGTCGTACCCCAAAAGAAAATCCTGTCGTTTCCATAGAAACGGTACTCGATTTAGCAGGAGATGTCATAGAACCAATAGTATTTCATAGCGACGCAATTTCTGTGTCATTTTGTCAATGTAATGGAGCGATGGATGCAGTAAAGATGGAATAATGCATCGGACAGGAGATACTCATATCCCCAAAAAAATCCTGACGTTTCCATAGAAACGTTACTCGATTTAGAAGGAGAAGTCATAGAACACATAGTATTTCATAGCGACGCAATTTCTGCGATAATTCGTCAATGTGAGGGAGCAAGGGATGCAGTAAAGAAATAATGGTGCATCGGAAAGGAGATACTCGTATCCCAAAAGAAAATCCTATCGTTTCCATGGAAGCGTTACTCGATTTAGAAGGAGAAGTCGTGGAACCCATAGTATTTAATAGCGACGCAATTTCAGTGTTAATTCGTCAATGAGAGGGAGCTAGGGATGCAGTAAAGAGGGAATAGTCCATCGGAATGGAGATCCTCATATCCTAAAAGAAAATCCTGTCGTTTCAATAGAAACGTTACTCCACTTAGAAGCAGAAGTCATAGAACCCATAGTATATCATAGCGACGCAATATCTCTATTATTTCGCCAATGTGAGGGAGCGAGGGATGCAGTACACAAGGAATAGTGCATCGGAAAGGAGATAGTCGTATCCCAAAAGAAAATTCTGTCGTTTGCATAGAAACGTTACTCGATTTAGAAGGAGAAGTCGTAGGACCCATAGTATTTCATAGCGACGCAATTTCTGTGTTAATTCGTCAATGTGAGGCAGCGAGGGATACAGTACAGAAGGAATAGTGCTTCGGAAAGGAGATACTCGTATTCCAAAAGAAATTCCTGTCGTTTCCATAGAAACGTTACTCGATTCAGAAGGGATTGTCATAGAACCAATACTATTTCATAGCGACGCAATTTCTGTGTTAATTTGTCGATTTGAGGGAGCGAGGGATGCAGTAAAGAATGAATAGTGCATCGGAAAGGAGATACTCGTATCCCAAAAGAAAATCCCGGGTCTCCAAAGAAAACGCTACTCGATTTAGAAGGAGAAGTCATAGAAACCATAGTATTTCATAGAGACGCAATTTCTGTGCTTATTCGTCAATGTGAGGGAGCTAGGAATGCAGTAAAGAACTAATAGATTATTGGAAAGGAGATACTTGTTTCCCAAAAGAAAATCCTGTCGTTTCAATAGAAACGTTACTCGATTTAGCAGGAGATGTCGTAGAACCAATAGTATTTTATAGCGACGCAATTTCTATGTTAATTCGACAATGTGAGGGAGCGAGGGATGCAGTAAAAAAGGAATAGTGCATCGGATAGGAGATACTCGTATCCCAAAAGAAAATCCTGTCATTTCCATTGAAACGTTACTCGATTTAGAAGAAGAAGTCATAGAACCCATAGTATTTCATAGCGACCCAATTTCTGTGTTAATTCGTCAATGTGAGAGAGCGAGAGATGCAGTTATGAAGGAATGGTGCATCGGACAGGAGATACTCGTATCCCAAATGAAAATACTGTTGTGTCCATAGAAACGTTACTCGATTTAGAAGGAGAAGTCATAGAACCCCTAGTATTTCATAGCGACGCAATGTCTGTGTTAATTCGTCAATGTGTGGGAGTGAGAGATGCAGTAAAGAAGGAATAGTGCATCGGAAAAGAGATAGTCGTACACAAAAGTAAATCCTGACGTTTCCATAGAAACGTTACTCGAATTAGAAGGAGAAGTCATAGAACCCATAGTATATCATAGAGACGCAATTTCTGTGTTAATTCGTCATTGTGAGGGAGCGAGGAATGCAGTAAAGAGGGAATACTGCATCGGAAAGGAGATACTCGTATCCAAATAGAAAATCCTGTCGTTTCAATAGAAACGTTACTCGATGTAGAAGGAGAAGTCCTAGAACCCACAGTATATCATAGCGACGCAATGTCTATGTTAATTGGCCAATGTGAGGGAGCGAGGAATTGAGTACAGAAGGAATAGTGCATCGGAAAGGAGATACTCGTATTCCAAAAGAATTTCCTGTCGTTTCCATAGAAACGTTACTCGATTCAGAAGGGATTGTCATAGAACCAATACTATTTCATAGCGACGCAATTTCTGTGTTAATTTGTCGATTTGAGAGAGCGAGGGATGCAGTAAAGAATGAATAGTGCATCGGAAAGGAGATACACGTATCCCAAATGAAACTCTGTCGTTTCCATAGAAACGGACTCGATTTAGAAGGAGAAGTCATAGAACCAATAGTATTTCCTAGCGACGCAATTTCTCTGTTAAATTATCAATTAGAGGGAGCGAGGGATGGAGTAAGAAGGAACAGTGCATCGGAAAGAAGATACTCGTATCCCAAAAGAAAATCCCGTCGTTTCAATGGAAACGTTACTCGATTTAGATGGAGAATCATAGAACCCATAGTATTTCATAGCGACGAAATTCCTGTGTTAATTTGTCAATGTGAGGGAGCGTGGTATGAGGTAAAGAAGGAATAGTGCATCGGAAAGGAGATACTCATATACCAAAAGAAAATCCTCTCGTTTCCATAGAAACGTTCCTCGATTTAGAAGGAGAAGACATAGAACCCCTAGTATATCATAGCGACGCAATATCTGTATTAATTCGTCAATGTGAGGGAGCGAGGGATGCAGTAAAGAAGGAATAGTGCATCGGAAAGGAGATACTCGTATCCCAAAAAAAAAATCCTGTCGTTTCCATAGAAACGTTACTCGATTTAGAAGGAGAAGTAATTGAACCAATAGTATTTCATAGCGACGCAATTTCCGTGCTAATTAGTCATTGTAAGGGAGCGAGGGTTGCAGTAAAGAAGGAATAGTGCATCGGAAAGGTGATACTCGTATCCCAAAAGAAAATCCTGTCGTTTCCATAGAATCGTTACTCGATTTAGAAGTAGAAGTCATAGAACCCTTTGTATTTCATAGCGACGCAATTTCTGTGCTTATTCGTCAATGTGAGGGAACGAGGGATGCAGTAAAGAAATAATAGTGTATCGGAAAGGAGATACTCGTATACCAAAAAAAATCCTGTCGTTCCCATAGAGACGTTACTCGATTTAGAAGGGGAGGTCATAGAAGCCATAGCATTACATAGCGACATAAATTCCGTATTAATTCATCAATGTGAGGTAGCGAGCGATGCAGTAAAGAAGAATAGTCCATCGGAAACGAGATACTCTTATACCAGAAGAAAATCCTTTCGTTTCCATGGAAACGTTACTCGATTTAAAAGGAGAAGTCATATTACCCATAGTATTTCATAGCGACGCAATTTCTTTGTTAATTCGTGAATGTGAGGGAGCGAGGGTGGCAGTAAAGAAGGAATAGTGCATTGGAAAAGAGATAGTCGTATCACAAAAGTAAATCCTGACGTTTCCATAGAAACGTTACTCGAATTAGAAGGAGAAGTCATAGAACCCATAGTATATCATAGAGACGCAATTTCTGTGTTAATTCGTCATTGTGAGGGAGCGAGGAATGCAGTAAAGAAGGAATACTGCATCGGAAAGGAGATACTCGTATCCAAATAGAAAATCCTATCGTTTCAATAGAAACGTTACTCGATGTAGAAGGAGAAGTCCTAGAACCCACAGTATATCATAGCGACGCAATGTCTATGTTAATTGGCCAATGTGAGGGAGCGAGGAATTGAGTACAGAAGGAATAGTGCATCGGAAAGGAGATACTCGTATTCCAAAAGAAATTCCTGTCGTTTCCATAGAAACGTTACTCGATTCAGAAGGGATTGTCATAGAACCAATACTATTTCATAGCGACGCAATTTCTGTGTTAATTTGTCGATTTGAGGGAGCGAGGGATGCAGTAAAAAATGAATAGTGCATCGGAAAGGAGATACTCGTATCCCAAATGAAACTCTGTCGTTTCCATAGAAACGGACTCGATTTAGAAGGAGAAGTAATAGAACCAATAGTATTTCCTAGCGACGCAATTTCTGTGTTAAATTATCAATTAGAGGTAGCGAGGGATGCAGTAAATGAGGAACAGTGCATCGGAAAGAAGATACTCGTATCCCAAAAGAAAATCCCGTCGTTTCAATGGAAACGTTACTCGATTTAGATGGAGAATCATAGAACCCATAGTATTTCATAGCGACGAAATTCCTGTGTTAATTTGTCAATGTGAGGGAGCGTGGGATGAGGTAAAGAAGGAATAGTGCATCGGAAAGGAGATACTCGTATACCAAAAGAAAATCCTCTCGTTTCCATAGAAACGTTACTCGATTTAGAAGGAGAAGACATAGAACCCCTAGTATATCATAGCGACGCAATGTCTGTATTAATTCGTCAATGTGAGGGAGCGAGGGATGCAGTAAAGAAGGAATAGTGCTTCGGAAAGGAGATACTCGAATCCCAAAAAAAAAGTCGTGTCGTTTCCATAGAAACGTTACTCGATTTAGAAGGAGAAGTAATTGAACCAATAGTATTTCATAGCGACGCAATTTCCGTGCTAATTAGTCATTGTAAGGGAGCGAGGGATGCAGTAAAGAAGGAATAGTGCATCGGAAAGGTGATACTCGTATCCCAAAAGAAAATCCTGTCGTTTCCATAGAATCGTTACTCGATTTAGAAGTAGAAGTCATAGAACCCATTGTATTTCATAGCGACGCAATTTCTGTGCTTATTCGTCAATGTGAGGGAACGAGGGATGCAGTAAAGAAAGAATAGTGTATCGGAAAGGTGATACTCGTATCCCAAAAGAAAATCCTGTCGTTTCCATTGAAACGTTACTCGATTTAGAAAGAGAAGTCATAAAACCCATAGTATTTCATAACGACGCCATTTCTGTGTTAATTCGTCAATGTGAGGGAGCGAGGGATGCAGTAAAGAAGGAATAGTGCATCGGAAAGGAGATACTCGTATCCCAAAAGAAAATCCCGTCGTTTCAATGGAAACGTTACTCGATTTAGAAGGGGATGTCACAGAACAAATAGTATTTCATAGCGACGCAATATCTGTGCTAATTCGTCAATGTGAGGGGGCGAGGGATGCAGTAAAGAACTTATAGAGCATCGGAAAGGAGATACTCGTATCCCAAAAGAAAATCCTGTCGTTTCCATAGAAACGTTACTCGATTTAGAAGGAGAATTTATGGAACACATAGTATTTCATAGCTACGCAATTTTTGTTTTAATTCGTCAATGTGAGGGAGCTAGGGATGCAGTAAAAAGGGAATAGTGCATCGGAAAGGAGATACTCGTATCCCAAAGAAAATCCTGTTGTTTCAATGGAAACGTTACTCGATTTAGATGGAGAAGTCATAGAACCCATAGTATTTCATAGCGACGCAGTTTCTATGTTAATTCGCCAATGTGAGGGAGCGAGGGATGCAGTACAGAAGGAATAGTGCATCGGAAAGGAGATAGTCGTATCCCAAAAGAAAATTCTGTCGTTTCCATAGAAACGTAGTAGATTTAGAAGGAGAATCACAGAACCCATAGGATTTCATAGCGACGCAATTTCTGTGTTAATTCGTCAATGTGAGGGAGCGAGGACGCAGTAAGGATGGATTAGTGCATCGGAAAGGAGATACTCGTATACCAAAAAAAATCCTGTCGTTCCCATAGAGACGTTACTCGATTTAGAAGGGGAGGTCATAGAAGCCATAGCATTACATAGCGACGTAAATTCTGTATTAATTCATCAATGTGAGGTAGCGAGCGATGCAGTAAAGAAGAATAGTGCATCGGAAATGAGATACTCTTATACCAGAAGAAAATCCTTTCGTTTCCATGGAAACGTTACTCGATTTAAAAGGAGAAGTCATATTACCCATAGTATTTCATAGCGACGCAATTTCTTTGTTAATTCGTGAATGTGAGGGAGCGAGGGTGGCAGTAAAGAAGGAATAGTGCATCGGAAAGAGATACTCGTATCCCAAAAGAGAATCCTGTCGTTTCCATAGAAACGTTACTCGATTTAGATAATTATGTCATACAACCCATAGTATTTCATAGCGACGCAATTTCTGTGTTATTTCGTCAATGTGCTGGAGCGAGGGATGCAGTAAAGAAGGAATAGTGCATCGGAATGGAGATAGTCGTGTCCAAAAAGAAAATCCTGTCGTTTCCATACAAACGTTACTTGATTTAGAAGGATTTGTCATAAAACACATAGTATTTCATAGCGACGCAATTTCTGTGTTAATTCGTCAAAGTGAGGGCGCCAGGAGTGCTGATAAAGAAGGATTAGTGCATCGGAAAGGAGATAGTCGTATCCCAATGGAAAAACCTCTCGTTTCCATAGAAACGTTACTCGATTTTGAAGGAGAAATCATAGAGCCCATTGTATTTCATAGCGACGCAATTTCTGTGATAATTCATCAATGTGAGGGACCGAGGGATGTAGTAGATAAGGAATAGTGCATCGGAAAGGAGATACTCGTATTCCAAAAGAAAATCCTGTCGTTTCCATAAGAACGTTACTCGATTAAGATGGAGAGGTCATAGAACCCATAGAATTTCATAGCGACGCAATTTCTGTGTTAATTCGTCAGTGTGAGGGAGCAAAGGATGCTGTAAAGAAGGAATTGTCCATCGGCAAGCAGATAGTCGTATCCCAAAAGAAAATCTTGTCGTCACTATTGATACGTTACTCGATTTAGAAGGAGAAGTCACAGAACCCATAGTATTTCATAGCGACGCAATTTCTGTGTTAATTCGTCAGTGTAAGGGAGCTAGGGATGCAGTAAAGAAGGAATAGTGCATCGGAAAGGAAATACTCGTATCCCGAAAGAAAATCCTATCGTTTCCATAGAAACAATACCCGATCTAGAAGGAGAAGTCATAGAACTCATAGTATTTCATAGCGACGCAATTTCTGTGTGAATTCGTCAATGTGAGGGAGCGAGGGATGCAGTAAAGAAGGAATAGTGCATCGTAAAGGAGGTAGTCCTATCCCAAAAGGAAATCCTGTTGTTTCCATGGAAACGTTAATCGATTTAGAAGCAGAAGCCATGAAACCCATAGTATTTCATAGCGACGCAATTTCTCTGTTGATGCGTCAATGTATGGGATTGAGGGATGCAGTACAGAAGGAATAGTGCATCGGAGAGGTGGTACTCGTATCCCAAAAGAATATCCTGTCGTTTCCATAGAAACGTTACCCGATTTAGAAGGAGTTGTCATGGAACCCATAGTATTTCATAGCGCCGCAATTTCAGTGTTAATTCGTCAATGTGAGGGAGCGAGGGATGCTGTAAAGAAGGAATAGTGCATCGGAAAGGAGATACTCGTATACCAAAAATAATCCTGTCGTTCCCATAGAGACGTTACTCGATTTAGAAGGGGAGGTCATAGAAGCCATAGCATTACATAGCGACGTAAATTCTGTATTAATTCATCAATGTGAGGTAGCGAGCGATGCAGTAAAGAAGAATAGTGCATCGGAAAGGAGATACTCTTATACCAGAAGAAAATCCTTTCGTTTCCATGGAAACGTTACTCGATTTAAAAGGAGAAGTCATATTACCCATAGTATTTCATAGCGACGCAATTTCTTTGTTAATTCGTGAATGTGAGGGAGCGAGGGTGGCAGTAAAGAAGGAATAGTGCATCGGAAAGAGATACTCGTATCCCAAAAGAGAATCCTGTCGTTTCCATAGAAACGTTACTCGATTTAGATAATTATGTCATACAACCCATAGTATTTCATAGCGACGCAATTTCTGTGTTATTTCGTCAATGTGCTGGAGCGAGGGATGCAGTAAAGAAGGAATAGTGCATCGGAATGGAGATAGTCGTGTCCAAAAAGAAAATCCTGTCGTTTCCATACAAACGTTACTTGATTTAGAAGGATTTGTCATAAAACACATAGTATTTCATAGCGACGCAATTTCTGTGTTAATTCGTCAAAGTGAGGGCGCCAGGAGTGCTGATAAAGAAGGATTAGTGCATCGGAAAGGAGATAGTCGTATCCCAATGGAAAAACCTCTCGTTTCCATAGAAACGTTACTCGATTTTGAAGGAGAAATCATAGAGCCCATTGTATTTCATAGCGACGCAATTTCTGTGATAATTCATCAATGTGAGGGACCGAGGGATGTAGTAGATAAGGAATAGTGCATCGGAAAGGAGATACTCGTATTCCAAAAGAAAATCCTGTCGTTTCCATAAGAACGTTACTCGATTTAGAAGGAGAAGTCACAGAACCCATAGTATTTCATAGCGACGCAATTTCTGTGTTAATTCGTCAGTGTAAGGGAGCTAGGGATGCAGTAAAGAAGGAATAGTGCATCGGAAAGGAAATACTCGTATCCCGAAAGAAAATCCTATCGTTTCCATAGAAACAATACCCGATCTAGAAGGAGAAGTCATAGAACTCATAGTATTTCATAGCGACGCAATTTCTGTGTGAATTCGTCAAAGTGAGGGAGCGAGGGATGCAGTAAAGAAGGAATAGTGCATCGTAAAGGAGGTAGTCCTATCCCAAAAGGAAATCCTGTTGTTTCCATGGAAACGTTAATCGATTTAGAAGCAGAAGCCATGAAACCCATAGTATTTCATAGCGACGCAATTTCTCTGTTGATGCGTCAATGTATGGGATTGAGGGATGCAGTACAGAAGGAATAGTGCATCGGAGAGGTGGTACTCGTATCCCAAAAGAATATCCTGTCGTTTCCATAGAAACGTTACCCGATTTAGAAGGAGTTGTCATGGAACCCATAGTATTTCATAGCGCCGCAATTTCAGTGTTAATTCGTCAATGTGAGGGAGCGAGGGATGCTGTAAAGAAGGAATAGTGCATCGGAAAGGAGATACTCGTATACCAAAAATAATCCTGTCGTTCCCATAGAGACGTTACTCGATTTAGAAGGGGAGGTCATAGAAGCCATAGCATTACATAGCGACGTAAATTCTGTATTAATTCATTAATGTGAGGTAGCGAGCGATGCAGTAAAGAAGAATAGTCCATCGGAAAGGAGATACTCTTATACCAGAAGAAAATCCTTTCGTTTCCATGGAAACGTTACTCGATTTAAAAGGAGAAGTCATATTACCCATAGTATTTCATAGCGACGCAGTTTCTGTGTTAATTCGTGAATGTGAGGGAGCGAGGGTGGCAGTAAAGAAGTAATAGTGCATCGGAAAGGAGATACTCGTATCCCAAAAGAAAATCCTGTCGTTTCCATAGAAACGTTACTCGATTTAGATAATTATGTCATACAACCCATAGTATTTCATAGCGACGCAATTTCTGTGTTAATTCGTCAATGTGCTGGAGCGAGGGATGCAGTAAAGAAGGAATAGTGCATCGGAATGGAGATAGTCGTGTCCAAAAAGAAAATCCTGTCGTTTCCATACAAACGTTACTTGATTTAGAAGGATTTGTCATAAAGCACATAGTATTACATAGCGACGCAATTTCTGTGTTAATTCGTTAAAGTGAGGGCGCCAGGAGTGCCGATAAAGAAGGATTAGTGCATCGGAAAGGAGATAGTCGTATCCCAATGGAAAAACCTCTCGTTTCCATAGAAACGTTACTCAATTTTGAAGGAGAAATCATAGAGCCCATTGTATTTCATAGCGACGCAATTTCTGTGATAATTCGTCAATGTGAGGGACCGAGGGATGCAGTAGATAAGGAATAGTGCATCGGAAAGGAGATACTCGTGTTCCAAAAGAAAATCCTGTCGTTTCCATAAGAACGTTACTCGATTTAGAAGGAGAGGTCATAGAACCCATTGAATTTCATAGCGACGCAATTTCTGTGTTAATTCGTCAGTGTGAGGGAGCAACGGATGCTGTAAAGAAGGAATTGTCCAACGGCAAGCATATAGTCGTATCCCAAAAGAAAATCTTGTCGTCACTATTGATACGTTACTCGATTTAGAAGGAGAAGTCACAGAACCCATAGTATTTCATAGCGACGCAATTTCTGTGTTAATTCGTCAGTGTAAGGGAGCTAGGGATGCAGTAAAGAAGGAATAGTGCATCGGAAAGGAAATACTCGTATCCCGAAAGAAAATCCTATCGTTTCCATAGAAACAATACCCGATCTAGAAGGAGATGTCATAGGACTCATAGTATTTCATAGCGACGCAATTTCTGTGTGAATTCGTCAATGTGAGGGAGCGAGGGATGCAGTAAAGAAGGAATAGTGCATCGTAAAGGAGGTAGTCCTATCCCAAAATGAAATCCTGTTGTTTCCATGGAAACGTTAATCGATTTAGAAGCAGAAGCCATGAAACCCATAGTATTTCATAGCGACTCAATTTCTCTGTTGATGCGTCAATGTAAGGGATTGAGGGATGCAGTACAGAAGGAATAGTGCATTGGAGAGGTGATACTCGTATCCCAAAAGGATATCCTGTCGTTTCCATAGAAACGTTACCCGATTTAGAAGGAGTTGTCATGGAACCCATAGTATTTCATAGCGCCGCAGTTTCAGTGTTAATTCGTCATTGTGAGGGAGCGAGGGATGCTGTAAAGAAGGAATACTGCATCGGAAAGGAGATTTTCGTATCCCAAAAGAAAATCCTGTCGTTTCCATTGATACGTTATTCGATTTAGAAGGTGATGTCATAGAACAGATTGTATTTCATAGCGAAGCAATTTGTGCGATAATTCGTCAATGTGAGGGCGCCAGGTGTGCAGTAATGAAGGATTAGTGCATCGGAAAGGAGATACTCGTATCCCAAAAGAAAATCCTTTCGTTTCCATTGAAACAATACTCGAATTAGAAGGAGATGTCATATAACCCATAGTATTTCACAGCGAGCAAATTTCGGTCTTAATTCGTCAATGTGAGGGAGCGAGGGATGCTGTAGAGAAGGAACAGTGCATCGGAAAGGAGATACTCGTTTCCCAAAACAAAATCGTGCCCTTTCCATAGAAAAGTTACACGATATAGAAGGACATGTCATAGAACACATAGAATTTCATAGCGCCGCAATTTCTGTGTTAATTCGTCAATGTGAGGGAGCGAGGAATGCAGTTACGAACATATAGTCTATCGGAAAAGCGACAGTCGATTCCCAAAAGAAAATCTTGTCGTATCTATAGAAACGTTATTCGATTTAGATGGAGAAGTCATAGAACCCATAGTATTTAAAAGCGAAGCAATTTCTGTGTTAATTCGTCAATGTGAGAGAGTGAGGCATGCAGTGAAGAATGAATAGTGGATCGGAATGGAGATACTCGTATCCCGAAAGAAAATCCTATCGTTTCCATAGAAACATTACTCGATTTAGAAGGAGATGTCATAGAACCCATAGTATATCATAGCGACGCAATTTCTGTGTTAATTCGTCAATGTGAGAGAGCGAGGGATGCAGTAAAGAAGGAATTGTGCATCGGAAAGGAGGTAGTCTTACCCCAAAAGGGAATCCTGTCGTTTCCATGGAAACGTTACTCGATTTAGAAGCAAAAGTCACGGAACCCATAGTATTTCATAGCGACGCAATTTCAGTGGTAATTCGTCAATGTGAGGGACTGAGGGCTTCAGTAAATGAGCAATAGTGCATCGGAAAGGAGATATTCTCATTCCAAAAGAAAATCATGACCTTTTTATAGGAACGTTACTCGATTTAGAAGGAGAGGTCATAGAATCCATAGTATTTCATAGCGACGCAATGTCAGTGTTAACTCTTCAATGTGTGGGATCGAGAGATGCAGTAAAGAAGGAATAGTGCATCGGAAAGCAGACAGTCGTATCCCAAATGAAAATCCTGTCGTTTCCATAGAAACGTTACTGGGTTTAGAAGGAGATGTCAGGGAACCCATAGTGTTTCATAGCGACGCAATTTAGGTGTTAATTCGGCAATGTGAATTAGCGACGGATGCAGTAAAGAAGGAATTGTGCATTGGAAAGAAGATAGTCGTATCCCAAAGAAACTCCTGTCGTTTCCATAATAACGTTACTCGATTTAGAAGGAGAAGTCATAGAACCCATAGTATTTCATACCGACGTAATTTCTGTGTCAATTCACAATTGTGAGGGAGCGTGGTATGCATTAAAGAAGGAATAGTGCATCGGAAAGGAGATAGTCGTATCTCAAAAGAAAATCCTGTCGTTAACATAGATACGTTACTCGATTTGGTACGAGATGTCATAGAACTCGTTGTATTTAATAGCGACGCAATTTCTGTGTTAATTGGTCAATGAGAAGGAGCGAGGAATGCAGTTGCGATGATATTGTGCATCGGAAAAGCGACAGTCGTATCCCAAAAGAAAATCTTTTCGTGTCTATAGAAACGTTATTCGATTTAGATGGAGAAGTCATAGAACCCATAGTATATCATAGCGACGCAATTTCTGTGTTAATTCGCCAATGTGAGGGAGCGAGAGTTGCAGTAAAGAAGGAATTGTGCATCGGAAAGGAGGTAGTCTTACCCCAAAAGGAAATCCTGTCGTTTCCATGGAAACGATATTCGATTTAGAAGCAAAAGTCACGGAACCCTTAGTATTTCATAGCCTCGCAATTTCTGTGTTAATTCGTCAATGTGAGGGCGCGAGGGTTGCAATAAAGAAGGAATAGTGCATCGGGAAGGAGATAGTCGTATCCCAAAAGAAAATCCTGTCGTTTCCATCGGAAAGGATGTACTCATATACCAAGAGAATATCCTGTCGTTTCCATAGAAACGTTACTCGAATTAGAAGGAATTTCTGTGATAATTCGTCAATGTGAAAGCGCCAGGAGTGCAGTAATGAAGGATTAGTGCATCGGAAAGGAGATACTCTCATTCCTAAAGAAAATCATGACGTTTTTATAGGAACGTTACTCGATTTAGATGGAGATGTCATAGAACCCATAGTATTTCATAGCGACGCAATTTCAGTGTTAATTCGTCAATGTGAGGGAGCGAGAGATGCAGTAAAGAAGAAGTAGTGCATCGGAAAGCGGATAGTCGTATCTCAAATGAAAATCCTGTCGTTTCCATAGAAACGTTACTCGGTTTAGAAGGCGATGTCATAGAACCCATAGTATTTCATACCGACGTAATTTCTGTGTTAATTCATCATTGTGAGGTAGCGAGGTATGCAGTAAGGAAGGAATAGTCCCTCGGAAAGGAGATAGTCGTATCCCAAAAGAAAATCCTGTCGTTAACATAGATACGTTACTCGAATTGGAAGGAGATGTCGTAGAACTCGTTGTATTTCATAGCGACGCAATCTCTGTGTTAATTCGTCAATGTGAGGGAGCGAGGGATGCAGTAAAGAAGGAATTGTGCATCGGAAAGGAGGTAGTCTTACCCCAAAAGGATATCCTGTCGTTTCCATGGAAACGATACTCGATTTAGAAGCAAGAGTCACGGAGCCCATAGTATTTCATAGCGACGCAATTTCTGTGTTAATGCGTCAATGTGAGGGAGTGAGGGATGCAGTAAAGAAGGAATAGTGCATCGGAAAGGAGATACTCGTATCCCACAAGAAAATACTTTCGTTTCCATTGAAACATAACTCGATTTAGAAGGAGATGTCATAGAACCCATAGTATACAATTGCAACGTAATTTCTGTGGCAATTCGTCAATCTGAGGGAGCGAGGGATGCAGTAAAGAAGGAATAGAGCATTGGAAAGGAAATAGTCGGTTTTTAAAAGAAAATCCTGTCGTTTCCATAGAAACGTTTTTCGATTTAGAAGGAGATATCATAGAACCCATAGTATTTCATAGCGACGCAATTTCTGTGTTAATTCGTCAATGTGAAGGAGCGACGAATGCAGTAAAGAAGGAATAGTGCATCGGAAAGGAGACAGTCGTATCCCAAAAGAAAACCTGCCGTTTCTAAAGAAACGTTACTCGAATTAGAAGGAGAAGTCATAGACCCATAGTATTTCATAGCGACGCAATTTCTGTGTTAATTCCTCAATGTGAGTGACCGAGGCATGCAGTAAATAAGAAATAGTGCATCGGAAAGGAGATACTCTCAATCCAAAAGAAAATCATGACGTTTCCATAGGAACGTTACTCGATTTAGAAGGAAAGGACATAGAACCCATAGTATTTCATAGCGACGGAATTTCAGTGTCAATTCGTCAATGTGAGGGAGCGAGTGATGAGGTAAAGAAGGATTAGTGCATCGGAAAGCAGATAGTCGTATCCCAAATGAAAATCCTGTCGTTTCCATAGAAACGTTACTCGGTTTAGAAGGGGATGTCAGAGAACCCATAGTATTTCATAGCGACTCAATTTCTGTGTTAATTCATCATTGTGAGGCAGCGAGGGATGCAGTAAATAAGGAATAGTGCATCGGAAAGGAGATACTCGTATCCCGAAAGAAAATCCTATCGTTTCCATAGAAACATTACTCTATTTAGAAGGAGAAGTCATGGAACACATAGTATTAAATAGCGACGCAATTTCTGTGTTAATGCGTCAATGTGAGGGAGTGAGGGATGTAGTAAAGAAGGAATAGTGCATCGGAAAGGATATACTCGTATCCCAAAAGAATATCCTGTCGTTTCCATAGAAACGTTACTCGAATTAGAAGGAGATGTCATAGAACACATTGTATTTCATAGCGACACAACTTCTGTGATAATTCGTCAATGTGTGGACGCCAGGTGTGCAGTAATGAAGGATTAGTGCATCGGAAAAGAGATACTCGTATCCCAAAAGAAAATCCTGTCGTTTCCATAGTAACGTTACTCGTTTTACAAGGAAATGACATACTACCTATAGTATCTCATAGCGACGCAATTTCTTTGTTGATTCGTCAATGTGAGGGAGCGAGAGATGCAGGAGAGAAGGAATAGTGCATCGGAAAGGAGATACTCGTATCCCAAAAGAAAATCCTGTCGTTTCCATAGAAACGTAACTCGAATTAGAAGGAGATGACATACTACCCATAGTATCTCATAGCGACGCAATTTCTGTGTTGATTCGTCATTGTGAGGGAGCGAGAGATGCAGAAGAGAAGGAATAGTGCATCGGAAAGGAGATACTCGTATCCCAAAAGAAAATCCTGTCGCTTCCATAGAAACGTAACTCGAATTAGATGGAGATGTCGTAAACACATAGTATTTCATAGCGACGCAATTTCTGTGTTAATTCGTCAATGTGTGGGAGCAAGGGATGCAGTAAAGAAGGAATAGTGCATCGGAAAGGAGATATTCGTATCCCAAAAGAAAATCCTGTCGTTTCCATAGTAACGTTACTCGTTTTACAAGGAGATGACATACTACCCATAGTATCTCATAGCGACGCAAATTCTGTGCTGATTCGTCTATGTGAGGGAGCGAGAGTTGCAGGAGAGGAGGAATAGTGCATCGGAAAGGAAATACTCGTATCCCAAAATAAAGTCCTGTCGTTTCCATAGAAACGTAACTCGAATTGGAAGGAGTTGTCGTACAACACATAGTATTTCATAGCGCTGCAAATTCTCTGTCAATCCGTCAATGTGAGGGTGTGAGGGATGCAGTAAAAGAGGAATAGTGCATCGGAAAGGAAATAGTCGCTTCCCAAAAGAAAATCCTGTCGTTTCCATTGAGACGTTTTTCGATTTAGAAGGAGATGTCATAGAACCTATAGTATTTCATAGCGACGCAATTTTTGTGTTAATTCGTCTATGTCAGGGAGCGAGGGATGCAGTAAAGAAGGAACAGTGAATCGGAAAGGAGATAGTCGTATCCGAAGAGAAAATCCTGTCGTTTCCATAGAAACGTTACTCAGTTTAGGAGGAGATGTCATAGAACCCGTTCTATTTCATAGCGACGCAATTTCTGTGTTAATTTGTCAGTCTGAAGGAGCGACGAATGCAGTAAACAAGGAATAGTGGATCGGAAAGGAGACAGTCGTATCCCAAAAGAAAATCCTGTCGGTTCTAAAGATACGTTACTCGAATTAGAAGGAGAAGTCATAGAACCCATAGTATTTCATAGCGACGCAATTTCTGTGTTAATTCGTCAATGTGTGGTATTGAGGTATGCAGTAAAGAAGGAATACTGAATCGGAAAAGAGAGAGTCGTATCCCTATAGAAAATCCTGTCGTTTCCATAGAAACGTAACTCGAATTAGAAGGAGATGTCGTAGAACACATAGTATTTCATAGCGACGCAATTTCTGTGTTAATTCGTCAATGTGAGGGAGCGAGGGATGCAGTAAAGAAGGAATAGAGCGTCGGATAGGAGAGAGTCGAATCCCAAGGGATAATCCTGTTTCCACAGAACGCTACTCAATTTAGAAGGAGATGTCATCGAACCCATAGTATTTCATAGCAACGCAATCTCTGTGTTAACTCGTCAATGAGAGGGAGCGAGGGATGCAGTAAAGAAGGAACTGTGCGTCGGAAAGGAGATAGTCGTATCCCAAAAGAAAATCCTGTCGTTAACATAGATACGTTACTCGATTTGGAAGGAGATGGCATAGAACCCGTTGTATTTCATGGCGACGCAATTTCTGTGTTAATTCTCAATGTGAAGGAGCGAGGAATGCAGTTACGATGATATAGTGCATCGGAAAAGCGACAGTCGTATCCCAAAAGAAAATCTTTTCGTGTCTAAAGAAACGTTATTCGATTTAGGTGGAGAAGTCATAGAAACCATAGTATTTCTAAGCGAAGCAATTTCTGTGTTAATTCGTCAATGTGAGGCAGCGAGGGATGCTGTAAAGAAGTAATTGTGCATCGGAAAGGTGGTAGTCTTACCCCAAAAGGAAAGCCTTTCGTTTTCAAGGAAACGTTACTCGATTTAGAAGCAAAAGTCACGGAACCCGTAGTATTTCATAGCGACGCAATTTCTGTGTTAATGCGTCAATGTGAGGGAGTGAGGGATGCAGTAAAGAAGGAAAAATGCATCGGAAAGTATATACTTGTATCCCAAAAGAATATCCTGTCGTTTCCATAGAAACGATACTCGAATTACAAGGAGATGTCATAGAACACATTGTATTTCATAGCGACACAATTTCTGTGACAATTGGTCAGTGTGAGGGCGCCAGGAGTGCAGTAATGAAGGATTAGTGTATCGGAAAGGAGATACTCGTATCCCAAAAGAAAATCCTGTCGTTTCCATAGTAACGTTACTCGTTTTACAAGGAGATGACATAGAACCCATAGTAAATCATAGCGACGAAATTTCTGTGTTGATTCGTCAATGTGAGGGAGCGAGGGATGCAGGAGAGTAGGAATAGTGCATCGGAAAGGAGATACTCGTATCCCAAAAGAAAATCCTGTCGTTTCCAAAGAAAAGTGACTCGATTTAGAAGGATATGTCATACAACCCATAGTTCTTCATAGCGACGCAATTTCTGTGTTAATTCGTCAATGTGAGGGCGCGAGGAGTGCAGTAAAGAAGGAATAGTGCATCGGAAAGGAGAAACTCGAATCCCAAAAGAAAATCCTTTCGTCTCCATATAAACGTTACTCGATTTAGAAGAAGTCATAGAACCCATAGCACATCACAGCAACGCAATTTCTGTTTTACTTCCTCAATGTGAGGGCGCGAGGAGTGCAGTAAAGAAGGAATAGTGCATCGGAAAGGTGATAGTCGTATCCCAAAAGAAAATCCTGTCGTTTCCATTGAAACGTTACTCCATTTAGAGTGAGATGTCATAGAACACATAGTACTTCATAACGCCGCAATTTCTGTGTTAAGTCGTCGGTGTAGGGGAGAGAGGGATGCAGTAAAGAATTAATAGTACATCGGAAAGGCGATAGTTGTATCCCAAAAGAAATTCCTGTCGTTTCCATAGAAACGTTACTCGATTTAGAAGGAGATGTCATAGAACACATAGTACTTCACAGCGACACAATTTCAGTTTTGATTCGTGAATGTGAGGCAGCGAGAGATGCAGTTAAGAAGGAATAGTGCATCGGAAATTGGGTAGTCGTATCCCAAAAGAAAATCCTGTCGTTACCATTGAAATTTTACTCCATTTAGAAGGAGATGTCATCGAACACATAGTATATCATAGCGACACAATTTCTGTGTTAATTCGCCAATATGATTAAGCGAGGGATGCAGTAAAGACGGAATGGAGCATCGGAAAGGAGATAGTCGTATCCCAAAAGAAAATCCTTTCGTTTCCATAGAAACGTTACTCGATTTAGAAGGAGATTTCATAGAACACAAAGTATTTCATAGCGACGCAATTTCTGTGTTAATTCGTCAATGTGAGGGACCGAGGGATGCAGTAAAGAAGGAATAGTGCATCGGGAATGAGATACTCGTATCCCAAAAGAAAATCCTGTCGTTTCCATAGAAACGTTATTCGATTTAGAAGGAGAAGTCATAGAACCCATAGTATTTCATAGCCAAACAATTTCCGTGTTAAGTCGTCAATGTGAGGGAGTGGGGGATGCAGTAAAGAATTAATAGTGCATCGGAAAGGAGATACTCGTATACCAAAAGAAAGCCCTGTAGTTTCCATTGGAACGTTACTCGATTGAGAAGAAGATGATATAGAACTCACAGTATTTCATAGCGCCGCAATTTCCGTGTTAATTCGTCAATGTCTTGGAGCGAGGGATGCAGTAATGAAGGAATAGTGCCTCGGAAAGGAGATACTCGTATCCCAAAAGCAAATCCTGTCGCTTCCATAGAAAAGTTACCCGATTTAGAAGGGGATGTCATAGAACCCATAGAATTTCATAGCAACGCAAATTCTGTGTTAGTTCGTCAATGTCAGGGAGCGAGGGACGCATAAACAGAGAATAGTGCATCGGAAGGAGTTACTCTTATCCCAAAAGAAAATCCTTTCGTTTCCAAAGAAACGTTACCCGACTACGAAGGAAATGTAACAGAACCCATAGTATTTCATAGCGAAGCTATTTCTGTGTACATTCGCCAATGTGAGGGAGCCATGGATGCAGTAAAGAAGGAATAGTGCTTCGGTAAGGAGATACTCGTATCCCAAAAGAATATCCTGTAGTTTCCACTGAAACCTTATTCGACTTAGAAGGACATGTCATAGAACCCCATAGAGTTTCACAGAGACGCAATTTCTTTGTTAATTCGTCAATGTGAGGGAGCGAGGAATGCAGTAAAGACGGATTAGTGCATCGGAAAGGAGATAGTCGTGTCCCAAAAGAAAATCCTGTCGTTTCCATAGAAAAGTTGCTCGATTTAGCAGGGGATGTCATAGAAGCCATAGAATTTCATAGCGACGCAATTTCTGTGGTAATTCGTCAATGTGAGGGAGCGTGGGATGCAGTATAGAAGGAATAGTGCATCGGAAAGGAGATACTCGTATTACAAAGGAAAATCCTGTCGTTTTCATTGAAACGTTACTCGATTTAGACGGAGAAGTCATAGTATGCATAGTATTTCATAGCGACGGAATTTCTGTGTTAATTCGTCTTTGTGATGGGGCGAGGGATGCAGTAAAGAATGAATAGTGCATCGGAAAGGAGAAACTCGAATCCCAAAAGAAAATCCTGTCGTTTCCATAGAAACGTTACTCGATTTAGAAGGAGATGTCAAATAACACATAGTATTTCATAGCGACACTATTTCTGTGTTAAAACGTCAATGTTAGGAAGCGAGGGATGCAGTAATGAAGGAATAGTGCATCGGAAAATAGTTACTCGTACACCAAAAGAAAATCCCGTCGTTTCCATAGAAACGTTGCTCGATTTAGAAGGGGATGTCATAGAACACATAGTATTTCATTGCGACGCAATTTCTGTGTTAATTCGTCAATGTGAGGGAGCGAGGGATGCAGTAAAGAAGGAATAGTGCATCGGAAATTAGATACTCGTATCCCAAAAGAAAATCCTGTCTTTTATATAGAAACGTTACTCAATTTAGATGGAGAAATCATTGACCCCATAGTATTTCAAAGCGACGCAATTTCTGTGTTAATTCGCCAATGTGAGGGGGCGAGGGATGCAGTAAAGAAGGAATAGTGCATCGGAAATGAGATACTCGTATCCCAAAAGAAAATCCTGTCTTTTATATAGAAGCGTTACTCAATTTATAAGGAGAAATCATTGAGTCCATAGTATTACATAGCGATGCAATTTCAGTGTTAATTCGCCAATGTGAGGGAGCGAGGATACAGTAAAGAAGGAATAGTGCATCGGATAGGAGATACTCGTTTCCCAAAGGAATATCCTGTCGTTTCCGTAGAAACGTTACCCGATTTAGAAGGAGATGTCATTGAACCCATAGTATTTCATAGCGACGCAATTTCTGTGATAATTCGCCAATGTGAGGGAGCGAGGGATGCAGTAAAGAAGGAATAGTGCATCGGAAATGAGATCCTCGTATCCAAAAAGAAAATCCTGTCGTTTCCATTGAAACGTTACTCGATTTAGAAGGAGAAGTCACAGAACGCATAGTAGTTCATAGCGACTCAATTTCTGTGTTAGTTCGTCTATGTGATGGAGCGAAGGACGCAGTAAAGAAGTAATAGTGCTTCGGAAAGGAGATACTCGTATCTGAAACGAAAATGCTGTCGTTTCCATAGAAACGTTACCCGATTTAGAAGGAGATGTCATTGAACCCATAGTATTTCATAGCGACACAATTTCTGTGTTAAAACGTCAATGTGAGGGCGCGAGTGATGCAATAAAGAAGGAATAGTTTATCGGAAAGGTGGTACTCGTAAACCAAAAGAAAACCCTGTCGTTTCCATAGAAAAGTTGCACGATTTAGATGGGGATGTCATAGAACAAATAGTATTTCATAGCGACGCAATTTCTGTGTTAATTCGTCAATGTGAGGGAGCGAGGGATGTAGTAAAGAAGGAATGGTGCATCGGAAAGGAGATACTCGTATCCCAAAAGAAAATCCTTTCGTTTCCATAGAGACGTTACCCGATATCGAAGGAGATATCAAAGAACCCATAGTATTTCATAGTGACGCAATTTCTGTGTTAATTCGCCAATGTGAGGGAGCGAGGGATGCAGTAAAGAGGGGATAGTGCATCGGAAAGGAGTTAGTCGTATCCCAAAAGAAAACCTGTCGTTTCCATAGAAACGTTACTCGAATTAGAAGGTGATGTCGTAGAACCCACAGTATTTCATAGCGACTTAATATCTGTGTTAAGACGGCAAAGTGAGGGAGCGAGGGATGCAGTAAAGAAGGATTAAAGCATCTGAAAGGAGATACTCGTATCCCAAAAGAAAATCCTTCATTTTCCATAGAAAAGTAACTCGATTTAGAAGGAGAAGTCATAGAACCCATAGTATTTAATAGCGACGCAATTTCTGAATTAATTCTTCAATGTGAGGGAGCGAGCGTTGCAGTAAAGAAGGAATAGTGCATCGGAAAGGAGATACTCGTATCCCAAATGAAAATCCTGTCGTTTCCATAGAAAAGTTGCTCGATTTAGAAGGGGATGTCATAGAACCCATAGAATTTCATAGCAACGCAAATTTTGTGTTAGTTCGTCAATGTCAGGGAGCGAGGGACGCGTAACAGGGAATAGTGCATCGGAAGGAGATACTCGTATCCCAAAAGAAAATCCTTTCGTTTCCAAAGAAACGTTACCCGACTACGAAGGAAATGTAACAGAACCCATAGTATTTCATAGCGACGCTATTTCTGTGTTAATTCGTCAATGTGAGGGAGCCATGGATGCAGCAAAGAAGGAATAGTGCATCGGAAAGGAGATACTCGTATTACAAAGGGAAATCCTGTCGTTTTCATTGAAACGTTACTCGATATAGACGGAGAAGTCATAGAATGCATAGTGTCTCATAGCGACGGAATTTCTGTGTTAATTCGTCTATGTGATGGGGCGAGGGATGCAGTAAAGAAGGAATAGTGCATCGGAAAGGAGAAACTCCAATCCCAAAAGAAAATCCTGTCGTTTCCATAGAAACGTTACTCGATTTAGAAGGAGATGTCAAATAAAACATAGTATATCATAGCGACGCTATTTCTGTGTTAAAACGTCAATGTTAGGAAGCGAGGGATGCAGTAAAGAAGGAATAGTGCATCGGAAAGGAGATACTCGTATACCAAAAGAAAATCCCGTCGTTTCCATAGAAACGTTGCTCGATTTAGAAAGGGATTTCATAGAACCCATAGTATTTCATTGCGACGCAGTTTCTGTGTTAATTCGTCAATGTGAGGGAGCGAGGGATGCAGTAAAGTAGGAATAGTGCATCGGAAAGGAGATACTCCTTTCCCAAAAGAAGATCCGGTCGTTTCCATTGAACCGTTACTAGATTTAGAAGGAGATGTAATTGAACCCATTGTTTTTCACGGCAACGCGATATCTGTGTTAATTCGTCAATGTGTGGGAGCGAGGAATGCAGTAAAGAAGGAATAGTGCATCGGAAAGTAGATACTCGTATCCCAAAAGAAAATCCTGGCGTTTCCATATAAACGTTACTCGATTTTGAAGGGATGTCATGGATCCCGTAGTATTTTATAGCGACGCGATTTCTGTGTCAATTCGTCAATGTGAGGGAGCGAGGGATTCAGTAAAGAAGGAATAGGACATCGGAAAGGAGATAGTCATATCGGAAAAGAAAATCCTGTCGTTTCCATAGAAACGTTGCTCGATTTAGAAGGGGATGTCATAGAACCCATAGTATTGCATAGCGACGCAATATCTGTGTTAATTCGTCAATGTGAGGGAGCGAGGGATGCAGTAAAGAAGGAATAGTGCATCGGAAAGTAGATACTCGTATCCCAAAAGAAAATCCTGTCTTTTATATAGAAACGTTACTCAATTTAGAAGGAGAAATCATTGAGCCCATAGTGTTTGATAGCGACGCAATTTCTGTGTTAATTCGCCAATGTGAGGGAGCGAGGGATGCAGTAAAGAAGGAATAGTGCATCGGAAATGAGATACTCGTATCCCAAAAGAAAATCCTGTCTTTTATATAGAAACTTTACTCAATTTAGAAGGAGAAATCATTGAGCCCATAGTATTTCATAGCGACGCAATTTCTGTGTTAATTCGCCAATGTGAGGGAGCGAGGGATGCAGTAAAGAAGGAATAGTGCATCGGATAGGAGATACTCGTTTCCCAAAGGAAAATCCTGTCGTTTCCGTAGAAACGTTACTCGATTTTGAAGGAGATGTCATTGAACCCATAGTATTTCATAGCGACGCAATTTCTGTGTTAATTCGTCAATGTGAGGGATCTAGTTATGCAGTAATGAAGGAATAGTGCGTCGGAAAGGGGATAGTCAAATCCCAAAAGAAAATTCTGTCGTTTCCTTAGAAATGTTACCCGACTTCAAAAGGACATGTCATAGAACCCATAGTATTGCATAGCGACGCAAATTCTGTGTTAATTCGCCAATGTGAGGGAGCGAGGGATGCAGTAAAGAAGGAATAGTGCATCGGAAAGGAGATACTCGTTTCCCAAAAGAAATTCCTGATGTTTCCATAGAAACGTTACTCGATTTGGAAGGGGTTGTCATAGAACCCATAGTATTTCATGGCGACAATATATCTGAATTAATTCATCAGTGTGAGGAAGCGAGGGATGCAGTAGAGAAGGAATAGTGCTTCGCAAAGGAGATACTCGTATCCCAAAAGAAAATTCCGTCGTTTCCTCAGAAACGTTACTCGATTTAGAAGGAGATATCAAAGAACCCTTAGTGTTTCATAGTGACACAATTTCTGTGTTAATTCGTCAATGTGAGGGAGCGAGGGATGCAGTAAAGAAGGGATAGTCCATCGGAATGGAGTTAGTCGTATCCCAAAAGAAAACCTGTCGTTTCCATAGGAATGTTACTCGAATTAGTAGGTGATGTCATAGAACCCACAGTATTACATAGCGACTTAATATCTGTGTTAAGACGGCAAAGTGAGGGAGCGAGGGATGCAGTAAAGAAGGATTAGTGAATCTGAAAGGAGATACTCGTATCCCAAAAGAAAATCCTTCATTTTCCATAGAAAATTTACTCGATTTAGAAGGAGAAGTCATAGAACCCATAGTATTTCATAGCGACGCAATTTCTGAATTAATTCGTCAATGTGAGGGAGCGAGGGATACAGTAAAGAAGTAATAGTGCCTCGGAAAGGATATACTCGTATCTGAAACGAAAATCCTGTCGTTTCCACAGAAACGTTACTCGATGTAGCAGTACATGTCAAAGAACCCATAGTATTTCATAATGACTCAATTCCTGTGTTGAAACGTCAATGTGAGGGAGCGAGGGATGCAGTAAGGAAGGACTAGTGCATCGGAAAGGAGATACTCGTATACCAAAAGAAAATCCTTTCGTTTCCATACAAACGTTACTCGATGTAGAAGGAGAAGTCATAGAACACATAGTATTTCATAGCGACGCAATTTCTGTGTTAATTCGTCTATGTGATGGAGCAGGGGATACAGTAAAGAAGTAATAGTGCCTCGGAAAGGATATACTCGTATCTGAAACGAAAATCCTGTCGTTTCCACAGAAACGTTACTCGATGTAGCAGTACATGTCAAAGAACCCATAGTATTTCATAATGACTCAATTCCTGTGTTAAAACGTCAATGTGAGGGAGCGAGGGATGCAGTAAGGAAGGACTAGTGCATCGGAAAGGAGATACTCGTATCCCAAAAGAAAATCCTAACGTTTCCATAGAAACGTTTCTCGATTTAGAAGGGGATGTCATAGAACCCATAGTATTTCGTAGCGACGCAATTTCTGTGTTAATTCGTCAATGTGAGGGAGCGAGGGATGCAGTAAAGAAGGAATAGTGCATCGGAAAAGAGATACTCGTATCCCAAAAGAAAATCCTGTCTTTTTAATAGAAACGTTACTCGATTTAGAAGGAGAAGTCATAGAACCCATAGTATTTCATAGCGACGTAATTTCTGTGTTAATTCGTCACTGTGAGGGAGCGCGGTTTCAAGTAAAGAAGTAATTGGGCATCGAAAAGAATATACTCCAATCCCAAAAGAAAATCCTATCGTTTCCATAGAAACGTTACTCGATTTACATGGAGATATCATAGAAACCATAGTATTTCATGGCTATGCAGTTTCTGTTTTAATTCGTCAATGTGGGGGAGCGAAGGCTGCTGTAAAGAACGAATAGGGCACGGAAAGGAGATACTTGTATCCCAAAAGAAAATCCTGTCGTTTCCAAAGAAACGATGCTCGATTTAGAAGGGGATCTCATTGAAACCATAGTACTTCATCGCGGCGCAATTTCTGTCTTAAAACGTCAATGTGAGGGAGCGAGGGATGCAATTAAGAAGTTATAGTGCATCGGAAAGGAGATTCTCGTATCCCAAATGAAAATCCTGTCGTTTCCATAGAGAAGTTGCTCGATTTAGACGGGGATGTCATAGAACCCATAGTATTTCATAGCGACGCAAATTCTGTGTTAAATTGTCATTGTCAGGGAGCGAGGGATGTAGTAAAGAAGGAATAGTGCATCGGAAAGGAGATACTCGTATCCCAAAAGAAAATCCTTTCGTTTCCATAGAAACGTTACCCGATTTCGAAGGAGATGTCATAGAACCCATAGTATTTCATAGCGACACAATTTCTATGTTAATTAGTCAATGTGAGGGATCGATGGATGCAGTAATGAAGGAATAGTGCATCGGAAGGAGATACTCGTATCCCAAAAGAAAATCCCGTCGTCTCCATAGAGACGTTACTCGATTTAGAAGGAGATGTCAAAGAACCCATAGTATTTCATAGTGACGCAATGTCTGTGTTAATTTGTCATTGTGAGGGAGCGAGGGATGCTGTAAATAATGGATAGTGCATCGGAAAGGAGTTAGTCGTATCCAAGAAGAAAATCCTGTCGTTTCCATAGAAACGTTACTCGAATTAGAGGGACATGTCATAGAACACATAGTATTTCACAGCGACGCAATTTCTGTGTTAAAACATTAATGTGAGGGTTTCTTTCACATAGGTTTCCGCGTAGTTGCAGAGTTAGTAATTTTCGTTAATGTCCGTGAACAGTGGTTCACTATGCAATGTCTTTTTGGCACTACATTTGCATGCCGAGCGTGAGTTTCCTCGGAAACGCGAAATATTAATTAAATAAATAATCAGTGACAAATAAATAAAGCCTATGGCACACAACTGCAGCGCTGTGTCGCTGATAAAACAAAAGCACATTTACGTTACTCTTATGTTTGATTAAGAAAGGGAGAGCTCAGGTTGAAGTGGTGCGAGAAGCACGTATTTTTTTATTGTCTGGCACACCGCCATATTTCATGTTATAGAAGAATACTGCGAGTTGCAACCACACTAGGCACTCGATTCTGTAAAGAATTATATTTATGAAAGTAAGTAGGATTATGAACTGTAGGCTTATTCGTTGAATATATCTGATTTAACTAACTGTGTAACTTTTTTATGTTTAGTAGACAATCACCTCTGTACGACGTATTGGCATGGCTGGCAAATTATTGTAATATTGAGATTTAGATTATGAGTCCGCACCTACCGCAGCAGTCTTTGGAAACGATTTAATTACGAAGTCCGATTAATCAGTTTTTATTTCACGGGCAACTACGAGTAACATTGCCTTTACGAAAAAGCCATTGTCAAGCGTCTGATACCGAATAATTAAACGTCCACGTTCCAGATAAGCAAATACAATTGCAATCACAATCACCATCATACAGATAGAATAATCAATATCTAAATAACAATATATTTTTATTTATTTATTTTATATTGGCGACTGCGTGTCGGACTTGTTATTTTGTCATTTGTTATATTGTTCTCTTTGTTTCATGTAAAAAATCAACTTTCTGGACCTGGACGTCAATGTATGTGAGATAACAAAATCTGAAGATATTTTCCAATTCTGAAATTTTGCGGGAGACGCAATGAAACTTCCAGCAAAATAAGGTAAGACGCAGCATCTTTGCATTAGCAGGCTTGACCAGACGTATAATTCAGTGTATTAGCTTTTCAGTAAATTCTGTAGTGTTTCTTTTCCGCATAACAGTTTCAGTGATAAATTTCATTCTCAGTACTTTTCCCTAAACAATAACGTATGCAACAATACCAATACACGAGTGTACAATATGGCCGACTTCTGTACGATATCATGTAACATGGCCAGCAGCCATTACCAATAATCTCAAATTCAGTTTATATTTTTAAATTAACAGACAGCCATTGTTGCTACGAGCGATTCATGCTCAACTACATTTTATTTTAAAATCAGTGTCAAAAATTTTCTTGAAACATATATCACGTGTGGCATGGTAATAACTAGAAAACAATACGCAAAAATGGAACAGCAAGGACGTACTATTCAGACGCAATCCGACTCGGACGTGAGACAAGTGTTAGAAAATGACTTTACGACAGCAACCGGTAGTGACGATTCATCAAACATTGACGCAAGTGTTGACGAAAATTTTGACGATAGGCCGTCCACTACAGAAATTTCAAAATCTCAATCAGAGCCCATGTTAATGCATGACGTCACGTCTAATGACGCGGCGGGGGCAGAGACCTTGCAAACGGTAAACATTGCCGACATGTTACAAATGCTAATGAAACAAAACGCCGAAAACATGGCAACCTTAAAGGCACAATTAGAGACACAAAATGAACAGTTAAAAACACAAAAAAAGGACGAAATCAAATCTGATCTCATAGCAATCAAGATAGGTAATGACACTTTATGTAAGCGTGTGGAACTTATAGACGCCACACTGACCAAACAGATGACCGAACTCAGTACTAAATTTTCCCAGCTCAATACGAGACAAGAAAAGACTACAACTGACGTAGCACTTTTACAGACACAAGTAAAAAACCTTAATGTCACGTGTGAAGTTCTTACTGAACAAATTCAAACATATCCTTCAGTAGATGACAATCTTGAAAAACGAATTACTGACGTACAGAATAAATTTGACAATGTTGAACAACACCTGACTGACATCTTACAATCAGATGCCACAGCTCATTTTCAAAATATTAATAAAGAATTTCATGATTGGGTTGAGAACAAAGACAAACATTTTGATAGATGCTTACGTGAAAATTTACCAACAATTGTGCACGACTCCGTAGCGCAATACATTACTAATAACAAACAGCTGATCAGTGACGCAGTACAATCCGTCACTGCATCCATGAGACAATTCACCGATCAACTACAGTCTGAATGTAACGAAAATATCAGTCAAAATGTACAGTTCAGAAACCAATATACATTCGAGTATGATACACACATTCCGCACACGACAAATACACAAGAACAAAACACACCACGACTACAACACATACCACGATGTGGAAACACAAACACAAGCTATTATCATGGTAAACCACAGCAACATTATCGTAATTACTCGCCAGCTGAACATACCAGTAATTACAGTGGAATAAATCCATATCACAATGCGAAGGAAGATGAAAGCTTAATGAAACACAGGCAATTTCAGATTTTTATCCCAGAAAAACGAACCGTTCATCCGGTGATTTTTCTTAAATCTTTTAGTAACGCATTTCCACGCACTTGGAGTGACCGGAAAAAGATTTCATATATTGTCGGTTACATCCAAGGCGATGCAGCTGTCTGGGCATACAGTCAAGCTGACGTATGTACCACGTACAGTGAGTTTGAGCGTGCTTTTCTGAACAAATTCTGGTCGCAATCCGTCCAGGAGCGACTCAGAAGACAAATTTTAGAACCTGAAACTTTTAACAGTAAAAATGGTAACTTACGCAGATATTTTGAAAAATACTTGAACATGGGACATTTTTTAGACGAACCAGCCGCAACGCGTGATATACTCCGAGCGTTGAAGGCCAAATTGCCTTTCAACATTAAGGAAAAACTTCTACATATCCCGGATGACGATTCAGATTATTTTTTAACAGCCTTAGATTCGGTTGACATGTTACTTGAATATCAGCGCTTCGCGCGGCAAAACAGCAGCCACAATGTTTACACTAGTGGTATGCAAAACATGCAGGCTTGCCAACACAATTCTGGCGCGCCCACAGTTGGATACGCGGTACAACAAAATCAGCAAACTCACATGCCGTCTCAGTACGGAAATCAAAATCAACACGCGTATTCCAATACAAACAATAGTTACAACAGTAATAACATTTCATGCGGCAATCCATACAAAAGGCACCGCGGTAATAACTACAACGGTAACAACGGATACAAAGGTAATAACAAAAACACAAACAGAAATAGAAATAATAATAACTACGAGCCAAGACAGCATCAAGGTTGGACTCGTAACGATCAGTACTTTCATTCAAACTCTGCTTTACCACAGCAGCCACCAGGACAAAATTGGAGCATACCTTACGACCGACAGGTAAGTTATAATGCGCAACAGCAACAACAACCGCAAAAGTTTGGAGATCATAATAGGCAATATCCGAATGTGAATATGATAGAAATGACACCTGATGCACAACCTCAATCTGTGTCAGTACCTAGTACAAATGATAATCCAACAAACTAGAAACAGTCACTACTTTGCCCCAGGTCGTGGCTGAAGAATTCTTGGGGGGCGACTTCAATGTTAATCAGTTATTTGACACCACACTTGAACAACAGAATAATGATATGCCGAGTAATTCTAAACAAAAACTACCTGTTTTATTTATAAGATACAACCACAATAACAATATATCAGATGAACTTTTACAAGACAGTACACAATGTCGTTTAAACTCAAATGAAATTGTTTTAGCATCTACTACTGGCGTAGTAGGTGGGATTCCAACTACTATTATCCTAGATGCAGGTGCAGCTGTGAGCGTTTTGTCTTTTAATTTCTATAAAAAGATGTGTGAATTGGAACCTGTGCCTGAGTTTCCTGCCCAAAACTGTAAAATAACTACTGCACTAGGTAATAAGTTATGTAGGGTTACGAAGCAAGTTTTTGTAAACGTTAAAATAGGTAATGGAACCGTACAATGGCCATTCCTGGTTGTACAAAACCTTGTGACAAATTGCATATTAGGAATAGATATTATGAGCGAGAAGGACTGCATTATAGACTTCTCCAAAGGTAAATGTATTTTAAATGATAAAGGCAGTGTAATTATTATTGATTTGGACAGGAGAACTCTAAAGCATGACAAACACTGTACAGGGTATAAGGTTCAGTTAGTACTTGACAATGACATTCAAGACATGCAAACACACTCATCTGACACAGAGCTAATGGACTTGAAAACATTGCTTGATCATAAGATAAGTGAAGCTACAGCTCTCAGTGTACATGAACGTATAAAACTACAGGAAGTGTTATCCAAATATTTACAAGTTTTTACCAAACGATTAGGTGTTATCAACACGTATGTGTACAAGATTGAAGTTAAGCCTCACAAGATCTTCTACCATAAGACATATAACGTACCGTTATCTCAACGACCTGCTGTGTGGCAAGAATTAAAACAAATGTTAGACTGGAAGGTCATTGAACCATCCACCTCACCTTATTGTAGTCCTCTACTTGTTGTCAAAAAATCAAATGGAAGCATTAGGTTAGTGTTAGACGCACGAGCTATTAATGAAATAATTGTACCGGTTCACACAAAACCTGAAAATTTAGAAGAGCAATTACAGAAATTCCTAGATGCAAAATATTTTTCCACAATAGATCTCGCTAATTCGTTTTGGCAGGTGGGTATCACTCCTGATTCTCGGAAATATACTGCATTTATGTTCGGGGGGCGAACCTATCAGTTTTGTGTTCTACCCTTCGGACTGAATGTCAGCTCTGGGGTATTCATTACAGCCCTGGATACCGTGCGTGGCGACGATTTAGTTGAGACAGTCACACACTATGTAGATGATATTCTGATAGCTACACAATCTTGGAATGAACACGTTGACACACTTCAAAGAATTTTAGAAAAATTTGCACAAGCTGGAGTCACAGCCAACCTAAGAAAATCAAAATTTGGTTGCAGTGAGATAAAGTATTTAGGACATATCATTAATTCACAGGGCATACGTCCGGATCCCAGTAAATTAGATGCTATCAGAAACTTTCCTAGCCCTCGAACTAAAAAGCAGTTAAAATCATTCCTTGGGCTATGTTCATTTTTCAGACGTTTTTTGCCACAACCACTTTTGAACAGCAAACATCTGCTAAATCTACTCAGAAAGAATCAAGTTTGGATCTGGTCGGAACAGTGCCAGAATGACTTTAATACAATTAAACATGCTTTAGTGAATGCTAACATATTGAGCCATCCAGATTTCAATTTAGATTTTTGTATGACTTGTGACGCTTCACGTACTGGCTTGGGCTGTTGCTTATTTCAAGTTGTAAAGAATAAAGAGGAGGAACAGATAAGAATTATTGGGTTTGCGAGTCGCACTCTAACTGAATGTGAGCGTACATACTCCACTACTGAGTTAGAAACACTTTCCATAGTATGGGCATTCAAGAAATTCAATTATTATTTATTTGGAAAACATACAGTAATTTACACCGATCACCAGGCCCTGACATTTTTGTTAACTTGTAAACTTGTACATCCTAGACTATCACGATGGGCAGTTACACTTCAGAACTACTCTTTTGAAATTAAGTACATAAGAGGTAAGGACAACACCATTGCAGACACTTTGTCTAGACTTCCACAAGGTATGAATGATACCAACAGTGACTTAGAAAATATAAATGACTACAGGATTCTCTTAATGCAAGACAAGCAGTATCACCAATATTATATTGATATGTGCAGAAACATGGCTGAATTACAAAAATCTGATCCTCACTGGTATAAGATAATAACATTACTGGTAGAAAAACACAATCATCCTTTGACTAAGTATTACAAGTTTCACAATGATGTGTTATTTTACCGCCGACATCCAAATGCTACTAACTGGTGTGTATGCATTCCCAAAGAGTCTGAACGTAATCTAATTTGGCACACACACTTAGTTTGGGGTCATTATGGGACGAAAAAGTGTTTGGCAAAGCTCAGTACATACTGTTATTTTAGCAATATGAGAAGAAAAATTTACAGGGAACTGAAAACATGTGTCATATGTCAAAAATCAAAACCTCAGAATTTATCCACAAAAACAGATTTACATTCTATTTTACCCAGTAAACCCCTGGAAATTCTGTGTACTGACATCAGTGGACCGCATCCAGCAAGCTCTGGAGGCGTCAAATATATCTTAGCTTTTTACGATATATTTTCTAAACATGTAAAACTTTATGCTTTAAAATCCGCCACTGCAAATGCTATAATACGAAGATTCTCAAGTGATTACCTGACGCACGTGGGAAAACCTAAAGCAATTCTATCAGATAATGCAGCATACTACTCTGGGTACAAATGGAGAAATTTCTTGAAGGACAATAACATTAAAAGTATATTTATTTCGAGGTTTAGTCCACAATGTAACGCGACTGAGAGACTTTTCCGAGAATTAAATCGATTCATGAGGACCTATATTTCATCAAAACATACTAATTGGGTGTCCTACCTAAGTCTTTTCGAAGACGTACACAATAACTTAACTATTTACGATACGAATTACACACCTAACGAGATCATGTTCAATTGCAAACAGAACGATCAGTGGATGGAACCATTACCTAAGTTGTCAGACAAGGAAATCACACCTGAACAGAAAATAAAAGAAGTATTGACTACATTGACACATCACGCACAAATACGAAACAAACATCACAGAAACATAATAAAAAGAAAACAAAAATTCGAGGTAGGAATGCTTGTACTACTTCGTACTCATCATAAATTTGTAGCACTCAAACGACGCAACGCTAAGTGGCGTCTGCTATATGAAGGACCTTATATAATTGTTAACATACCGCATCCTGGTGCGTATCTGTTACAACATCCTAGAACTAACAAAATTATTGGGCTATACGCACACCGAGATCTTAGAGCATTTCATGCTGAATAATGTCAAAGTCATACCCATCAAAATATTGCTAAGCAACTCGGAAAACTCTGTTGTTACAACACAGATAATAAGTAGTATAGAAATTTTCATTTCAGCGGTTCCAGTGACGCAGTTGAAGACAGAAGAACTCTTCTTTCAGCGCGCGCCTCCACCTGAAAGACGGAATATTAAAGTAAAATTTATGATTACGTAGCAGTGGATGACATATTAATTTTTCACGGAACATTTGTTACTGAAGCTACCACTGACTTGGTGTGACACCTGACGAACTGACAAACGTCATCTGTGAAGCGATCTTTTACTTTGAGAAATAGATTAGACGCACATCTCTCAAGACGAAAAGCATCTATCAGTAGTCAAGGCCACACAGACACTCTACACACACTCACAAAACGCGAGCAATCGAACATTTTCTCTCTCTTACTATTTTGAATATTTATTGAGTAGTGAAAACGCCTGGTCTTGCCTACTGATGTAATGAATGTTGTGTCTAACCTATCTTAATTTCAGATGACATCACAAAAAACATCGATAATATCCCAGCAAAACCGCTAAAGAGGATGTAAATATCTGCAATTCATGTAATCAAATGTGACACAATGTAATAACCTATAGCGATGTAATGATGATGTAAACATGTTTATGTGCAACTATATTATGTTTATGCTAAGAAAATATGTGACGTGTGTATGTATAATTACTTATTTTTTTAACTGATGTATAGTGTAACTGTTACTATGTAAAAATTTGAACAAAACGAGTGCCAAAAAGACATTGCATAGTGAACCACTGTTCACGGACATTAACGAACATTACTAACTCTGCAACTACGCGGAAACCTATGTGAAAGAAACTGTTAATGCCATTCATTATGCAGCGTATCTATGTGAACGCGATGAACGATTTCCTTGATTAATAACTACGAACATTTAAGTGAGCTATATTCAGCAAAAAACTGAAAATGTGAAGTGCATAATTCGTGCATCGTCTAGTGATATTACTACAGTACCCAACTTCAAGATGTTAACTGGATTAAATGGACACAATGTGCCTGTCCAGAAAACAACACGACGGGTGGAAGAATTTTGGTTGGAACTTCAGGGAATGAAATGTTCTCGAAATGTGACGGACACTCTTACCTGGACTGTCCAAGGATCGACGCCAGCTATGTGCCGTCCGAGGTTCTGCAACCAAGCTTCCACGGAATGTAAAAAACGAACTGCACGTGGACCAATTACTCGATGGGTCACGTCTGATCTGTAATAAGCAATGCTTTTAGTCACAACCAACTGCATCACTACGACTATAATGGAAATGAGAAATGGACACGCTTATGTATTAATCACGTTGTTATACAACGATGTTACTGTGATCAAAAAACTTTACGACGACGATACTAACCTGTAAAAAATTATTGTGCAGCGGATGAATATGAACTGTAATAACGACACGATGTGTATAGGTCAACGCACCTGAAACATACGGACATTTTTCTTTGAAGTATTTCAAAACAATACTATGTAACTAAGAGCATTCAACAATCTAAGTTGTATTGCGTTATAACAAATATTGTAAATTTAAAACTAAGTTACCTGTAATAGAATGTAGTCTTCATATGTAATCATGGTTGAATATTTTCTTTGTGCAACGACTGAGAAACGCGCACACACGAACAATATGATCTGCAATACTGTGCCGCGTGATCTAACTGTACGATATAACGGCAGTGCCACAGTTACACAGACGCTTCTGCGCATGCGCGCACTCTATCTGCCAACATTAGAACTTTTACGGCGCACCCGCGTCATTCAAATTTTGTATATAATGTGTATAATGTGTAATGTAAGTCATGTAAATAGTTGTAGATAACTTAGATTTTCTTGTGCCTTTAGGTGAATTGCTCGCCTGCAGGTGTGTCCTTTCGCCTCGCAATTCAGGGGGCAATATAAAGGCACATTTGCATGCCGAGCGTGAGTTTCTTCGGAAACGCGAAATATTAATTAAATAAATAATCAGTGACAAATAAATAAAGCCTATGGCACACAACTGCAGCGCTGTGTCGCTGATAAAACAAAAGCACAATTACGTTACTCTTATGTTTGATTAAGAAAGGGAGAGCTCAGGTTGAAGTGGTGCGAGAAGCACGTATTTTTTTATTGTCTGGCACACCGCCATATTTCATGTTATAGTAGAATACTGCGAGTTGCAACCACACTAGGCACTCGATTCTGTAAAGAATTATATTTATAAAAGTAAGTAGGATTATGAACTGTAGGCTTATTCATAGAATATATCTGATTTAACTAACTGTGTAACTTTTTTATGTTTAGTAGACAATCACCTCTGTACGACATATTGCCATGGCTGGCAAATTATTGTAATATTGAGATTTAGATTATGAGTCCGCACCTACCGCAGCAGTCTTTGGAAACGATTTAATTACGAAGTCCGATTATTCAGTTTTTATTTCATGGTCAACTACGAGTAACATTGCCTTTACGAAAAAGCCATTGTCAAGCGTCTGATACCGAATAATTAAACGTCCACGTTCCAGATAAGCAAATACAATTGCAATCACAAACACCATCATACAGATAGAATAATCAATATCTAAATAACAATATATTTTTATTTACTTATTTTATTTATTTTATAGGGAGCGAGGGATGCAGTAAAGAAGGAATAGTGCATCGGAAAGGAGATACTCGTATCCCAAAAGAAAATCCTGTCGCTTCCATAGAAAAGTTGCCCGATTTAGAAGGGGATGTCATAGAACCCATAGAATTTCATAGCGACGCAAATTCTGTGTTAGTTCGTCAATGTCAGGGAGCGAGGGACGCATAAATAGGGAATAGTGCATCGGAAGGAGATACTCGTATCCCAAAAGAAAATCCTTTCGTTTCCATAGAAACGTTACCCGACTACCAAGGAAATGTCACAGAACCCATAGTATTTCATAGCGACGCTATTTCTGTGTTAATTCGTCAATGTGAGGGGGCCATGGATGCAGTAAAGAAGGAATAGTGCTTCGGAAAGGAGATATTCGTATACCAAAAGAAAATCCTGTCGTTTCCATAGAAATGTTACCCGACTTCGAAGGAGATGTCATAGAACCCATAGTATTGCATAGCGACGCAATTTCTGTGTTAATTCGCTAATGTGAGGGAGCGCGGGATGCAGTAAAGAAGAAATAGTGCATCGGAAAATAGATGGTCATATCCCAAAAGAAAATCTTGTCGTTTCCGTAGAAACGTTACTCGGTTTAGAAGGAGATGTCATAAGCACATAGTATTTCATAGTAACGCAATTTCGGTGTTAATTCGTCAACGTGAGGGAGCGAGTGATGCAGTAAAGAAGGGATTGTGCATCGGAAAGGAGATACTCGTATAACAAAAGAAAATCCTGTCCATTCCATTGAGACGTTACTCGAATTAGAAGGTGATGTCATAGAACCCTCAGTATTTCATAGCGACGCAATTACTGTGTTAATTTGTCAATGTGGGGGAGCGATGGATGCAGTAAAGAAGGAATAGTGCTTCGGAATGGGGATACTCGTATCCCAAAAGAAAATCCTGTCGGTTCCATAGAAACGTTACTCGCTTTAGAAGAGATCTCATAGAACCCGTAGTATTTCATAGCGACGCAATTTCTGTGTTAATTCGCCAATGTGAGGGAGCGAGGGATGCAGTAAAGAAGGAATAGTGGATCGGAAAGGAGATACTCGTATCCCAAAAGAAAATCATCTCGTTTCCATAGAAACGTAACTCGATTTGGAAGGGGATGTCATAGAGCTCATAGTAAATCATAGCGACGCAATTTCTGTGTTAACTGGTCAATTTAAGGGAGCGAGGGATGCTGTAAAAATAGGAATAGTCCATCGGAAAGGAGATAGTCGAATCCCAAAATGAAAACCTGTCGTTTCCATAGAAACGTCACTCGTTTTAGAAGGAGATGTCATAGAACACATAGTATTTCATAGCGACGAAATTTCTGTGTTAAGTCGTCAATGTGGGGGAGCGAGGGATGATGTAAAAATAGGAATAGTCCATCGGAAAGGAGATAGTCGAATCCCAAAAAGAAATCCTGTCGTTTCCATAGAAACGTCACTCGTTTTAGAAGGAGATGTCATAGAACCCATAGTATTTCATAGCGACGCAATTTATGTGTTAAAACGTCAATGTGAGGAAGCGAGGGATGCAGTAAAGGAGGAAAAAGTGCATCGGAAAGGAGATACTCGTATACCAAAAGAAAATCCTGTCGTTTTCTTAGAAACGTTGCTCGATTTAAAAGGGAATCTCATAGATCCCATAGTATATCATAGCGACGCAATTTCTGTGTTAATACGTCAATGTGAGGGAGCAAGGGATGCAGTAAAGAAATAATAGTGCAACGAAATGGAAATACTCCTATCCCAAACGGATATCCTGTCGTTTGCATAGAAACGTTACTAGATTGAGAAGGAGATGTAATAGAACCCATTGTATTTCATAGCGACGCAATTTCTGTGTTCATTCGTCAATGTGAGGGAGCGAGGGATGCAGTAAAGAAGGAATAGTGCACGGAAAGGAGATACTGGTATTCCAAAAGGAAATCCTTTCGTTTCCATAGAAACGTTACTCGATTTAGAAGGAGAAGCCATAGAACCCATAGTATTGCATAGCGACGCAATTTCTGTGTTAATTCGCCAATGTGAGGGAGCGCGGGATGCAGTAAAGGAGGAATAGTGCATCGGGAAGGAGATACACGTATCCCAAAAGAAAATCCTGTCGTTTCCATAAAAACGTTTCCTAATTTTGAAGGAGATGTCATAGAACCCATAGTATTTCATAGCGACGCAATTTCTGTGTTAATTTGTCAATGTGAGGGAGCGATGGATGCAGTAAAGAAGGAATAGTGCGTCGGAAAGGGGATAGTCAAATCCAGGAAGAAAATCCTGTCGCTTCCATAGAAATGTTACCGACTTCGAAGGAGATGTCATAGAACCCATATTATTGCATAGCGACGCAATTTCTGTGTTAATTCGCCAATGTGAGGGAGCGCGGGATGCAGTAAAGAACGAATAGTGCATCGGAAAATAGATGGTCATATCCCAAAGAAAATCCTGTCGTTTCCGTAAAACGTTACTCGGTTTAGAAGGAGATGTCATAAACACATAGTATTTCATAGTAACGCAATTTCTGTGTTAAGTCGTCAACGTGAGGGAGCGAGGGATGCAGTAAAGAAGGGATTGTGCATCGGAAAGGAGATACTCGTATAACAAAAGAAAATCCTGTCGTTTCCATAGGGACGTTACTCGAATTATAAGGTGATGTCATAGAACCCCCAGTATTTCTTAGCGACGCAATTTCTGTGTTAAAACGTCAATATGAGGAAGCGAGGGATGCAGTAAAGAAGGAATAGTGCAACGGGGTAGAGATACTCCTATCCCAAAAGGATATCCTGTCGTTTGCATAGAAACGTTACTCGATTTTGAAGAAGGTTTTATAGAACACATAGTATTTCAATGCGACGCAATTTCTGTGTTAAAACGTTAATGTGAGGAAGCGAGTGACGCAGTAAAGAAGGAATAGTGCATCGGGAAGGAGATACTCGTATACCAAAAGAAAATCCTGTCGTCTCCTTTGAGACGTTGCTCGATTTAGAGGGGGGTTTCATAGATCACATAGCATTTCATAGCGACGCAATTTCTTTGTTAATACGTCAATGTGAATGAGCGAGGGATGCAGTAAAGAAGGAATAGTGCATCGGAAAGGAGATACTCGTATCCCAAAAGAAAATCATGTTGTTTCCATAGAAACGTTACTCGATTTAGATGGAGATGTCATTGAACCCATAGTATTTCATAGCGACCCAATATCTGTGTTAATTCGTCAATGTGAGGGAGCGAGGGATGCAGTGAAGAAGGAATTGTGCATCGGAGAGGAGTTACTCGTATCTCAAAAGTTATTCCTATCGTTTCCATAGAAACGTTACTCGATTTAGAAGGAGAAGCCATAGAACCCATAGTATTTCATATCGACGCAATTTCTGTGTTACTTCGACAATGTGATGGAGTGAGGGATGCAGTAAAGAAGCAATAGTGCATCGGGAAGGAGATAGTCGTATCCCAAAAGAGAATCCTGTCGTTTCTGTAGAAACGTTACTCGATTTAGAAGGAGAAGTCATATAACCCATAGTATTTCATAGCGACGAAATTTCTGTGTTACTTCGTCAGTGTGATGGAGCGAGGGATGCAGTAAAGAAGGAATAGTGCATCGGAAAGGAGATACTCCTATCCCAAAAGAAAATCCTGTCGTTTCCATTGAAACGTTACTCGATTTAGAAGGAGATGTCATACAACCCATAGTATTTCATAGCAAAGCAATTTCTGTGTTAATTCGTCATTGTGAGGGAGCGAGGGATGCAATAAAGATGGAATAGTGCATCGGAAAGAAGATAGTCGTATCCCAAAGGAAAATCCTGTCGAATCCATAGAAACGTTACTCGATTTAGAAAAAGAGTTCATAGAACCCATAGTATTTCATAGCGACGCCATTTCTGTGTTAATTCGTCAATGTGAAGGAGCGAGGGATGCAGTAAAGAAGGTATTGGGCATCAGGAAGGAGATAGTCGTATCCCAGAAAAAAATCCTGTCGTTTCCATAGAAACCTTACCCGATTTTGAAGGAGATGTCATAGAACCCATAGTATTTCATAGCAAACTAATTTCTGTGTTAATTCGTCATTGTGTGGGAGCGAGGGATGCAATTAAGAAGGAATAGTGCATCGGAAAGAAGATACACGTATCCCAAAAAAAATCCTGTCGTTTCCATAGAAACGTTACTCGATTTAGATGGAGATGTCATAGAACTAACAGTATATAAGAGCGACGCAATTTCTGTGTTAATTCGTCAATGTGATGGAGCGACGGATGCAGTAAAGTAGGAATAGTGCATCGGAAAGGAGATACTCGTATCCCAAAAGAAAATATTGTCGTTTCCATTGAAACGTAATTCGATTTAGAAGGGGATATCAAGAGCTCATAGTAAATCATAGCGACGCAATTTCTGTGTTAACTGGACAATTTGAGGGAGCGAGGGATGCTGTAAAAATAGGAATAGTGCATCGGAAAGGAGATAGTCGAATCCCAAAAGGACATCATGTCATTTCCATAGAAACGTTACTCGTTTTAGAAGGAGATGTCATAGAACCCATAGTATTTCTTAGCGACGCAATTTCTGTGTTAATTCGTCAATGTGAAGGAGCGAGGGATGCAGTAAAGAAGGAAATGGGCATCGGAAAGGATATAGTCATATCCGAAAAGAAAATCATGTCGTTCTATAGAAACGTTACTCGATTTTGAAGGAGAAGTCATAGAACACATAGTATTTCATAGCGACGCAATTTATGTGTTAATTTGTCAATGTGATGGAACGAGGTTTGCAGTATAGAAGGAATAGTGCATCGGAAAGGGGATACATGTATCCCAAAAGAAAATCCAATCGTTTCCATTGAAACGTAACTCGATTTGGAAGGGGATGTCATAGAGCTCATAGTTAATCATAGCGACGCAATTTCTGTGTTAACTGGTCAATTCAAGGGAGCGAGCGATGCTGTAAAAATAGGAATAGTTCATCGGAAAGGAGATAGTCGAATCCCAAAAAGAGAACCTGTCGTTTCCATAGAAACGTTTCCCGATTTTGAAGGAGATGTCATAGAATCCATAGTATTTCATACCGACGCAATTTCTGTGATAATTCGCCTATGTGAAGGAGCAACGGATGCAATAAAGAAGGAATAGTGAATTTGAAAGGAGATTATCGTATCCCAAAAGAAAATCGTCTCGTTTCCATTGAAACGTTACCCGATTTTGAAGGAGATGTCTTAGAACACATAGTATTTCATAGCGACGTAATTTTTGTGTTAATTTGTCAATGTGAGGGAGCGATGGATGCAGTAAAGAAGGAATAGTGCATCGGAATGGGGGTTCTCGTATCCCAAAAGAAAATCCTGTCGTTTCCATAGAAACGTTACTCGAATTAGAAGAGATCTCATAGAACCCGTAGTATTTCATAGCGACGCAATTTCTGTGTTAATTCGCCAATGTGAGGGAGCGAGGGATGCAGTAAAGAACGAATAGTGCATCGGGAAGGAGATACTCGTATCCCAAATGAAAATCTTGTTGTTACCATAGAAACGTTTCCCGATATGGAAGGAGATGTCATTGAAGCCCTAGTATTTCATAGCGACGCCATTTCTGTGTTAATTCGTCATTGTGAGGGAGCGAGGGATGCAGTAAAGATGGAATAGTGCATCGGATAGGAGATAGTCGTATCCCAAAGATTAATCCCGTCGTATCCATAGAAACGTTACTCTATTTAGAAGGAGAAGTCGTAGAACGAATAGTATTTCATAGCGACGCCATCTCTGTGTTAATTCGTCAATGTGACCGAGCGAGAGATGTAGTAAAGAAGGAAGAGTGCATCGGAAAGGAGATAGTCGTATCCCAAAAGAAAATCCTGTCGTTTCAATAGAAACGTTACCCGATTTTGATGGAGACGTCCTAGAACCCATAGTATTTCATAGCGACGCAATTTCTTTGTTAATTCGTGAGTGTGAAGGAGCGAATATGCAGTAAAGAAGGTATTGTGCGTCGGAAAGGAGATAGTCATATCCGAAAAGTAAATCATGTCGTTCCATTGAAACGTTACTCAATTTTGAAGGAGAAGTCATAGAACCCATAGTATTTCGTAGCGACGCAATTCATGTGTTAATTTGTCAACGTGATGGAACGAGGGATGCAGTAAAGAGGGAATAGTGCATCGGAAAGGGGATACTCGTATCCCAAAAGAAAATCCTGTCGTTTCCATAGAAACATTACTCGTTTCAGAACGAGATGTCATAGAACCTATAGTATTTCATAGCGACGCAATTTCTGTGTCAATTCGTTAATGTGAGGGAGCGAGGGATGCAATTAAGAACGTATAGGGCATCGGAGTGAAGCTAGCCGTACCCCAAAAGTAAATCCTGTCGTTTCCATAGAAACGTTACCAAATTAGAAGGAGATGTCGTAGATCCCATAGTATTTAACAGCGACGCAATTTCTGTGTTAAATCGTCAATGTGATGGAGCGAGGGATGCAGTAAAGAAGGAATAGTGCATCGGAAAGGAGATACTCGTATCCCAAAAGGATGTCCTGTCGTTTCCATAGAAACGTTACTCGAATTAGAAGGAGATGTCGTAGATCCCATAGCATTAAACAGCGACGCAATTTCTGTGTTAGTTCGTCTATGTGAGGGGGCGAGGGTTGCAATAAAGAAGGAATAGTGCATTTGAAAGGAGATAATCGTATCCCAAAAGAAAATCGTCTCGTTTCCATCGAAACGTTACCCGATATAGAAGGAGATGTCATAGAACCCATAGTATTTCATAGCGACGCAATTTCTGTGTTAATTCGTCATTGTGATGGAGCCAGGGATGCAGTAAAGATAGTATAGTGCATCGGAAAGAAAATACTGGTATTCCAAATGGAAATCCTTTCGTTTCCATAGAAACGTTACTCGATTTAGCAGGAGAAGCCATAGAACCCTTAGTATTTCATAGTGACGCAATTTGTGTGTTAATTCGACAATGTGACGGAGCGAGGGTGCAGTAAAAAAGAAATAGAGCATCGGAAAGGGGATACTCGTATCCCAAAAGATATTCCTATCGTTCCAAAAGAAACGTTACTCGATTTAGAAGGAGATGTCATAGAACCCATAGTATTTCACAGCGACGCAGTTTCTGTGTTAATTCGTCAATGTGATGTAGCGAGGGATGCAGTAAAGAAGGAATAGTGCATCGGAAAGGAGATACTCGTCCCAAGAGAAAATCCTGTCGTTTCCATAGAAACGTTGCTCGATTTAGAAGGAGAAGTCTCAGAACCCGTAGTATATCAGTGCGACGCAATTCCTGTGTTCATTCGTCAATGTGAGGGAGCGAGGGATGCAGTAAAGAAGGAATAGTGCACGGAAAAGAGATACTCGAATCCCAAAAGAAAATCCTGTCGTTTCCATAGAAACGTTTCCCGATTTTGAAGGAGATGTCATAGTATCCATAGTATTTCATAGGGACACTATTTCTGTGTTAATTCGTCTATGTGAAGGAGCGAGGGATGCAATAAAGGAGGAATAGTGCATTTTAAAGGAGATAATCGTATCCCAAAAGAAAATCGTCTCGTTTCCATTGAAACGTTACCCGATTTTGAAGGAGATGTCTTAGAACACATAGTAATTCATAGCGACGCAATTTCTGTGTTAATTCGTCAATGTGATGGACCCAGGGATGCAGTAAAGATAGTATAGTGCATCGGAAAGGAGATAACCGTATCCCAAATGTAAATCCTGACGTTTCCATAGAAACGTTACTCGAATTAGAAGGAGATGTCATAGATCCCATAGTATTCAACAGCGACGCAATTTCTGGGTTAAATCGTCAATGTGATGGAGCGAGGGATGCAGTAAAGAAGGAATAGTGCATCGGAAAGGAGATACTCGTATCCCAAAAGGATGTCCTGTCGTTTCCATAGAAACGTTACTCGATTTAGAAGGAGAAGTCTCAGAACCCGTAGTATTTCATAGCGACGCAATTTCTGTGTTCATTCGTCAATGTGAGGGAGCGAGGGATGTAGTAAAGAAGGAATAGTGCACGGAAAGGAGATACTCGAATCCCAAAAGAAAATGCTGTCGTTTCCATAGAAACGTTTCCCGATTTTGAAGGAGATGTCATAGAATCCATAGTATTTCATAGGGACGCTATTTCTGTGTTAATTTGTGTATGTGAGGGGGCGAGGGTTGCAATAAAGAAGGAATAGTGCATTTGAAAGGAGATAATCGTATCTCAAAAGAAAATCGTCTCGTTTCCATTGAAACGTTACCCGATTTAGAAGGAGATGTCATAGAACACATAGTAATTCATAGCGACGCAATTTCTGTGTTAATTCGTCAATGTGATGGATCCAGGGATGCAGTAAAGATAGTATAGTGCATCGGAAAGGAGATAGCCGTATCCCAAAAGTAAATCCTGACGTTTCCATAGAAACGTTACTCGAATTAGAAGGAGATGTCGTAGATCCCATAGTATTTAACAGCGACGCAATTTCTGTGTTAAATCGTCAATGTGATGGAGCGAGGGATGCAGTAAAGAAGGAATAGTGCATCGGAAAGGAGATACTCGTATCCCAAAAGGATGTCCTGTCGTTTCCATAGAAACGTTACTCGATTTAGAAGGAGAAGTCTCAGAACCCGTAGTATTTCATAGCGACGCAATTTCTGTGTTCATTCGTCAATGTGAGGGAGCGAGGGATGCAGTAAAGAAGGAATAGTGCACGGAAAGGAGATACTCGAATCCCAAAAGAAAATCCTGTCGTTTCCATAGAAACGTTTCCCGATTTTGAAGGAGATGTCATAGAATCCATAGTATTTCATAGGGACGCTATTTCTGTGTTAATTCGTCTATGTGAAGGAGCGAGGGATGCAATAAAGAAGGAATAGTGCATTTGAAAGGAGATAATCGTATCCCAAAAGAAAATCGTCTCGTTTCCATTGAAACATTACTCGAATTAGAAGGAGATGTAAAAGAACCCATAGTATTTCATAGCGACGCAATTTCTGTGTTAATTCGCCAATGTGAGGGAACGCGGGATGCACTAAAGAAGGAATAGGGCATCGGGAAGGAGATACACGTATCCCAAAAGAAAATCCTGACGTTTCTATAGAAACGTTTCCCGAATTTGAAGGAGATGTCATAGAACCCATAGTATTTCATAGCGACGCAATTTCTGTGTTAATTCGTCACTGTGATGGAGCCAGGGATGCAGCAAAGATAGTATAGTGCATCGGAAAGGAGATACCGGTATTCCAAAAGGAAATCCTTTCGTCTCCATAGGAATGTTACTCGAATTAGAAGGAGAAGCCATAGAACCCATAGTATTTCATAGTGACGCAATTTATGTGTTAATTCGACAATGTGACGGGGCGGCGGATGCAGTAAAGAAGAAATTTTGCATCGGAAAAGGGATACTCGTATCCCAAAAGATATTCCTATCGTTTCCATAGAAACGTTACTCGATTTAGAAGGAGATGTCATAGAACCCATAGTATTTCACAGCGACGCAATATCTGTGTTAATTCGTCAATGTGACGGAGCGAGGGATGCAGTAAAGAAGTAATAGTGCATCGGAAAGGAGATACTCGTCCCAAAAGAAAATCCTGTCGTTTCCATAGAAACGTTACTCGATTTAGAAGGAGAAGTCATAGAACACGTAGTATGTCATAACGACGCAATTTCTGTGTTAATTCTTCAATGTGAAGGAGCGAAAGATGCAGTAAAGAAGGAATTGGGCATTGGGATGGAGGTAGCTGTATCCCAAAAGAGAATCCTGTCGTTTCTATAGAAACATTACTCGAGTAAGAAGGAGAAGTCATATAACACATAGTACTTCATAGCGACGCAATTTCTGTGTTAATACGTCAGTGTGATGGAGCGAGGGATGCACTAAGGAGGAATATTGCATCGGAAAGGAGATACTCCTACCCCAAAAGAAAATGGTGTCGTTTCCATTGAAACGTTACTCGATTTAGGAGAGATCTCATAGAACCCATAGTATTTCATAGCGACGCAATTTCTGTGTTACTTCGCCAATGTGAGGGAGCGAGGGATGCAATAAAGAAGGAATAGTGCATTTGAAAGGAGATAATCGTATCCCAAAAGAAAATCGTATCGTTTCCATTGAAACGTTACTCGAATTAGAAGGAGATGTCAAAGAATCCATAGTACTTCATAGCGACGCAATTTCTGTGTTAATTCGCCAATATGAGGGAGCGCGCGATGCTGTAAAGAAGGAATAGTGCATCGGGAAGGAGATACACGTATCCCAAAAGAAAGTCCTGTCGTTTCCATAGAAATTTACTCGATTTAGAAGAGATCTCATAGAACCCGTAGTATATCATAGCGACGCAATTTCTGTGTTAATTCGCCAATGTGAGGGAGCGAGGGATGCAGTAAAGAAGGAATAGTGCATCGGGAGGGAGATTCTCGTATCCCAAAAGAAAATCATGTTGATTCCATAGAAACGTTACCCGATATGGAAGGAGATGTCATTGAAGCCATAGTATTTCATAGCGACGCAATTTCTGTGTGAATTCGTCTATGTGAGGGGGCGAGGGTTGCAATAAAGAAGGAATAGTGCATTTGAAAGGAAATAATCATATCCCAAAAGAAAATCGTCTCGTTTCCATTGAAACGTTACCCGATTTAGAAGGAGAAGCCATAGAACCCATAGTATTTCATAGTGACGCAATTTATGTTTTAATTCGACAATGTGACGGAGCGAGTGTTGCAGTAAAGAAGAAATAGTGCATGGGAAAGGGGATACTCGTATCCCAAAAGATATTCCTATCTTTTCCTTAGAAACGTTACTCGATTTAGAAGGAGATGTCATAGAACCCATAGTATTTCATAACGACGTAATTTATGTGTTAATTTGTCAATATTATGGGGCGAGGGATGCAGTAAAGAAGGAATAGTGCATCGGAAAAGAGATACTCGTATCCCAAAAGAAAATCCTTTCGTTTCCATAGAAAAATTACCCGATATTGAAGGAGATGTCTTAGAACACATAGTATTTCATTGCGATGCAATTTCTGTGATCAATCGTGAATGTGATGGAGCGAGGGATGCAGTTAAGAAGGTATTGTGCGCCAGAAAGGAGATAGTCATACCCGAAAAGAAAATCATGTCGTTCTATAGAAACGTTACTCGATTTAGAAGAGATCCCATAGAACCCATAGTATCTCATAGCGCCGCAATTTCTGTGTTACTTCGCCAATGTGAGGGAGCGTGGGATGCAGTAAAGTAGGAATAGTGCATCGGAAAGGAGACAGTCGTATCCCAAAGATTAATCCCGTCGTATCCATAGAAACGTTACTCAATTTAGAAGGAGAAGTCGTAGAACGAATAGTATTTCATAGCGACGAAAATTCTGTGTTAATTCGTCAATGTGACCGAGCGAGAGATGTAATGAAGAAGGAATAGTGCATCGGAAAGGAGATAGTCGTATCCCAAAAGAAAATCCTGTCGTTTCAATAGAAACGTTACCCGATTTTGATGGAGACGTCCTAGAACCAATAGTATTTCATAGCGACGCAATTTCTTTGTTAATTCGTGAATGTGAAGGAGCGAGGGATGCAGTAAAGAAGGAATAGTGCATCGGAAAGGAGACAGTCGTATCCCAAAGATTAATCCCGTAGTATCCATAGAAACGTTACTCAATTTAGAAGGAGAATTCGTAGAACGAATAGTATTTCATAGCGACGCCATTTCTGTGTTAATTCGTCAATGTGACCGAGCGAGGGATGCAGTAAAGAAGGAATAGTGCATCGGAAAGGGGATACTTGTATCCCAAAAGAAAATCCAATCGTTTCCATAGAAACGTTACTCGTTTCAGATCGAGATGTCATGGAACCCATAGTATCTTATAGCGACGCAATTTCTGTGTTAATTCGTCAATGTGATGGAGCGAGGGATGCAGTAAAGTAGGAATAGTGCATAGGAAAGGGGATACTCGTATCCCAAAAGATATTCGAATCGTTTCCATAGAAACGTTATTCGATTTAGAACGAGATGTCATAGAACACATAGTATTTCATAGCGACGCAATTTCTGTGTTATTTCGACAATGTGAGGGAGCGAAAGATGCTATTAAGAAGGAATAGTGCATCGGAAAGGAGATAGCCGTATCCCAAAAGAAAATCATTTTGCTTCAATAGAAACGTTACCCGATATGGAAGGAGATATCATTGAAGCCATAGTATTTCATAGCGACGCAATTTCTGTGTTAATTCGTCTATATGAGGGGGCGAGGGTTGCAATAAAGAAGGAATAGTGCATTTGAAAGGTGATAATCGTATCCCAAAAGAAAATCGTCTCGTTTCCACTGAAACGTTACCCGATTTAGAAGGAGATGTCATAGAACCAATAGTATTTCATAGCGACGCAATTTCTGTGTTAATTCGTCAATGTGATGGAGCCAGGGAAGAAGTAAAGATAGTATAGTGCATCGGAAAGGAGATACTGGTATTCCAAATGGAAAACCTTTCGTTTCCATAGAAACGTTACTCGATTTAGAATGAGAAGCCATAGAACCCATAGTATTTCATAGTGACGCAATTTGTGTGTTAATCCGACAATGTGACGGAGCGAGGGTGCAGTAAAGAAGAAATAGTGCATCGGAAAGGGGATACTCGTATCCCAAAAGATATTCCTATCGTTTCAAAAGAAACGTTACTCGATTTAGAAGGAGATGTCATAGAATCCATTGTATTTCACAGCGACGCAATTTCTGTGTTTATTCGTCAATGTGATGTAGCGAGGGATGCAGTAAAGAAGGAATAGTGCATCGGAAAGGAGATACTCGTCCCTAAAGAAAATCCTGTTGTTTCCATAGAAACGTTACTCGATTTACAAGGAGAAGTCTCAGAACGCGTAGTATTTCATAGCGACGCAATTTCTGTGTTAATTCGCCAATGTGAGGGAGCGCGGGATGCAGTAAAGAAGGAATAGTGCATCGGGAATGAGATACACGTATCCCAAAAGAAAATCCTGTCGTTTCCATAGAAACGTTACTCGATTTAGAAGGAGGTGTGATAGAACCCACAGTATTTCACAGCGACGCAATTTCTGTGTTAATTCGTCAATGTGATGGAGCGAGGGATGGAGTAAAGAAGGAATAGTGCATCGGAAAGGGGATACTCGTATCCCAAAAGATATTCCTATCGTTTCCTTAGAAACGTTACTCGATTTAGAAGGAAATGTCATAGAACCCATAGTATTTCATAACGACGCAGTTTATGTGTTAATTTGACAATGTTATGGGGCGAGGGATGCAGTAAAGAAGGAATAGTGCATCGAAAAAGACATACTCGTATCCCAAAAGAAAATCGAATCGTTTCCATAGAAACGTTACTCGATTTAGAACGAGTTGTCATAGAACCCATAGTATTTCATGGCAACGCAATTTCTGTGTTAATTCGTCATTGTGAGGGAGCGAGGGATGCAGTAAAGAAGGAATAGTGCATCGGAAAGGAGATAGTCGTTTCCCAAAGATTAATCCCGTCGTATCCATAGAAACGTTACTCAATTTAGAAGGAGAAGTCGTAGAACGAATAGTATTTCATAGCGACGAAAATTCTGTGTTAATTCGTCAATGTGACCGAGCGAGAGATGTAATGAAGAAGGAATAGTGCATCGGAAAGGAGATAGTCGTATCCCAAAAGAAAATCCTGTCGTTTCAATAGAAACGTTACCCGATTTTGATGGAGACGTCCTAGAACCAATAGTATTTCATAGCGACGCAATTTCTTTGTTAATTCGTGAATGTGAAGGAGCGAGGGATGCAGTAAAGAAGGAATAGTGCATTGGAAAGGAGACAGTCGTTTCCCAAAGATTAATCCCGTCGTATCCATAGAAACGTTACTCAATTTAGAAGGAGAAGTCGTAGAACGAATAGTATTTCATAGCGACGAAAATTCTGTGTTAATTCGTCAATGTGACCGAGCGAGAGATGTAATGAAGAAGGAATAGTGCATCGGAAAGGAGATAGTCGTATCCCAAAGAAAATCCTGTCGTTTCAATAGAAACGTTACCCGATTTTGATGGAGACGTCCTAGAACAAATAGTATTTCATAGCGACGCAATTTCTTTGTTAATTCGTGAATGTGAAGGAGCGAGGGATGCAGTAAAGAAGGAATAGTGCATCGGAAAGGAGACAGTCGTATCCCAAAGATTAATCCCGTAGTATCCATAGAAACGTTACTCAATTTAGAAGGAGAATTTGTAGAACGAATAGTATTTCATAGCGACGCCATTTCTGTGTTAATTCGTCAATGTGACCGAGCGAGGGATGCAGTAAAGAAGGAATAGTGCATCGGAAAGGGGATACTTGTATCCCAAGAGAAAATCCAATCGTTTCCATAGAAACGTTACTCGTTTCAGATCGAGATGTCATGGAACCCATAGTATCTTATAGCGACGCAATTTCTGTGTTAATTCGTCAATGTGATGGAGCGAGGGATGCAGTAAAGTAGGAATAGTGCATAGGAAAGGGGATACTCGTATCCCAAAAGATATTCGAATCGTTTCCATAGAAACGTTATTCGATTTAGAACGATTTGTCATAGAACACATAGTATTTCATAGCGACGCAATTTCTGTGTTATTTCGACAATGTGAGGGAGCGAAAGATGCTATTAAGAAGGAATAGTGCATCGGAAAGGAGATAGCCGTATCCCAAAAGAAAATCATTTTGCTTCAATAGAAACGTTACCCGATTTGGAAGGAGATGTCATTGAAGCCATAGTATTTCATAGCGACGCAATTTCTGTGTTAATTCGTCTATGTGAGGGGGCGAGGGTTGCAATAAAGAAGGAATAGTGCATTTGAAAGGAGATAATCGTATCCCAAAAGAAAATCGTCTCGTTTAAACTGAAACGTTACCCGATTTAGAAGGAGATGTCATAGAACCAATAGTATTTCATAGCGACGCAATTTCTGTGTTAATTCGTCAATGTGATGGAGCCAGGGATGAAGTAAAGATAGTATAGTGCATCGGAAAGGAGATACCGGTATTCCAAATGGAAAACCTTTCGTTTCCATAGAAACGTTACTCGATTTGGAATGAGAAGCCATAGAACCCATAGTATTTCATAGTGACGCAATTTGAGTGTTAATCCGACAATGTGACGGAGCGAGGGTGCAGTAAAGAAGAAATAGTGCATCGGAAAGGGGATACTCCTATCCCAAAGGATATTCCTATCGTTTCAAAAGAAACGTTACTCGATTTAGAAGGAGATGTCATAGAACCCATTGTATTTCACAGCGACGCAATTTCTGTGTTTATTCGTCAATGTGATGTAGCGAGGGATGCAGTAAAGAAGGAATAGTGCATCGGAAAGGAGATACTCGTCCCTAAAGAAAATCCTGTTGTTTCCATAGAAACGTTACTCGATTTAGAAGGAGAAGTCTCAGAACGCGTAGTATTTCATAGCGACGCATTCTGTGTTAATTCGCCAATGTGAGGGAGCGCGGGATGCAGTAAAGAAGGAATAGTGCATCGGGAATGAGATACACGTATCCCAAAAGAAAATCCTGTCGTTTCCATAGAAACGTTACTCGATATAGAAGGAGGTGTGATAGAACCCACAGTATTTCACAGCGACGCAATTTCTGTGTTAATTCGTCAATGTGATGGAGCGAGGGATGGAGTAAAGAAGGAATAGTGCATCGGAAAGGGGATACTCGTATCCCAAAAGATATTCCTATCGTTTCCTTAGAAACGTTACTCGATTTAGAAGGAAATGTCATAGAACCCATAGTATTTCATAACGACGCAGTTTATGTGTTAATTTGACAATGTTATGGGGCGAGGGATGCAGTAAAGAAGGAATAGTGCATCGAAAAAGACATACTCGTATCCCAAAAGAAAATCGAATCGTTTCCATAGAAACGTTACTCGATTTAGAACGAGATGTCATAGAACACATAGTATTTCATAGCGACGCAATTTCTGTGTTAATTCGACAATGTGAGGTAGCGAGGGATGCTATTAAGAAGGAATAGTGCATCGGAAAGGAGATAGCCGTATCCCAAAAGAAAATCCTGTCGTTTCCATAGAAACGTTATTCGATTTAGAACGAGATGTCATAGAAAACACAGTATTTCATAGCGACGCAATTTCTGTGTTAATTCGTCAATGTGAGGGAGCGAGGGATGCAATTAAGAAGGAATAGTGCATCGGAAAGGAGATACTCGTATCCCAGAAGGAAGTCATGTCGCTTCCATAGAAACGTTACTCGATTTAGAAGGAGAAGCCATAGTACCCACTATATCTCATAGTGACGCAATTAATGTGTTAATTCGTCAATGTGATGGAGCCAGGGATGCAGTAAAGAAGGAATAGTGCATCGGAAAGGGGTTACCCGTATCCCAAAAGAAATTCCTATCCTTTCCATAGAAACGATACTCCATTTAGAAGGAGTCGTCATAGAACCCATAGAATTTCATAGCGACGCAATTTCTGTGTTATTTCGTCTATGTGAGGGAGCGAGGGATGCAATAAAGAAGGAATAACGCATTTGAAAGGAGATAATCGTTTCCCAAAAGAAAATCGTCTGGTTTCAATTCAAACGTTACCCGATATAGAAGGAGATGTCATAGACCCCATAGTATTTCATAGCGACGCAATTTCTTTGTTAATTCGTGAATGTGAATTAGCGAGGGATGCAGTAAAGAAGGTAATGTGCGTCGGAAGGAGATAGTCATATCCGAAAAGAAAATCATGTTGTTCCACAGAAACGTTACTCGATTTAGAAGGAGAGGTCATGGAAAACATAGTATTTCATAGCGACGCACTTTCTGTGTTAACTGGTCATTTTGAGGGATGCTGTAAAAATAGGAGTAGTGCATCGCAAAGGTGATAGTCGAATCCCACAGGGAAATCCTGTCGTTTCCGTAGAAACGTTACTCGTTTTAGAAGGAGATGTCATAGAACCCGTAGTATTTCATAGCGGCGCAATTTCTGTGTTAATTCGTCAATGTAAAGGAGCGAGGGATGCAGTAAATAAGGAATTGGGCATCGGGAAGGAGATAGTCGTATCCCAAAAGAAAATCCTGTCGTTTTCATAGGAACGTTACGCGATTTAGAAGGAGAGGTCATGGAAAACTTAGTATTTCATAGCGACGCAATTTCTGTGTTAATTCGTCAGTGTGATGGAACGAGGGATGCAGTAAAGAAGGAATAGTGCATCGGGAAGGAGATACTCGTGTCCCAAAAGAAAATCCTGTCGTTTCCATAGAACCGTTACTCGATTTAGAAGTAGTAGTCCTTGATCCCATAGTATTTCATGGCGACGCAATTTCTGTGTTACTTGGTCAGTGTGATTGATCGAGGGATGCAGTATAGAAGGAATAGTGCATCGGAAAGGAGATATTCGTATCCCTAAAGATAATCCTGTCATTTTCATAGAAACGTTACTCAATTTAGAAGGAGGTGTCATAGAACACATAGTATTTCATAGCGCCGCAATTTCTGTGTCAATTCGTCAATTTGAGTGAGCGAGGGATGCAGTAAAGAAGGAATAGTGCATCGGAAGCGAGATACTCGTATCCCAAAAGAAAATCCTGTGGTTTCCATAGAAACGTTACTCGATTTAGAAGGAGATGTCATAAACCCATAGTAGTTCATAGCGACGCAATTTCTGTGTTAATTCGTAATTATGACCGAGCGAGGGAAGCAGTGAAGAAGGAATAGTGCATCGGAAAGGAGGTACTCGTAACCCAAAAGAAAATCCTGTCGTTTCCATAGAAACGTAACTCGATGTAGACGGAGTTGTCATAGAACTCATTGTATATCATAGCGACGCAATTTCTGTGTTAAATGGTCAATTTGAGGGAGCGAGGTATGCTGTAAAGAAGGAATAGTGCATCGAAAAGGAGATAGTCGTATCCCAAAAGGAAATCCAGTCGTTCCATAGAGGGGTTACTCGATTTAGACGGAGGTGTCATAGAACACATAGTATTTCATAGCGACGCAATTTCTGTGCCAATTCGTCAATCTCAGGTAGCGAGGGATCCAGTAAAGAAGAAATAGTGCATCAGAAAGGAGATACTCGTCTCCCAAAAGAGAATCCTGTCTTTTCCATAGAACCGTTACTCGATATAGAAGTAGATGTCATTGAACGCATAATATTTCATAGCGACGCACTTTCTGTGTTAATTCGTTAGTGTGATTGATGGAGGGATGCAGTTAAGAAGGAATAGAGCATCGGAAAGGAGATACTCGTATCCCAACAAAAATCCTGTCGTTTCCAAAGGAACGTTACTCGATTTAGAAGGATATGTCATAGAACTCATAGTATTTCATTGCGACGCAATTCCTGTGTTAACTGGTCAATTTGAGGGAGCGAGGGATGCTGTAAAGAAGGAATAGTGCATCGGAAACGAGATAGTCGTATCCCAAATGGAATTCCTGTCGTTTCCATAGAAACGTTACTCGATTTAGAAGGAGATGTCATAGAACACATATTAATTCATAGCGACGCAAGTTATGTTTTATTTCTTCCATGAGAAGGAGCGAGAGATGCATTAAAAATGGAATTGTGCATCGGAAAATAGATAGTCGTATCCCAAAAAAAAAATCCCGTCGTTTCCACAGAAACATTACTCGATTTAGAAGCAGAAGTCTTACAACCCATAGTATTTCATAGCGACGCAATTTCTGTGTTAATTCGTCAATGTGAGGGAGCGAGGGATGAAGTAAAGAACGAATAGTGCATCGGAAAGAGAGACTCGTATTCCAAATAAAAATCCTGTCGTTTCCAAAGAAACGTTATTCGATTTAGAAGGTGACGTCATAGAACCCATAGTATTTCATAGCGACGCAATTTCTGTGTTAATTCGTACTTGTGAGGGAGCGAGGGATTCAGTAAAGAAGGAAAATTGCATCGGAAAGGAGGTAGTCGTATCCCAAAAGAAGATCCTGTCGTTTCCATAGAGAAATTACTCGATTTAGAAAGAGATGCCATACAACCATTGTATGTCATAGCGACGCAATTTCTGTGTTAATTCGTTAATGTGAGGGAGCGAGGGATGCAGTAAAGAACGAATAGTGCATCGGAAAGGAGATACTCGTATCCCAAAGAAAGTCCTGTCCTTTCCATAGAAACGTTACTCGATTTAGAAACATATGTCGTAGAACCCATAGTATTTCATAGCGACGCAATTTCTGTTTTAATTCGTCATTGTGAGTGAGCGAGGGATGCAGTAAAGATGGAATAGTGCATCGGAAAGGAGATAGTCGTATCCCAAAGAATAATCCCGTCGTATCCATAGAAACGTTACTCGATTTAGAAGTAGAAGTCATAGAACGAATAGTATTTCAGAGCGACGCCATTTCTGTGTTAATTCGTCAATGTGACCGAGCGAGGGATGTAGTAAAGAAGGAATAGTGCACCGCAAAGGAGATAGTCGTATCCCAAATGAAAATCCTTTCGTTTCAATAGAAACGTTACCCGATTTTGAAGCAGAAGTCCTAGAACCCATAGTATTTCATAGCGACGCAATTTCTGTGTTAATTCGTCAGTGTGATGGAACGAGGGATGCAGTAATGAAGGAGTAGTGCATCGGGAAGGAGATACTCGTATCCCAAAGGAAAATCCTGTCGTTTTCATAGTAACATTACTCGATTTAGAAGAAGATGTCACAGAACCCATAGTATTTAATAGCGACGCAATTTCTGTGTTAATTCGTCAATGTGAGGGAGCGAGGGATGCAGAGAAGAAGGAATAGTGCATCGGAAAGGAGTTACTCGTATCCCAAAAGAAAATCCTGTGGTTTCCATAGAAACGTTACTCGACTTAGAAGGAGATGTCATAGAACCCATAGTAGTTCATAGCGACGCGATTTCTGTGTTAATTTGTCAATGGACCGAGCGAGGGATGCAGTAAAGAAGGAATAGTGCATCGGAAAGGAGATACTCGTCCCAAAAGAAAATCCTGTCGTTTCCATAGAAACGTTACTCGATTTAGAAGGAGATGTGATAGAACCCACAGTATTTCACAGCGACGCAATTTCTGTGTTAATTCGTCAATGTGATGGAGCGAGGGATGGAGTAAAGAAAATCCTGTCGTTTCCATAGAAACGTTACTCGATTTAGAAGGAGATTTCATAGAACCCATAGTATTTCATAGCGACGCAATTTCTGTGGTAATTCGTCAATGTGAAGGAACGAGGGATGCAATAAATAAGGAATCGCTAATCGGGAAGGAGATAGTCGTATCCCAGAAGAAAATCCTGTCGTTTCCATAGAAACGTTACACGATTTAGAAGGAGAGGTCATGGAACTCATAGTATTTCATAGCGACGCAATTTCTGTGTTAATTCGTCTGTGTGATGGAACGAGGCATGCAGTAATGAAGGAATAGTGCGTCGGGAAGGAGATAGTCGGATCCCAAAAGGAAATCCAGTCCTTTCCATAGAAACGTCACTCGATTTAGAAGGAGATTTTATAGGACCCATAGTATTTCTTAGCGACGCAATTTCTGTGTTAATTCGTCAATGTGATGGAGCCAGGGGTGCAGTAAAGAAGGAATAGTGCATCGGAAAGTGGATATCCGTATCCCAAAAGAAATTCCTATCGTTTCGATAGAAACGATACTCGATTTAGAAGGAGTCGTCATAGAACCCATAGTATTCCATAGCGACGCAATTTCTGTATTATTTCCTCTATGTGAGGGAGCGAGGGATGCAATAAAGAAGGAATAGTGCATTTGAAAGGAGATAATCGTTTCCCAAAAGAAAATCGTCTTGTTTCAATTGAAACGTTACTCGATTTAGAAGGAGATGTCGTAGAACCCATAGTATTTCATAGCGACGCAATTTCTTTGTTAATTCGTGAATGTGAAGGAGCGAAGGATGTAGTAAAGAAGGTATTGTGCGTCGGAAAGCAGATAGTCATATCCGAAAAGAAAATCATGTCGTTCCATAGAAACGTTACTCGATTTTGAAGGAGAAGTCATAGAACCCATAGTATTTCGTAGCGACGCAATTTATGTGTTAATTTGTCAATGTGATGGAGCGAGGGATGCAGTAAAGAAGAAATAGTGCATCGGAAATGGGATACTCGTATCCTAAAAGAAAATCCAATCGTTTCCATAGAAACGTTACTCGTTTTCGAACGAGATGTCATAGAACCCATAGTAGTTCATAGCGACGCAATTTCTGTGTTAATTCGTCAATGTGAGTGAGCGAGGGATGCAGTAAAGAAGGAATAGTGCATCGGAAGCGAGATACTCGTATCCCAAAAGAAAATCCTGTCGTCTCCATAGAACCGTTACTCGATTTAGAAGTAGTAGTCCTTGATCCCATAGTATTTTTTGTCGACGCAATTTATGTGTTAATAGGTCAGTGTGATTGATCGAGGGATGCAGTATAGAAGGAATAGTGCATCGGAAAGGAGATATTCGTATCCCTAAAGATAATCCTGTCATTTCCATAGAAACGTTACTCGATTTAGAAGGAGGTGTCATAGAACCCATAGTATTTCATAGCGACGCAATTTCTGTGGTAATTCGTCAATGTGAGTGAGCAAGGGATGCAGTAAAGAAGGAATAGTGCATCGGAAGCGAGATACTCGTATCCCAAAAGAAATCCTGTGGTTTCCATAGAAACGTTACTCGATTTAGAAGGAGATGTCATAGAACCCATAGTAGTTCATAGTGACGCAATTTCTGTGTTAACTCGTCAATGTGACCGAGCGAGGGAAGCAGTGAAGAAGGAATAGTGCATCGGAATGGAGGTACTCGTATCCCAAAAGAAAATCGTGTCGTTTCCAAATAATCGTAACTCGATGTAGACGGAGTTGTCATAGAACTCATGGTATATCATAGCGACGCAATATCTGTATCAAATGGTCAATTTGAGGTAGCGAGGTATGCTGTAAAGAAGGAAAAGTGCACCGAAAGGAGATAGTCGTATCGCAAAAGGAAATCCAGTCGTTCCATAGAAGGTTACTCGATTTAGAAGGAGATGCCATAGAAATCATAGTATTTCATAGCGACGCAATTTCTGTGTCTAATTCGTGAATGTGATGGAGCGAGGGATGCAGTAAAGAAGGAATAGTGCATCGGAAAGGAGATACTTGTATCCCAAAAGAAAATCCTGTCGTTTCCATAGAAACGGTACTCGATTTAGACGGAGGTGTCATAGAACCCATAGACTTTCATAGCGACGCAATTTCTGTGCCAATTCGTCAATCTGAGGTAGCGAGGGATCCAGTAAAGAAGAAATAGTGCATCAGAAAGGAGATACTCGTATCCCAAAAGAGAATCCTGTCTTTACAACCCATAGTATTTCATAGCGACGCAATTTCTGTGTCTAATTCGTGAATGTGATGGAGCGAGGGATGCAGTAAAGAAGGAATAGTGCATCGGAAAGGAGATACTTGTATCCCAAAATAAAATCCTGTCGTTTCCATAGAAACGGTACTCGATTTAGACGGAGGTGTCATAGAACCCATAGTATTTCATAGCGTCGCAATTTCTGTGTTAATTCGTCAATGTGAGGGAGCGAGGGATGCAGTAAGGAAGGAATAGTGCATCGGAGAGCTGATACATGTATCCCAAAAAAATTCCTGCCGTTTCCATTGAAACGTTACCCGATTTAGAGGGAGACGTCATGGAACCCATAGTATTTCATAGCGGCGCAATTTCTGTGTTAATTCGTCAATGTGAGGGAGCGAGGGATGCAGTAAAGAACGAATAGTGCATCGCAAACGAGATACTCGTATCCAAAAAGAAAGTCCTGTCCTTTCCATAGATACGTTACTCGATTTAGAAAGAGATGTCGTAGAACCCATAGCATTTCATAGCGTCGCAATTTCTGTGGTAATTCGTCAATGTGAGGGAGCGAGGAATGCAGTAAAGAAGGAATAGTGCATCGGAAACGAGATACTCGTATCCCAAAAGAAAATCCTGTCTTTTCCTTAGAACCGTTACTCGATTTAGAAGTAGAAGTCATTGAACACATGGTATTTCTTAGCGACGCAATTTCTGTGTTAATTCGTCAGTGTGATTCATCGAGGGATGCAGTCAAGAAGGAATAGTGCATCGGAAAGGAGATACTCGTATCCCAAAAGAAATTCCTGTCGTTTCCATAGAAACGTTACTCGATTTGAAAGGAGATGTCATAGAACACATAGTATTTCATAGCGACGCAATTTCTGTGTTAATTTGTTAATGTGAGGGAGCGAGCGGTGCAGTAAAGGAGGAATAGAGCATCGGAAGGAGATACTCGTATCCCAAAAGAAAATCCTGTCGTTTCCATAGAACCGTTACTCGATTTAGAAGTAGAAGTCATTTAACGCATAGTATTTCATGGCGACGCAATTTCTGTGTTAATTCGTTAGTGTGATTGATAGAGGGATGCAGTAAAGAAGGAAATGTGCATCGGAAAGAAGATACTCATTTCCCAACCAAAATCCGGTCGTTTCCATAGAAACGTTACTCGATATAGAAGGATATGTCATAGAACTCATTGTATTTCATTGCGACGCTATTTCTGTGTTAACTGGTCAATTTGAGGGAGCGAGGGATGCTGTAAAGAAGGAATAGTGCATCGGAAAGGAGATAGTCGTATCCCAAATGGAAGTCCTTTCGTTTCTATAGAAACGTTACTCGATTTAGAAGGAGATGTCATAGAACCAATAGTATTTCATAGCGTTGCAATTTCTGTGTTAATTCGTCAATGTGAGAGAGCGAGGAATGCAGTAAAGAAGGAATAGTGCATCGGAGAGGATATACTCGTATCCCCACAGAAAAATCTGTCGTTTCCATAGAAACGTTACTCGATTTAGAAGGAGATGTCATAGAACACACAGTATTTCATAACGACGCAATTTCTGTGTTAATTCGTCAATTTGAGGGAGCGAGGGATGCAGTAAGGTAGGAACAGTGCATCGGAAAGGAGATCCTCGTATCCCAAAAGAAAATCCTGTCGTTTCCATAGAAACGTAATTCGATTTAGAAGGGGATGTCATAGAACACATAGTATTTCATAGCGACGCAATTTCTGTGTTAATTCATCAATGTGAGGGAGCGAGGGATCCAGTAAAGAAGGAATAGTGCATCGGACAGGAGATACACGTATCCCAAAAGAAAATCCTGTCGTTTCCATAGAACCGTTACTCGATTTAAAAGTAGAAGTCATTGAACACATGGTATTTCATAGCGACGCAATTTCTGTGTTAATTCGTCAGTGTGATTCATCGAGTGATGCAGTAAAGATGGAATAGTGCATCGGAAAGGAGATACTCGTATCCCAAAAGAAATTCCTGTCGTTTCCATAGAAACGTTACTAGATTTCAAAAGGAGATGTCATAGAACACATAGTATTTCATAGCGAATAATTTCTGTGTTAATTCATCAATGTGAGGGAGCGAGTGATGCAGTAAAGAAGGAATAGTGCATCGGAAAGGAGATACTCGTATCCCAAAAGAAAATCCTGTAAATTCAGTAGAACCGTTACACGAATTAGAAGTAGAAGTCATTGAACCCTCAGTATTTCAAAGCGACGCAATTTCTGTGTGTAATTCGTCGGTGTGATTGATTGAGGGATGCAGTAAGAAAGGAACAGTGCATCGGAAAGGAAATACTCGTATCCCAAAAGAAAATCCGGTCGTTTCCATAGAAATTTTACACGATTTAGAAGGAGATGTCATAGGGCTCATAGTATTTCATAGCGACGCAATTTCTGTGTTAATTCGTCAATGTGAGGGAGCGAGGGATGCAGTAAAGAAAGAATAGTGCATCGGAGAGGAGATACATGTATCCCAAAAAAAATTCCTGCCGTTCCCATTGAAACGTTACTCGATTTAGAGGGAGACGTCATGGAACCCATAGTATTTCATAGCGGCGCAATTTCTGTATTAATTCGTCAATTTGAGGGAGCGAGGGATGCAGTAAAGAAGGAATAGTGCATCGGAAATGAGATACTCGTATCCCATAAGAAAATCTTGTCGTTTCCGTAGAACCGTTACTCGATTTAGAAGTAGAAGTCATTGAACCCATAGTATTTTCAAAGCACCGCTATTTCTGTGTTAATTCGTCAGTGTGATTGATCGGGGGATGCAGTAAGGAGGGACTAATGCATCGGAAAGGAGATACTCGTATCCCAAATGAAAATCCGGTCGTTTCCATAGAAATGTTACACGATTTAGATGGAGATGTCATAGAACTCATAGTATTTCATAGCGACGCATTTTCTGTGTTAATTCGTCAATGTGAGGGTGCCAGGGATGCAGTAAAGAAGGAATAGTGCATCGGAGAGCAGATACTTGTATCCCCAAAGAAAATCCTACCGTTTCCATTGAAACGTCACTCGATTAAAAGGAGATGTCGTAGACTCCGTATTATTTCATAGCGACGCAATTTCTGTGTTAATTCGTCAATGAGAGGGAGCGAGGGATGCAGTAAAGAAGGAATAGTGCATCGGACAGGAGATACACGTATCCCAAAAGAAAATACTGTCGTTTCCATAGAATCGTTACTCGATTTAAAAGTAGAAGTCATTGATCCCATAGTATTTCATAGCGATGCAATTTCTGTGTTAGTTCGTCAATGTGAGGGAGCGAGGGATGCAGTAAGGAAGGAATAGTGCATCGGTAAGGAGATACTCGTATCCCAACAAAAATCCTGTCGTTTCCATTGAAACGTTACTCGATTTAGAAGGATGTGTCATGGAACTCATAGTATTTCATAGCTAAGAAATTTCTGTGTTAATTCGTCAATGAAAGGGAGCCAGGGATGCAGTGACGCAGGAATGGTGGATCGGAAAGGAGATACTCGTATCCTAAAAATGAATCCTGTCGGTTCCATAGACACGTTACTTGATTCAGAAGGAGAAGTCATAGAACCCTTAGTATTTCATAGCGAGGCAATTTCTGTGTTAATTCGTCAATGCGAGGGAGCGAGGGATGCAGTAAAGTAGGAATAGTGCATCGGAGAGGAGATTCTGGTATCCTAAAAGAGAATCCTGTCGGTTCATTAGAAACGTTACTCGATTTAGATGGAGATGTCATAGAACCCATAGTATTTCATAGCGAAGCAATTTCTGTGTACATTCGTCAAAGTGAGGGAGCGAGGGATGCAGTAAACAAGGAATAGTGCATCGGGAAGGAGATTCTCGTATCCTAAAAGTGAATCCTGTCGGTTCCATAGACACGTTACTTGATTCAGAAAGAGAAGTCATAGAACCCTTAGTATTTCATAGCAAGACAATTACTGTGTTAATTCGTCACTTTGAGGTAGCGAGGGATTCAGTAAAGAATGAGCAGTGCACCGGGAAGGAAATAGTCGTATCCCAAAAGAAAATGCTGTCGTTTCCATAGAAACGTTACTGGAATTAAAAGGAGAAATCATAGAACGCATAGTATTTCATAGCGACGCAATTTCTGTGTTAATTCGTCAATGAGAGGGAGCGAGTGATGCAGTAAAGAAGGAATAGTGCATCGGATAGGAGATAGTCGTTCCCAAAAGAAAATCTTGTCGTTTCCATAGAAACGTTACTCGATTTAGAAGGAGATGCCATAGAACCCATAGTATTTCATAGCGACGCATTTTCTGTGTTATTTCGTCAATGAGATGGAGCGAAGGATTCAGTAAAGAAGGAATAGTGCATCGGAAAGGAATTACTCGTATCCCTAAAGAAAATCCTGTCGTCTCCATAGAAACGTTACTCGATTTAGAAGGAGATGTCATAGAATTTATAGTATATCATAGCGACGCACTTTCTGTGTGAATTCGTCAATGAGAGGGAGCGAGGGATGCAGTAAAGAAGGAATAGTGCATCGGAAAGGAGATACTCGAATCACAAATGGTAATCCTATGGTTTCCATGGAAACGTTACTCGATTTAGAAGGAGAAGCCATAGAACCAATAGTATTTCATAGCGACACAATTTCTGTCTTAAATCGTCAATGTGAGGGAGCGATGGATGCTGTAAAGAACGAATGGTGCATCGGAAAGGAGATAGTCGTATCCCAATAGAAAATCCTGTCGTTACCATAGAAACGTTACTCGATTTAGAAGGAGATGCCATAGTACCCATAGTATTTCGTAGCGGCGCAATTTCTGTGTTAATTCGTCTTTGTAAGGGAACGACGGATGCAGTAAAGAAGGACTAGTGCATCGGAAAGGAGATACACGTATGCCAAAAGAAAATCCTGTCGTTTCCACACAAACGTTACTCGATTTCGAAGGAGCTATCATAGAATCCACAGTATTCCATAGCGACGAAATTTCTGTGTTAATTCGTCAATTTGTGGGAGCGAGGGATGCAGTAAAGTAGGAATAGTGCATCGGAAAGAGATTATCGTATCCTAAAAGAGAATCCTGTCGGTTCCATAGAATCGTTACTTCAATTAGAAGGAGATGTCTTAGAACACATAGTATTTCATAGCGAAGCAATTTTTGTGTTAATTCATCAATGAGAGGGAGCGAGGGATGCAGTGAAGCAGGAAGAGTGTTTCAGAAAGGAGATACTCGTATCCCAGAGAAAAATCCTGTCGTTTCCATAGAAACGTTACTCGATTTAGATGGAGCAGTCATAGAACGCATAGTATTTCATAGCGACGCAATTTCTGTGTTAATTCGTCAATGTGAGGGGGCGAGGGATGCAGTAAAGAAGGAATAGTGCATCGGAAAGGAGATACTCGTATCCCAAAAGAAATTCCTGTCATTTCCATAGAGACATTGCTCTATTTAAAAGGAGATGTCATAGAACCCAACGTATTTCAGAGCGTCGCAATTTCTGTGTTAATTCGTCAATGTGATGGAGCGAGGGATGCAGTAAAGAAGGAATGGTGCATCGGAAAATACTCGTATCCCAAAAGAAAATCCTGTCGTTTCCATAGAAACGTTACTCGATTTAGAAGGAGAGGTCATAGAACACATAATATTTCATAGCGACGCAATTTCTGTGTTAATTCTTCAATGTGAGAGAGCGAGGGCTGCAGTAAAGAAGGAATAGTGCATCAGATAGGAGATACTCGTATCCCAAAAGAAAATCCTGTCGTTTCCCTTGAAACGTTACTCGATTTAGAAAGAGATGACATAGAACGCATAGTATTTCATAGCGACGCAATTTCTGAGTTAATTCGTCAAAGTGAGGGAGCGAGGGATGCAGTACAGTAGGAAAAGTGCATCTGAAAGGAGATTCTCGTATCCTAAAAGAGAATCCTGTCGGTTCCATAGAAACGTTACTCGATTTAGATGGAGATGTCATAGAACCCATAGTATTTCTTAGCGAAGAAATATCTGTGTTAATTCGTCAAAGTGAGGGAGCGAGGGATACAGTAAAGAAGGAATGGTGAATCGGAAAGGAGATTCTCGTATCCTAAAATAGAAACCTGTCGGTTCCTTAGACACATTATTTGATTTAGAAGGAGAAGTCATAGAACCCATAGTATTTCATAGCGACGCAATTTCTGTGTTAATTCGTCAATGTGATTTAGCGAGGGATGCAGTATAGAAGGAGCAGTGCACCGGGAAGCAAATAGTCGTATCCCAAAAGAAAATCCTGTCGTTTCCATAGAAACGTTACTCAAAATAAAAGGAGAAATCATAGAACCCATAGTAATTCATTGCGCCGCAATTTCTGTGTGAATTCGTCAATGAGAGGGAGCGAGGGATGCAGTAAAGAAGGAATAGTGCATCGGAAAGGAGATACTCGTTTCCCAAAAGTAAATCCCGTTGTTTCCATAGAAACGTTACTCGATTTAGAAGGAGAAGTCATAGTAGCCATAGTTTTTCATAGTGACGCAATTTCTGTATTAATTCGTTATTGTGAGGGAGCGAGGGATGCAGTAAAGAGGGAATAGTGCACCAGAAAGGAATTACTCGTATCCCAAAAGAAAATCCTGTCGTTTCCATAGAAACGTTACTCGATTGAGAAGGAGATGTCATAGAACCTATAGTATTTCGTAGCGACGCAATTTCTGTGTTAATTCGATAATGTCAGGGAGCGATGGATGCAGTTAAGACGGAAAAGTGCATCGGAAAGCAGATAGTTGTATCCCAAAAGAAAATCCTGCCGTTTCCATAGAAACGTTCTCGATTTAGAGGGAGATGTCATAGAAACCATAGTATTTCATAGCGACATAATTTCTCTGTTAATTCGTCAATGTGAGGGAGCGAGGGCTGCAGTTAAGAAGGAATAGTGCATCAGAAAGGAGATACTCGTATCCCAAAAGAAAATCCTCCCGTTTCCATAGAAACGTTACTCGATTTAGAAGAAGATGTCCTAAAACCCATCGTTTTTCAGAGCGTCGCAATTTCTGTGTTAATTCGTCAATGTGATGGAGCGAGGGATGCAGTAAAGAATAAATTTTGCATCGGAAAATACTCGTATCCCAAAAGAAAATCCTGTCGTTTCCATAGAAACGTTACTCGATTTAGAGCGAAAAGTCATAGACCCCATAGTATTTCATAGCGACGCATATTCTGTGTTAATTCGTCAATGTGAGGGAGCGATGGATGCAGTAAAGAAGGAATAGTGCACCAGGAAGGAATTACTCGTATCCCAAAAGTAAATCCCGTTGTTTCCATAGAAACGTTACTCGATTTAGAAGGAGAAGTCATAGTAGCCATAGTTTTTCATAGCGACGCAATTTCTGTATTAATTCGTAATTGTGAGGGAGCGAGGGATGCAGTAAAGAAGGAATAGTGCACCAGAAAGGAATTACTCGTATCCCAAAAGAAAATCCTGTCGTTTCCATAGAAACGTTATTCGATTGAGAAGGAGATGTAATAGAACCTATAGTATTTCGTAGCGACGCAATTTCTGTATTAATTCGTCAATGTGATGGGGCGAGGGATGCAGTAAAGAAGGAATGGTGCATCGGAAAATACTCGTATCCCAAAAGAAAATCCTGTCATTTCCATAGAACCGTTACTCGATTTAGAGCGAAAAGTCATAGAACCCATAGTATTTCATAGCGACGCAATTTCTGTTTAATTCGTTAATGTGAGGGAGCGAGGGATGCAGTAAAGAAGGAATAGTGCGTCGGAAAGGAGATACTCGTGTCCCAAAAGAAAATACTGTCGCTTCCATAGAAACGTTCCTCGATTTACAAGGAGATGTCATAGAGCCGATAGTATTTCATAGCGATGCAAATACTGTGTTATTCGTCAATGTGCAGGAGCGAAGGATGCAGTATAGAAGGAATAGTGCATTTGAATGGATATACTCGCATCCTAAAAGATAATCCTGTCATTTCCATAGAAACGTTACTCGATTTAGATGGAAAAGTCATAGAACTCATAGTATTTCATAACGACGCAATTTCTGTGTTAATTCGTCAATGTGAGGGTGCGAGGGATGCAGTAAAGAAGGAATAGTGCATCGGAAAGGAGATACTCGTATCCCAAAAGAAAATCATGTCATTTCCATAGGAACGTTACTCGATTTAAAAGCAGAAGTCGTAGAACATAACGTATTTCATAGCGAGGCAATTTCTGTGTTATTTCGTCAATGTGAGGGAGCGAGGGATGCAGTAAGGAAGGAATATTGCATCGGAAAGGAGTTTCTCGTATCCTAAAAGAGAATCCTGTCGGTTCCATAGAAACGTTACTTGATTTAGAAGGAGAAGTCATAGAACCCATAGTATTTCATAGCGACGCAATTTCTGTGTTAATTCTTAAATGTGTGGTAGCGAGGGATGCAATAAAGAAGGAATAGTGCGCCGGGAAGCAGATAGTCGTATCCCAAAAGAAATTCCTGTCGTTTCCATAGAAACGTTACTCGATTAAAAGGAGAAATCATAGACCCCATTGTATTTCATAGCGACGCAATTTCTGTGTGAATCCGTCAATGAAAGGGAACGAGGAATGCAGTAAAGAAGGAATGGTGCATCGGAAAGGATTTACTCGTATCTTGAAAGAAATTCCTGTCGTTTCCATAGATACGTTACTCGATTTACATGGAGATGTCATAGAACCTATAGTACTTCATAGCGACGCAATTTCTGTGTTAATTCGTCAATGTGATGGAGCGAGGGATGCTGTAAAGAAGGAATAGTGCATCCGAAAGGATATACTTGCAACCCAAAAGAAAATCCTCTCGTTTCCACAGAAACGTTCTGCGATTTAGAAGGCGAAGTCATAGAACCCATAATATTTCAAAACGACGCAATTTCTGTGTTAATTCGTCAATGTGAGGGAGCGAGGGATGCAGTAAAGAAGGAATAGTGCATCAGAAATACTCGTATCCGAAAAGGAAATCCTGTGGTTCCCATAGAAACGTTACTCGATTTAGAAGGAGAAGCCATAGAACCAGTAGTATTTCATAGCGACACAATTTCTGTCTTAAATCGTCAATGTGAGGGAGCGATGGATGCTGTAAAGAACGAATGGTGCATCGGAAAGGAGATAGTCATATCCCAAAAGAAAATCCTGTCGTTACCATAGAAACGTTACTCGATTTAGGAAGTGATGTCATAGAACACATAGTATTTCATAGCGACGCAATTTCTGTGTTAATTCGTGAACGTGATGGAGCGAGGGATGCAGTAAAGAAGGAATAGTGCCTCCGAAAGGAGATACTTGCATCCCAAAAGAAAATCCTGCCGTCACCATTGAAACGTTACTCGATTTAGAAGGAGATGCCATAGTACCCACAGTATTTCGTAGCGACGCAATTTCTGTGTTAATTCGTCTTTGTGAGGGAACGAGGGATGCAGTAAAGAAGGACTAGTGCATCGGAAAGGAGATACACGTATCCCAAAAGAAAATCCTGTCGTTTCCACAGAAACGTTACCCGATTTCGAAGGAGATATCATAGAACCCACAGTATATCATACCGACGCAATTTCTGTGTTAATTCGTCAATTTGTGGGAGCGAGGGAAGCAGTAAAGAAGGAATAGTGCATCGGAAAGGAGATACTCGTATCCCAAAAGAAAATCCTGTTATTTCCATAGTAACGTTACTCGATTTAGAAGAAGATGTCCTAAAACCCATTGTATTTCAGAGCGTCGCAATTTCTGTGTTAATTCGTCAATGTGATGGAGCGAGGGATGCAGTTAAGAAGGAATGGTGAATCGGAAAATACTCGTATCCCAAAAGAAAATCCTGTCGTTTATCTAGAAACGTTACTCGATTTAGAGCGAAAAGTCATAGAACCCATAGTATTTCATAGCGACGCAATTTCTGTATAATTCGTTAATGTGAGGGAGCGAGGGATGCAGTAAAGAAGGAATAGTGCATCGGAAAGGAGATACTCGTGTCCCAAAAGAAAATACTGTCGCTTCCATAGAAACGTTCCTCGATTTAGAAGGAGATGTCATAGAGCCCATAGTATTTCATAGCGATGCAAATACTGAGTTATTCGTCAATGTGAGGGAGCGAAGGATGCAGTATAGAAGGAATAGTGCATTTGAATGGATATACTAGCATCCCAAAAGAAAATCCTGTCGTTTCCATAGAAACGTTACTCGATTTAGATGGAGAAGTCATAGAACACATAGTATTTCATAGCGACGCAATTTCTGTGTTAATTCGTCAATGTGAGGGAGCGAGGGATGCAGTAAAGAAGGAATAGTGCATCGGAAAGGAGATACTCGTATCCCAAAAGAAAATCATGTCATTTCCATAGGAACGTTACTCGATTTAAAAGGAGAAGTCGTAGAACATAACGTACTTCATAGCGAGCCAATTTCTGTGTTATTTCGTCAATGTGAGGGAGCGAGGGATGCAGTAAGGAAGGAATATTGCATCGGAAAGGAGTTTCTCGTATCCTAAAAGAGAATCCTGTCGGTTCCATAGAAACGTTACTTGATTTAAAAGGAGAAGTCATAGAACCCATAGTATTTAATAGCGACGCAATTTCTGTGTTAATTCGTCAGTGTGTGGTAGCGAGGGATGCAATAAAGAAGGAATAGTGCACCGGGAAGCAGATAGTCGTATCCCAAAAGGAATTCCTGTCGTTTCCACAGAAACGTTACTCGAATTAAAAGGAGAAATCATAGACCCCATTGTATTTCATTGCGACGCAATTTCTGTGTGAATCCGTCAATGAAAGGGAACGAGGAATGCAGTAAAGAAGGAAGAGTGCATCGGAAAGGATTTACTCGTATCCCAAAAGAAATTCCTGTCGCTTCCATAGATACGTTACTCGATTTACATGGAGATGTCATAGAACCTATAGTACTTCATAGCGACGCAATTTCTGTGTTAATTCGTCAATGTGAGGGAGCGATGGATGCAGTGAAGAAGGAATAGTGCACCAGAAAGGAATTACTCGTATCCCAAAAGTAAATCCCGTTGCTTCCATAGAAACGTTACTCGATTTAGAAGGAGAAGTCATAGTAGCCATAGTTTTTCATAGCGACGCAATTTCTGTATTAATTCGTAATTGTGAGGGAGCGAGGGATGCAGTAAAGAAGGAATAGTGCACCAGAAAGGAATTACTCGTATCCCAAAAGAAAATCCTGTCGTTTCCATAGAAACGTTACTCGATTGAGAAGGAGATGTCATAGAACCTATAGTATTTCGTAGCGACGCAATTTCTGTGTTAATTCGATAGTGTCAGGGAGAGAAGGATGCAGTTAAGACGCAAAAGTGCATCGGAAAGCAGATAGTTGTATCCCAAAAGAAAATCCTGCCGTTTCCATAGAAACGTTCTCGATTTAGAGGGCGATGTCATAGAAACCGTAGTATTTCATAGCGACATAATTTCTCTGTTAGATCGTCAATGGGAGGGAGCGAGGGCTGCAGTAAAGAAGGAATAGTGCTTCAGAAAGGAGATACTCGTATCCCAAAAGAAAATCCTGGCGTTTCCATAGAAACGTTACTCGATTTAGAATGAGATGTCATTGCACCCATAGTATTTCATAGCGAAGCAATTTCTATGTTAATTCGACAATGAGAGGGCGCAAAAGATGCAGTAAAACAGGAATGGTGTATCGGAAAGGAGATTCTCGTATCCTAAAGAAGAATCCTGTCGATTCCATAGAAACGTTACTCGATTTAGAAAGTGATGTCATAGAACCCATACTATACATAGCGACGCAATTTCTGTGTTAATTCGTCAATGTGAGAGAGCGAGGGGTGCAGTAAAGAAGGAATAGTGCATCGGAAAGGAGGTAGTTGATCCCAAAAGAAAATCCTGTCGTTTCCATAGAAACGTTACTCCATTTAGAACGAGAAGTCATAAAAAACATTGTATATCATAGCGACGCAATTTCTGTGTTATTTCGTCAATGTGATGGAGCGAGGGATGCAGTAAAGAAGGAATAGTGCATCAGAAAGGATATAGTCGTATCCCAAAAGTAAAACCCGTCGTTTCCATAGAAACGTTACTCGATTTAGAAGCAGAAGTCATAGAACCCATAGTATTTCATAGCGACGCAATTTCTGTGTTAATTCGTCAATGTGATGGAGCTAGGGATGCAGTAAAAAAGGAATAGTGCATCAGAAAGGAGATACTCGCATCCAAAGAGAAAATCCTGTCGTTTCCATAGAAACGTTACTCGATTTCGAAGAAGATGTCATAGAGCCCATAGTATTTCATAGCGTCGCAAATTATGTGTTAATTCGTCAATGTGAGGGAGCGAGGGATGCAGTAAAGAAGGAATAGTGCATCAGAAATACTGGTATCCCAAAGGGAAATCCTGTCGTTTCCATAGAAACGTTACTCGATTTAGAAGAAGAAGTCGTAGAACCCATAGTATTTCATGGCAACGCAAATTCTGTGTTAGTTTGTCAGTTTGAGGGAGCGAGGGATGCAGTAAAGAAGCAATAGTGCCTCGGAGAGGAGATACTCGTATCCCAAAAGAAATTCCTGTCGTTTCCATAGAAACGTTACTCGATTTAGAGCGAAACGTCATAGAACCCATAGTATTTCATAGCGACGCAATTTCTGTTTAATTCGTTAATGTGAGGGAGCGAGGGATGCAGCAAAGAAGGAATAGTGCCTCGGAATGGAGATACTCGTGTCCCAAAAGAGAATACTGTCGCTTCCATAGAAACGTTCCTCAATTTAGGAGGAGATGTCATAGAGCCCATAGTATTTCATAGCGATGCAAATTCTGTGTTATTCGTCAATGTGAGGGAGCGAGGGATGCAGTATAGAAAGATTAGTGCATCCGAATGGATATACTCGCATCCCAAAAGAAAATCCTGTCGTTTCCATGGAAACGTTACTCGATTTAGATGGAGAAGTCATAGAACACATAGTATTTCATAGCGACGCAATTTCTGTGTTAATTCGTCAATGTGAGGGAGCGAGGGATGCAGTAAAGAAGGAATAGTGCATCGGAATGGAGATACTCGTATCCCAAAAGAAAATCATGTCAATTCCATAGATACGTTACTCGATTTAAAAGGAGAAGTCGTAGAACATAACGTATTTCATAGCGAGGCAATTTCTGTGTTATTTCGTCAATGTGAGGGAGCGAGGGATGCAGTAAGGAAGGAATATTGCATCGGAAAGGAGTTTCTCGTATCCTAAAAGATAATCCTGTCGGTTCCATAGAGACGTTACCTGATTTAGAAGGAGAAGTCATAGAACCCATAGTATCTCATAGCGACGCAATGTCTGTGTTAATTCGTCAATGTGTGGTCGCGAGGGATGCAATAAAGAAGGAATAGTGCACCGGGAGGCAGATAGTCGTATCCCAAAAGAAATCCCAGTCGTTTCCATAGAAACGTTACTCGAATTAAAAGGAGAAATCATAGACCCCATTGTATTTCATAGCGACGCAATTTCTGTGTGAATTCGTCTCTGAAAGGGAACGAGGAATACAGTAAAGAAGGAATAGTGCATCGGAAAAGGATTTACTCGTATCCCAAAAGAAATTCCTGTCGTTTCCATAGATATGATACTCGATTTACATGGAGATGTCATAGAACCAATAGTACTTCATAGCGACGCAATTTCAGTGTTAATTCGTCAATGTGAGGGAGCGATGGATGCAGTTAAGGAGGACTAGTGCATCGGAAAACAGATAGCTGTATCCCAAAAGAAAATCCTGACGTTTCCATAGAAACGATCTCGATTTAGAAGGAGAAGTCATAGAACCCATAGTATTTTATAGCGACGCAATTTCTGTGTTCATTCGTCAATGTGAGGTAGCGAGGGATGCAGTAAAGAAGGAGCAGTGCACCGGGAAGCAAATAGTCGTATCCCAAAAGAAAATCCTGTCGTTTCCATAGAAACGTTACTCAAAATAAAAGGAGAAATCATAGAACCCATAGTAATTCATTGCGACGCAATTTCTGTGTGAATTCGTCAATGAGAGGGAGCGAGGGATGCAGTAAAGAGGGAATAGTGCATCGGAAAGGAGATACTCGTATCCCAAAAGTAAATCCCGTTGTTTCCATAGAAACGTTACTCGATTTAGAAGGAGAAGTCATAGTAGCCATAGTTTTTCATAGCGACGCAATTTCTGTATTAATTCGTAATTGTGAGGGAGCGAGGGATGCAGTAAAGAAGGAATAGTGCACCAGAAGGGAATTACTCGTATCCCAAAAGAAAATCCTGTCGTTTCCATAGAAACGTTACTCGATTGAGAAGCAGATGTCATAGAACCTATAGTATTTCGTAGCGACGCAATTTCTGTTTAATTCGTTAATGTGAGGGAGCGAAGGATGCAGTATAGGAGGAATAGTGCATCTGAATGGATATACTCGCATCCCAAAAGAAAATCCTGTCGTTTCCATAGAGACGTTCTGCGATTTAGAAGGCGAAGTCATAGAACCCATAATTTTTCATAGTGACGCAGTTTCTGTGTTAATTCGTCAATGTGAGGGAGCGAGGGGTGCAGTAAAGAAGGAATAGTGCATCGGAAAGGAGATAGTTGTTCCCAAAAGAAAATCCTGTCGTTTCCATAGAAACGTTACTCCATTTAGAACGAGAAGTCATAGAAAACATAGTATATCATAGCGACGCAATTTCTGTGTTAATTCGTCAATGTGATGGAGCGAGGGATGCAGTAAAGAAGGAATAGTGCATCAGAACGGATATAGTCGAATCCCAAAAGTAAAACCCGTCGTTTCCATAGAATCGTTACTCGATTTAGAAGCAGAAGTCATAGAACCCATGGTATTACATAGCGACGCAATTTCTGTGTTAATTCGTCAATGTGATGGAGCTAGGGATGCAGTAAAGAAGGAATAGTGCATGGAAAGGAGATACTCGAATCCAAAGAGAAATTCCTGTCGTTTCCATAGAAACGTTACTCGGTTTTGAAGAAGATGTCATAGAGCCCATAGTATTTCATAGCGTCGCAATTTATGTGTTAATTCGTCAATGTGAGGGAGCGAGGGATGCAGTTAAGAAGGAATAGTGCATCAGAAATACTCGTATCCCAAAAGGAAATCCTGTGGTTCCCATAGAAACGTGACTCGATTTAGAAGGAGAAGTCATAGAACACATAGTATTTCATAGCGACGCAATTTCTGTGTTAATTCGTCAATGTGAGGGAGCGAGGGATGCAGTAAAGAAGGAATAGTGCATCGGAAAGGAGATACTCGTATCCCAAAAGAAAATCATGTCATTTCCATAGGAACGTTACTCGATTTAAAAGGAGAAGTCGTAGAACATAACGTACTTCATAGAGAGCCAATTTCTGTGTTATTTCGTCAATGTGAGGGAGCGAGGGATGCAGTAAGGAAGGAATATTGCATCGGAAAGGAGTTTCTCGTATCCTAAAAGAGAATCCTGTCGGTTCCATAGAAACGTTACTTGATTTAGAAGGAGAAGTCATAGTACCCATAGTATTTCGTAGCGACGCAATTTCTGTGTTAATTCGTCTTTGTGAGGGAACGAGGGATGCAGTAAAGAAGGACTAGTGCATCGGAACGGAGATACACGTATCCCAAAAGAAAATCCTGTCGTTTCCACAGAAACGTTACCCGATTTCGAAGGAGATATCATAGAACCCACAGTGTATCATACCGACGCAATTTCTGTGTTAATTCGTCAATTTGTGGGAGCGAGGGATGCAGTAAAGTTGGAATAGTGCATCGGAAAGAGATTCTCGTATCATAAAAGAGAATCCTGTCGGTTCCATAGAATCGTTACCCTATTTAGAAGGAGATGTCTTAGAACACATAGTATTTCATAGCAAAGCAATTTCTGTGTTAATTCGTCAATGAGAGGGAGCGAGCGATGCAGTGAAGCAGGAAGAGTGGATCAGAAAGGAGATACTCGTATCCCAAAGAAAAATCCTGTCGTTTCCATAGAAACGTCACTCGATTTAGATGGAGCAGTCATAGAACACATAGTATTTCATAGCGACGCAATTTCTGTGTTAATTCGTCAATGTGATGCAGCGAGGGATGCAGTAAAGAAGGAATGGTGCATCGGAAAATACTCGTATCCCAAAAGAAAATCCTGTCGTTTCCATAGAAAAGTTACTCGATTTAGAGCGAAAAGTCATAGAACCCATAGTATTTCATAGCGACGCAATTTCTGTTTAATTCGTTAATGTGAGGGAGCGAGGGATGCAGTAAAGAAGGAATAGTGCATCGGAAAGGATTTACTCGTATCCCAAAAGAAATTCCTGTCGTTTCCATAGATATGTTACTCGATTTACGTGGAGATGTCATAGAACCTATAGTACTTCATAGCGTCGCAATTTCTGTGTTAATTCGTCAATGTGAGGGATCGATGGATGCAGTTAAGGAGGAATAGTGCATCGGAAAACAGATAGTTGTATCCCAAAAGAAAATCCTGACGTTTCCATAGAAACGATCTCGATTTAGAAGGAGAAGTCATAGAACCCATAGTACCTGATAGCGACGAAATTTCTGTGTTAATTCCTCAATGTGAGGGAGCGAGGGATGCAGTAAAGAAGGAATAGTGCATCGGAAGGGAGATAGTCGTATCCCAAAGGAATATCCTGTCGTTTCCATAGAAACGTTACTCGATTTAGAAGGAGAAGTCATAGAACACATAGTATTTCATAGCGACGCAATTTCTGTGTGAATTCGTCAATGAGAGGGAGCGAGGGATGCAGTAAAGAAGGGATAGTGCATCGGAAAGGAGATACTCGTATCTCAAAAATAAATCCCGTTGTTTCCATAGAAACGTTACTCGATTTAGAAGGAGAAGTCATAGTAGCCATAGTTTTTCATAGCGACGCAATTTCCGTATTAATTCGTAATTGTGAGGGAGCGAGGGATGCAGTAAGGAAGGAATAGTGCACCAGAAAGGAATTACTCGTATCCCAAAAGAAAATCCTGTCGTTTCCATAGAAACGTTACTCGATTGAGAAGGAGATGTCATAGAACCTATAGTATTTCGTAGCGACGCAATTTCTGTGTTAATTCGATAATGTCAGGGAGCGATCTACATCTACATCTACATCTACATTGATACTCCGCAAGCCACCCAACGGTGTGTGGCGGAGGGCACTTTACGTGCCACTGTCATTACCTCCCTTTCCTGTTCCAGTCGCGTATGGTTCGCGGGAAGAACGACTGTCTGAAAGCCTCCGTGCGCGCTCTAATCTCTCTAATTTTACATTCGTGATCTCCTCGGGAAGTATAAGTAGGGGGAAGCAATATATTCGATACCTCATCCGGAAACGCACCCTCTCGAAACCTGGCGAGCAAGCTACACCGCGATGCAGAGCGCCTCTCTTGCAGAGTCTGCCACTTGAGTTTATTAAACATCTCCGTAACGCTATCACGGTTACCAAATAACCCAGTGACGAAACGCGCCGCTCTTCTTTGGATCTTCTCTATCTCCTCCGTCAACCCGACCTGGTACGGATCCCACACTGATGAGCAATACTCAAGTATAGGTCGAACGAGTGTTTTGTAAGCCACCTCCTTTGTTGATGGACTACATTTTCTAAGCACTCTCCCAATGAATCTCAACCTGGTACCCGCCTTACCAACAATTAGTTTTATATGATCATTCCACTTCAAATCGTTCCGTACGCATACTCCCAGATATTTTACAGAAGTAACTGCTACCAGTGTTTGTTCCGCTATCATATAATCATACAATAAAGGATCCTTCTTTCTATGTATTCGCAATACATTACATTTGTCTATGTTAAGGGTCAGTTGCCACTCCCTGCACCAAGTGCCTATCCGCTGCAGATCTTCCTGTATTTCGCTACAATTTTCTAATGCAGCAACTTCTCTGTATACTACAGCATCATCCGCGAAAAGCCGCATGGAACTTCCGACACTATCTACTAAGTCATTTATATATATTGTGAAAAGCAATGGTCCCATAACACTCCCCTGTGGCACGCCAGAGGTTACTTTAACGTCTGTAGACGTCTCTCCATTGATAACAACATGCTGTGTTCTGTTTGCTAAAAACTCTTCAATCCAGCCACACAGCTGGTCTGATATTCCGTAGGCTCTTACTTTGTTTATCAGGCGACAGTGCGGAACTGTATCGAACGCCTTCCGGAAGTCAAGAAAAATAGCATCTACCTGGGAGCCTGTATCTAATATTTTCTGGGTCTCATGAACAAATAAGGCGAGTTGGGTCTCACACGATCGCTGTTTCCGGAATCCATGTTGATTCCTACATAGTAGATTCTGGGTTTCCAGAAATGACATGATACGCGAGCAAAAAACATGTTCTAAAATTCTACAAGAGATCGACGTAAGAGATATAGGTCTATAGTTTTGCGCATCTGCTCGACGACCCTTCTTGAAGACTGGGACTATCTGTGCTCTTTTCCAATCATTTGGAACCCTCCGTTCCTCTAGAGACTTGCGGTACACGGCTGTTAGAAGGGGGGCTAGTTCTTTCGCGTACTCTGTGTAGAATCGAATTGGTATCCCGTCAGGTCCAGTGGACTTTCCTCTATTGAGACGGAAAAGTGCATCGGAAAGCAGATAGTTGTATCCTAAAAGAAAATCCTGCCGTTTCCATAGAAACGTTCTCGGTTTAGAGGGAGATGTCATAGAAACCATAGTATTTCATAGCGACATAATTTCTCTGTTAATTCGTCAATGTGAGGGAGCGAGGGCTGCAGTTAAGAAGGAATAGTGCATCAGTAAGGAGATACTCGTATCATAAAAGAAAATCCTGGCGTTTCCATAGAAACGTTACTCGACTTAGAATGAGATGTCATTGCACCCATAGTATTTCATAGCGAAGCAATTTCTGTGTTAATTCGACAATGAGAGGGAGCAAAAGATGCAGTAAAGCTGGAATAGTGGATCGGAAAGGAGATTCTCGTATCCCAAAGAAGAATCCTGTCGATTCCATAGAAACGTTACTCGATTTAGAAAGTGATGTCATAGAACCCATACTATTCATAGCGACGCAATTTCTGTGTTAATTCGTCAATGTGATGGAGCGAGGGATGCTGTAAAGAAGGAATAGTGCATCCGAAAGGATATACTTGCAACCCAAAAGAAAATCCTCTCGTTTCCATACAAACGTTCTGCGATTTAGAAGGAGAAGTCATAGAACCCATAATATTTCATAGCGACGCAATTTCTGTGTTAATTCGTCAATGTGAGGGAGCGAGGGGTGCAGTAAAGAAGGAATAATGCATTGGAAAGGAGATAGTTGTTCCCAGAAGAAAATCCTGTAGTTTCCATAGAAACGTCACTCCATTTAGAACGAGAAGTCATAGAAAACATTGTTTATCATAGCGACGCAATTTCTGTGTCAATTCGTCAATGTGATGGAGCGATGGATGCTGTAAAGAACGAATGGTGCATCGGAAAGAAGATAGTCGTATCCCAAAAAGAAAATCCTGTCGTTACCACAGAAACATTACTCGATTTAGGAAGTGATGTCATAGAACCCAACGTATTTCATAGCGAGGCAATTTCTGTATTAATTCGTCAATATGAGGGAGCGAGGGATGCAGTAAAGAAGGAATAGTGCATCGGAAAGGAGATACTCGTATCCCAAAAGAAAATCCTGTAATTTCCATAGAGATGTTACTCGATTTAGAAGAAGATGTCCTAAAACCCATTGTATTTCAGAGCGTCGCAATTTCTGTGTTAATTCGTCAATGTGATGGAGCGAGGGATGCAGTAAAGAAGGAATGGTGAATCGGAAAATACTCGTATCCCAAAAGAAAATCCTGTCGTTTCCATAGAAACGTTACTCGATTTAGAGCGAAAAGTCATAGAACCCATAGTATTTCATAGCGACGCAATTTCTGTTTAATTCGTTAATGTGAGGGAGCGAGGGATGCAGTAAAGAAGGAATAGTGCATCGGAAAGGAGATACTCGTGTCCCAAAAGAAAATACTGTCGCTTCCATAGAAACGTTCCTCGATTTAGAAGGAGATGTCATAGAGCCCATAGTATTTCATAGCGATGCAAATACTGTGTTATTCGTCAATGTGAGGGAGCGAAGGATGCAGTATAGAAGGAATAGTGCATTTGAATGGATATACTCGCATCCCAAAAGAAAATCCTGTCGTTTCCATAGAAACGTTACTCGATTTAGATGGAGAAGTCATAGAACACATAGTATTTCATAACGACGCAATTTCTGTGTTAATTCGTCAATGTGAGGGGCGAGGGATGCAGTAAAGAAGGAATAGTGCATCAGAAATACTCGTATCCCAAAAGGAAATCCTGTCGTTTCCATAGAAACGTTACTCGATTTAGATGGAGATGTCATAGAACCTATAGTATTTCGTAGCGACGCAATTTCTGTGTTAATTCGATAATGTCAGGGAGCGAAGGATGCAGTTAAGACGGAAAAGTGCATCAGAAAGCAGATAGTTGTATCCCAAAAGAAAATCCTGCCGTTTCCATAGAGACGTTCTCGATTTAGAGGGAGATGTCATAGAAACCATAGTATTTCATAGCGACATAATTTCTCTGTTAATTCGTCAATGTGAGGGAGCGAGGGTTGCAGTAAAGAAGGAATAGTGCATCAGAAAGGGGATACTCGTATCTCAAAAGAAAACCCTGGCGTTTCCATAGAAACGTTACTCGAATTAGAATGAGATGTCATTCCACCCATAGTATTTCATAGCGAAGCAATTTCTGTGTTAATTCGACAATGAGAGGGAGCAAAAGATGCAGTAAAGCAGGAATAGTGGATCGGAAAGGAGATTCTCGTATCCCAAAGAAGAATCCTGTCGATTCCATAGAAACGGTACTCGATTTAGAAAGTGATGTCATAGAACCCATACTATTCATAGCGACGCAATTTCTGTGTTAATTCGTCAATGTGAGGGAGCGAGGGGTGCAGTAAAGAAGGAATAGTGCATCGGAAAGGAGATAGTTGATCCCAAAAGAAAATCCTGTCGTTTCCATAGAAACGTTACTCCATTTAGAACGAGAAGTCATAGAAAACATTGTATATCATAGCGACGCAATTTCTGTGTTAATTCGTCAATGTGATGGAGGGAGGGATGCAGTAAAGAAGGAATAGTGCATCAGAAAGGATGTAGTCGAATCCCAAAAGTAAAACCCGTCGTTTCCATAGAAACGTTACTCGATTTAGAAACAGAAGTCATAGAACCCATAGTATTTCATAGCGACGCAATTTCTGTGTTAATTCGTCATTGTGATGGAGCTAGGGATGCAGTAACGAAGGAATAGTGCATCGGAAAGGAGATACTCGAATCCAAAGAGAAAATCCTGTCGTTTCCATAGAAACGTTACTCGATTTTGAAGAAGATGTCATAGAGCCCATAGTATTTCATAGCGTCGCAATTTATGTGTTAATTCGTCAATGTGAGCTAGCGAGGGATGCAGTAAAGAAGGAATAGTGCATCAGAAATACTCGTATCCCAAAAGAAAATCCTGTCGTTTCCATAGAAACGTTACTCGATTTAGAAGAAGAAGTCGTAGAACCCATAGTATTTCATGGCAACGCAAATTCTGTGTTAGTTTGTCAGTGTGAGGGAGCGAGGGATGCAGTAAAGAAGCAATAGTGCCTCGGAGAGGAGATACTCGTATCCCAAAAGAAATTCCTGTCGTTTCCATAGAAACGTTACTCGATTTAGAGCGAAAAGTCATAGAACCCATAGTATTTCATAGCGACGCAATTTCTGTTTAATTCGTTAATGTGAGGGAGCGAAGGATGCAGTATAGAAGGAATAGTGCATCTGAATGGGTATACTCGCATCCCAAAAGAAAATCCTGTCGTTTCCATAGAAACGTTACTCGATTTAGATGGAGACGTCATAGAACACATAGTATTTCATAGCGACGCAATTTCTGTGTTAATTCGTCAATGTGAGGGAGCGAGGGATGCAGTAAAGAAGGAATAGTGCATCGGAAAGGAGATACTCGTATCCCAAAAGAGAATCATGTCATTTCCATAGGAACGGTACTCGATTTAAAAGGAGAAGTCGTAGAACATAACGTATTTCATAGCGACGCAATTTCTGTGTTATTTCGTCAATGTGAGGGAGCGAGGGATGCAGTAAGGAAGGAATATTGCATCGGAAAGGAGTTTCTCGTATCCTAAAAGAGAATCCTGTCGGTTCCATAGAGACGTTACTTGATTTAGAAGGAGAAGTCATAGAACCCATAGTATTTCATAGCGACGCAATTTCTGTGTTAATTCGTCAATGTGTGGTAGCGAGGGATGCAACAAAGAAGGAATAGTGCACCGGGAAGCAGATAGTCGTATCCCAAAAGAAATTCCTGTCGCTTCCTCAGCAACGTTACTCGAATTAAAAGGAGAAATCATAGACCCCATTGTATTTCATAGCGACGCAATTTCTGTGTGAATCCGTCAATGAAAGGGAACGAGGAATGCAGTAAAGAAGGAATAGTGCATCGCAAAGGATTTACTCGTATCCCAAAAGAAATTCCTGTCGTTTCCATTGATACGTTACTCGATTTACTTGGAGATGTCATAGAACCTATAGTACTTCATAGCGACGCAATTTCTGTGTTAATTCGTCAATGTGAGGGAGCGATGGATGCAGTTAAGGAGGAGAAGTGCATCGGACAACAGATAGTTGTATCCCAAAAAAAAAATCATAACGTTTCCATAGAAACGATCTCGATTTAGAAGGTGAAGTCATAGAACCCATAGTATCTCATAGCGACGAAATTTCTGTGTTAATTCCTCAATGTGAGGGAGCGAGGGATAAAGTCAAGAAGGAATAGTGCATCGGAAGGGAGATAGTCGTATCCCAAAGGAATATCCTGTCGTTTCCATAGAAACGTTACTCGATTTAGAAGGAGAAGTCATAGAACACATAGTATTTGATAGCGACGCAATTTCTGTGTGCATTCGTCAATGAGAGGGAGCGAGGGATGCAGTAAAGAAGGAATAGTGCTTCGGAAAGGAGATAGTTGATCCCAAAAGAAAATCCTGTCGTTTCCATAGAAACGTTACTCCATTTTGAACGAGAAGTCATAGAAAACATTGTATATCATGGCGACGCAATTTCTGTGTTAATTCGTCAATGTGATGGAGCGAGGGATGCAGTAAAGAAGGAATAGTGCATCAGAAAGGAGATACTCGTATCCCAAAAGAAAACCCTGTCGTTTCCATAGAAACGTAACTCGATTTAGAATGAGATGTCATTGCATCCATAGTATTTCATAGCGAAGCATTTTCAGTGTCAATTCGACAATGAGAGGGAGCAAAAGATGCAGTAAAGCAGGATTAGTGGATCGGAAAGGAGATTCTCGTATCCCAAAGAAGAATCCTGTCGATTCCATAGAAACGTTACTCGATTTAGAAAGTGATGTCATAGTACCCATACTATTCATAGCGACGCAATTTCTGTGTTAATTCGTCAATGTGAGGGAGCGAGGGGTGCAGTAAAGAAGGAATAGTGCATCGGAAAGGAGATAGTTGATCCCAAAAGAAAATCCTGTCGTTTCCATAGAAACGTTACTCCATTTAGAACGAGAAGTCATAGAAAACATTGTATATCATAGCGACGCAATTTCTGTGTTAATTCGTCAATGTGATGGAGCGAGGGATGCAGTAAAGAAGGAATAGTGCATCAGAAAGGATATAGTCGAATCCCAAAAGTAAAACCCGTCGTTTCCATAGAAACGTTACTCGATTTAGAAGCAGAAGTCATAGAACCCATAGTATTTCATAGCGACGCAATTTCTGTTCAATTCGTTAATGTGAGGGAGCGAGGGATGCAGTAAAGAAGGAATAGTGCATCGGAATGGAGATACACGTATCCTAAAAGAGAATCATGTAATTTCCATAGGAACGTTACTAGATTTAAAAGGAGAAGTCGTAGAACATAACGTATTTCATAGCGAGGCATTTTCTGTGTTATTTCGTCAATGTGAGGGAGCGAGGGATGCAGTAAGGAAGGAATATTGCATCGGAAAGGAGTATCTCGTATCCTAAAAGAGAATCCTGTCGGTTCCATAGAAACGTTACTTGATTTAGAAGGAGAAGTCATAGAACCCATAGTATTTCATAGCGACGCAATTTCTGTGTTAATTCGTCAATGTGTGGTAGCGAGGGATTCAATAAAGAAGGAATAGTGCACCGGGAAGCAGATAGTCGTATCCCAAAAGAAATTCCTGTCGTTTCCATAGAACCGTTACTCGAATTAAAAGGAGAAATCATAGACCCCATTGTATTTCATAGCGACGCAATTTCTGTGTGAATCCGTCAATGAAAGGGAACGAGGAATGCAGTAAAGAAGGAATAGTGCATCGGAAAGGATTTACTCGTATCCCAAAAGAAAGTCCTGTCGTTTCCATAGATACGTTACTCGATTTACATGGAGATGTCATAGAAGCTATAGTACTTCATAGCGACGCAATTTCTGTGTTAATTCGTCAATGTGAGGAAGCGATGGATGCAGTTAAGGAGGAATAGTGCATCGGAAAACAGATAGTTGTATCCCAAAAGAAAATCCTGACGTTTCCATAGAAACGATCTCGATTTAGAAGGAGAAGTCATAGAACCCATAGTATCTCATAGCGGCGAAATTTCTGTGTTAATTCCTCAATGTGAGGGAGCGAGGGATACAGTCAAGAAGGAATAGTGCATCGGAAGGGAGATAGTCGTATCCCAAGGGAATATCCTGTTGTTTCCATTGAAACGTTACTCGATTTAGAAGGAGAAGTCATAGAACACATAGTATTTCATAGCGACGCAATTTCTGTGTCAATTCGTCCATGAGAGGGAGCGAGGGATGCAGTAAAGAAGGAATAGTGCATCGGAAAGGAGATACTCGTATCCCAAAAGTAAATCCCGTTGTTTAAAAAGAAACGTTACTCGATTTAGAAGGAGTAGTCATAGTAGCCATAGTTTTTCATAGCGACGCAATTTCTGTATTAATTCGCAATTGTGAGGGAGCGAGGGATGCAGTAAAGAAGGAATAGTGCACCAGAAAGGAATTACTCGTACCCCAAAAGAAAATCCTGTCGTTTCCATAGAAACGTTACTCGATTGAGAAGGAGATGTCATAGAACCTATAGTATTTCGTAGCGACGCAATTTCTGTGTTAATTCGATAATGTCAGGGAGCGAAGGACGCAGTTAAGACGGAAAAGTGCATCAGAAAGCAGATAGTTGTATCCCAAAAGAAAATCCTGCCGTTTCCATAGAGACGTTCTCGATTTAGAGGGAGATGTCATAGAAACCATAGTATTTCATAGCGACATAATTTCTCTGTTAATTCGTCAATGTGAGGGAGCGAGGGCTGCAGTAAAGAAGGAATAGTGCATCAGAAAGGGGATACTCGTATCCCAAAAGAAAACCCTGGCGTTTCCATAGAAACGTTACTCGAATTAGAATGAGATGTCATTCCACCCATAGTATTTCATAGCGAAGCAATTTCTGTGTTAATTCGACAATGAGAGGGAGCAAAAGATGCAGTAAAGCAGGAATAGTGGATCGGAAAGGAGATTCTCGTATCCCAAAGAAGAATCCTGTCGATTCCATAGAAACGTTACTCGATTTAGAAAGTGATGTCATAGAACCCATACTATTCATAGCGACGCAATTTCTGTGTTAATTCGTCAATGTGAGGGAGCGAGGTGTGCAGTAAAGAAGGAATAGTGCATCGGAAAGGAGATAGTTGATCCCAAAAGAAAATCCTGTCGTTTCCATAGAAACGTTACTCCATTTAGAACGAGAAGTCATAGAAAACATTGTATATCATAGCGACGCAATTTCTGTGTTAATTCGTCAATGTGATGGAGGGAGGGATGCAGTAAAGAAGGAATAGTGCATCAGAAAGGATGTAGTCGAATCCCAAAAGTAAAACCCGTCGTTTCCATAGAAACGTTACTCGATTTAGAAGCAGAAGTCATAGAACCCATAGTATTTCATAGCGACGCAATTTCTGTGTTAATTCGTCATTGTGATGGAGCTAGGGATGCAGTAACGAAGGAATAGTGCATCGGAAAGGAGATACTCGAATCCAAAGAGAAAATCCTGTCGTTTCCATAGAAACGTTACTCGATTTTGAAGAAGATGTCATAGAGCCCATAGTATTTCATAGCGTCGCAATTTATGTGTTAATTCGTCAATGTGAGCTAGCGAGGGATGCAGTAAAGAAGGAATAGTGCATCAGAAATACTCGTATCCCAAAAGAAAATCCTGTCGTTTCCATAGAAACGTTACTCGATTTAGAAGAAGAAGTCGTAGAACCCATAGTATTTCATGGCAACGCAAATTCTGTGTTAGTTTGTCAGTGTGAGGGAGCGAGGAATGCAGTAAAGAAGCAATAGTGCCTCGGAGAGGAGATACTCGTATCCCAAAAGAAATTCCTGTCGTTTCCATAGAAACGTTACTCGATTTAGAGCGAAAAGTCATAGAACCCATAGTATTTCATAGCGACGCAATTTCTGTTTAATTCGTTAATGTGAGGGAGCGAAGGATGCAGTATAGAAGGAATAGTGCATCTGAATGGGTATACTCGCATCCCAAAAGAAAATCCTGTCGTTTCCATAGAAACGTTACTCGATTTAGATGGAGACGTCATAGAACACATAGTATTTCATAGCGACGCAATTTCTGTGGTAATTCGTCAATGTGAGGGAGCGAGGGATGCAGTAAAGAAGGAATAGTGCATCGGAAAGGAGATACTCGTATCCCAAAAGAGAATCATGTCATTTACATAGGAACGTTACTCGATTTAAAAGGAGAAGTCGTAGAACATAACGTATTTCATAGCCAGGCAATTTCTGTGTTATTTCGTCAATGTGAGGGAGCGAGGGATGCAGTAAGGAAGGAATATTGCATCGGAAAGGAGTTTCTCGTATCCCAAAAGAAATTCCTGTCGTTTCCATAGAAACGTTACTCGAATTAAAAGGAGAAATCATAGACCCCATTGTATTTCATAGCGACGCAATTTCTGTGTGAATCCGTCAATGAAAGGGAACGAGGAATGCAGTAAAGAAGGAATAGTGCATCGGAAAGGATTTACTCGTATCCCAAAAGAAATTCCTGTCGTTTCCATTGATACGTTACTCGATTTACTTGGAGATGTCATAGAACCTATAGTACTTCATAGCGACGCAATTTCTGTGTTAATTCGTCAATGTGAGGGAGCGATGGATGCAGTTAAGGAGGAGTAGTGCATCGGAAAACAGATAGTTGTATCCCAAAAAAAAAATCATAACGTTTCCATAGAAACGATCTCGATCTAGAAGGAGAAGTCATAGAACCCATAGTATCTCATAGCGACGAAATTTCTGTGTTAATTCCTCAATGTGAGGGAGCGAGGGATAAAGTCAAAAAGGAATAGTGCATCGGAAGGGAGATAGTCGTATCCCAAAGGAATATCCTGTCGTTTCCATAGAAACGTTACTCGATTTAGAAGGAGAAGTCATAGAACACATAGTATTTGATAGCGACGCAATTTCTGTGTGCATTCGTCAATGAGAGGGAGCGAGGGATGCAGTAAAGAAGGAATAGTGCATCGGAAAGGAGATAGTTGATCCCAAAAGAAAATCCTGTCGTTTCCATAGAAACGTTACTTCATTTAGAACGAGAAGTCATAGAAAACATTGTATATCATGGCGACGCAATTTCTGTGTTAATTCGTCAATGTGATGGAGCGAGGGATGCAGTAAAGAAGGAATAGTGCATCAGAAAGGAGATACTCGTATCCCAAAAGGAAAACCCTGTCGTTTCCATAGAAACGTAACTCGATTTAGAATGAGATGTCATTGCATCCATAGTATTTCATAGCGAAGCAATTTCTGTGTTAATTCGACAATGAGAGGGAGCAAAAGATGCAGTAAAGCAGGATTAGTGGATCGGAAAGGAGATTCTCGTATCCCAAAGAAGAACCTGTCGATTCCATAGAAACGTTACTCGATTTAGAAAGTGATGTCATAGAACCCATACTATTCATAGCGACGCAATTTCTGTGTTAATTCGTCAATGTGAGGGAGCGAGGGGTGCAGTAAAGAAGGAATAGTGCATCGGAAAGGAGATAGTTGATCCCAAAAGAAAATCCTGTCGTTTCCATAGAAACGTTACTCCATTTAGAACGAGAAGTCATAGAAAACATTGTATATCATAGCGACGCAATTTCTGTGTTAATTCGTCAATGTGATGGAGCGAGGGATGCAGTAAAGAAGGAATAGTGCATCAGAAAGGATATAGTCGAATCCCAAAAGTAAAACCCGTCGTTTCCATAGAAACGTTACTCGATTTAGAAGCAGAAGTCATAGAACCCATAGTATTTCATAGCGACGCAATTTCTGTGTTAATTCGTCAATGTGAATGAGCTAGGGATGGTGTAACGAAGGAGTAGTGCATCGGAAAGGAGATACTCGCATCCAAAGAGAAAATCCTGTCGTTACCATAGAGACGTTACTCGATTTTGAAGAAGATGTCATAGAGCCCATAGTATTTCATAGCGTCGCAATTTATGTGTTAATTCGTCAATGTGAGGGGCGAGGGATGCAGTAAAGAAGGAATAGTGCATCAGAAATACTCGTATCCCAAAAGGAAATCCTGTCGTTTCCATAGAAACGTTACTCGATTTAGAAGAAGAAGTCGTAGAACCCATAGTATTTCATGGCAACGCAAATTCTGTGTTAGTTTGTCAGTGTGAAGGAGCGAGGGATGCAGTAAAGAAGCAATAGTGCCTCGGAGAGGAGATACTCGTATCCCAAAAGAAATTCCTGTCGTTTCCATAGAAACGTTACTCGATTTAGAGCGAAAAGTCATAGAACCCATAGTATTTCATAGCGACGCAATTTCTGTTTAATTCGTTAATGTGAAGGAGCAAGGGATGCAGTAAAGAAGGAATAGTGCATCGGAATGGAGATACTCGTGTCCCAAAAGAAAATACTGTCGCTTCCATAGAAGCGTTCCTCGATTTAGAAGGAGATGTCGTAGAGCCCATAGTATTTCATAGCGATGCAAATTCTGTGTTATTCGTCAATGTGAGGGAGCGAAGGATGCAGTATAGAAGGAATAGTGCATCTGAATGGATATACTCGCATCCCAAAAGAAAATCCTGTCGTTTCCATAGAAACGTTACTCGATTTAGATGGAGACGTCATAGAACACATAGTATTTCATAGCGACGCAATTTCTGTGTTAATTCGTCAATGTGAGGGAGCGAGGGATGCAGTAAAGAAGGAATAGTGCATCGGAAAGGAGATACTCGTATCCCAAAAGAAAATCATGTCATCTCCATAGAAACGTTACTCGATTTAAAAGGAGAAGTCGTAGAACATAACGTATTTCATAGCGAGGCAATTTCCGTGTTATTTCGTCAATGTGAGGGAGCGAGGGATGCAGTAAGGAAGGAATATTGCATCGGAAAGGAGTTTCTCGTATCCTAAAAGAGAATCCTGTCGGTTCCGTAGAGACGTTACTTGATTTAGAAGGAGAAGTCATAGATCCCATAGTATTTCATAGCGACGCTATTTCTGTGTTAATTCGTCATTTTGTGGTAGCGAGGGATGCAATAAAGAAGGAATAGTGCACCGGGAAGCAGATAGTCGTATCCCAAAAGAAATTCCTGTCGTTTCCATAGAAACGTTACTGGAATTAAAAGGAGGAATCATAGACCCCATTGTATTTCATAGCGACGCAATTTCTGTGTGAATTCGTCTATGAAAGGGAACGAGGAATACAGTAAAGAAGGAATAGTGCATCGGAAAGGATTTGCTCGTATCCCAAAAGAAATTCCTGTCGTTTCCATAGATATGATACTCGATTTACATGGAGATGTCATAGAACCTATAGTACTTCATAGCGACGCAATTTCAGTGTTAATTCGTCAGTGTGAGGGAGCGATGGATGCAGTTAAGGAGGAATAGTGCATCGGAAAACAGATAGTTGTATCCCAAAAGAAAATCCTGACGTTTCCATAGAAACGATCTCGATTTAGAAGGAGAAGTCATAGAACCCATAGTATCTCATAGCGACGAAATTTCTGTGTTAATTCCTCAATGTGAGGGAGCGAGGGATGCAGTCAAGAAGGAATAGTGCATCGGAAGGGAGATAGTCGTATCCCAAAGGAATATCCTGTCGTTTCCATAGAAACGTTACTCGATTTAGAAGGAGAAGTCATACAATACATAGTATTTCATAGCGACGCAATTTCTGTGTGTTTATCCCTGCAGGACTACATCCAGCACAGGCTTCTGATTCGTCGTGTATTTGTAATCGTGCAAAGTGAGGATGTATGTACAGTAACAAGTAACTCTGAAACCAATGCGTAAACGGAGAAGAAACGGGAGAGTCTAAAAAGCGTAGTAAGGAATAAATATTTGTTGTAAACTAAAACACAGTCTACAGGATATGTGTCATGTGTAAATTGATCACTGTTACTACGTTGAAGTCGGAAACAACTTATTTAAAGAAATACAGTTGTAAGAAATCTCACACTTACACACCTCCTTCAGCAATGTAGGTAGTAATAAAAAACTCAAATGGTTCAAATGCCTCTGAGCACTATGGGACTTAACATCAGCGGTTATTAGTCCCCTAGAACTTAGAACTACTTACACCTAACTAACTTAAGGACATCACACACATCCATGCCTGAGGCAGGATTCGAACCTGCGATCGTAGCGGACGCGCGGTTCGAGTTGAAGCGCCTAGAACCGCTCGGCAACACCGTCCGGCTAATAAAAACAAGTGTGAACTTTGCTACAATGTGTGCTAAAAAGATGGCACCTATTAAATGTGAGAGGTGTTTCTGAGGAAGGTTTCAAAGATATAGGCCAAGAATTAATTCATCTAGGTTCATATTATCGAGAAGTCAGAAGTTCATACATTATGTCAAATATTTCTACTGCGCGTAGACGGGCTTCTTGCAGTCCGAATCCGAATGAGGGCTTCTGTTACTAAGTAAGTTATTAATAAAACATTGTCTGCGACAGTTGATACGGGGACTGATTCGTACAAAAGGTGAATTATTTGACACTTAAAACACATTACATAAATACAGATTGCCCTCATGTGTATAACGTTTTATTTATAACTAAATTCCCAGGCGTTAAGCTGATAGGACAAAATATAACCAAACACGCACAGGGGAGGATGACTGATTCGAAAATTTCGCAGGACATGTTGCATAATTTTGTTTTTATTTCCGACCAGGGTTTTAATAAAATAACAGCTTTGGAAAATCGCGAAAGCCTTCTCTGTGGTGCTCATTGTAAAACAGCAGTCAGCCACAATTGCGCTGTTAAATGGTATGAAGAACAGCGGCTTGTACTCATGCTTGGAGCCAAAGTTCTGCACATGTTGGAACAGTTCGTGCACTATGTTCGAGTCCGTACACACACTGTGCAAAAAAGTTGCTGCTTAGTCAAGAATAAGAATTCCGCTTACCGATTAGAGGGATATGACAATGAACTTGCAGGAAGAATTGTAGATTTCACGAAACCATTTAAAGCGGGTACATACTAATCAGTAGCAAAAATACCTAGAATCCAGTTAGTTCTTCCTTGGTTTTACAACCTGCAGAAAAGCTGGAGTGTCAAAGACAGTGACCGTGAGGTCGTTGAATTACTGCAGTTACAAGTTCTGTTTCATCACGATACGAGGATAGAATAGATTCGTAATTGCTACATTTGTTTCGCTTAGTTACCGTTACCTAAGTATGTTCGACACAAATGAAAACCAAAGCTTCTTGGCACTGCATGACGAATATGTGGAAGCTGTTCAGATACAGCATGCAACCATGAACGTAGACGTTTTTGTATAGACTGTGTCTCATAGTGCAACGAAATACTGTGTGCAAATTAATGTCACAGAGGTCCAGTGTGGGCTGCAGTAATCGTATGGCAGCGAAATTTGGTAGGTAATGAGATAATGTGGAACCGATGCAAATCTGGCGCTGTGAATGGAAGATAGCCATATGGAAGTGTTTCCGTACATAACGGATTAGGACCGGGACGTGGCAGGAAAGCTCAAATAAGTGGAAAGGCACAATCTTTACTTTATTATTAACGTCGCCTACACAGTTTGTTAAATACGACCACCGGAAACAGCGACGAGATGCTGCATCGGTAAAACAACAGGCCACCAGTCGCTCACAGCAGTTCTGGTGGAATCTGAGCAGTGTGTTCCTGTGTGCTGGCCTTCAGGTCAGGTAGAGACCGAACGCGTCCGCGGTAAATGCGTACTTTCAGATACCCTCAGAGCTAAAAGTTACATGGATTCGAATAAAGTGACCTTGTAGTTCATGCATCTAGAAAATCTCTCGAAATGACACTTAAGGTGTTGCCCCACCTTGCATGAAAACGATGGTTTCCACAAAGCTGCGCTTTTCCAAAGTAGGAATCACGTTCTGTACAATAAGGTCTCGATAGCGTGCCGACGTCACAGTAAGCCTGACAGGTTCTCTGGGTTTGTTCTCTTTAGAGAACGGACTATTACTACATTGGACACGTGCTGCACAGACAGTTACAGCAACAGCAACCTTATCAATAACTTCCAAAGTGATATGACACCTTCCTCTTCCGTGTGCACAGCTAATACAGTGTTTTCGAATTTCATCGTCAACTAATGTGTACCATTTAATGACATGAGGTCTCTCCTCAGACCTATCAGTAGGTGATACTCTCTCAATGCAGCACTCTAACTGCTGCCGTCCACATAAAACAGTTTCACTAATAGTCAATGCTTCCTCTTCTCGACAGCCATACTGTTCACTCACGTTATGGCTTGTCAAATGACAGAATGAGTGGTTGGGCTGAGCCATTTCCAGCCTACATTTGATGTCAAATTGATACCAAAGTAATTCTACAAATTAATTAATTGATCAATTTCTTACCCACACCCCTGATGATGTCACAGGTTTACCCCAGCTGGCACATCGGTCCCTCCTCAGGGAATTCCCAGCTCCCTCCCTTCCCATGACATAATCCAAGATGGCAGCCTGTGAAAAAAAGTGGGAAATTTGCTCAGTCTGTGCCAAGCTACTGGTCAGGGAGGATCTCACGATTGTAGGCTAATACAATGTTAAACAATATCCATGCAAATTGTTTAATGCATTGTGGTTATTTATTTCTAATACACCTCGAAATTGTAACTGGAGTTCAAACAATTTACAGGGATGCTGTATACACAGGTATTGTTTCACACATATAAAAAATTCACAGCTAGTAGCAGGTTGAATAAAAAGATCGGAAGTAAATGTTGCATGGAATTTTTAAACCCAGGTATTGTGTGAAATATTTAACACAGTCTGCAAATTAAAGTTACAGCAGGATTAAAATATAACACTGAAGAAAGAAAGAAAAATAGAAAGAAAGAGAGAGAGAGAGAGAGAGAGAGAGAGAGAGAGAGAGAGAGCTTTGCAGGTGACACAAGAATTTTAAGACAATTTGCGATGTAATTACACTTTTAAATCCGAGAAATCCCACCAGACTTGAACACAGAGCTTGAAACGATCATGGCGGATTCTTGCACACTTGTGAAACCTACCAGTCTTCATCCAGCTTTCCTCCCTCGGACGCTTCATGCACATTTGAGGGAAATACAAAAGGCTTCCCCCATGATGCACTTCACACACTGTTTGATGCCTCAGTACACTTACAAATGGTGCTTTACACAATTTACTTCAAACACACTTCCACACAAAATGCTGCCCTGTATTTGGAAAGTGTTATATACCTGTGCTGGAAGTTGCAGCGCACTGAGCCATGGCCGGGCATGTTAGAATCTGTGGCGGCCCCAGTAGAGACTTCCTGAAACCACTTGCGAGCACAGCACCAGGTGCACGTGGAACGAAAATACATCACGTAAAAATAAGTGAACGCTAATACACTCGAAAATCACAAATACACTGGAAAATACAACGCGTGGTTTATAAAGTGAAATGAAAATAAATGAGCGCGAATAAATCGTAGTGAAACTCTCAAGATGATCCTACGTCATGTAAAAGGATGCTGACAGCAGGGCAGGGGAGGTGTGGGGAGGGAGACAGGATACTGGACGTAGAGATGAGCTGGGAGCCACGACTGTGTAGGGCGGCGTACCCCCGACTGAACCCCACTCTCTGGCTTGAGGCAACAGAAACAGCCTCTGTAAAACTGCTGCCAGGGCACATGTCCAGGCCTGAGGGCGTGTCCTGTGGCGATGACGGGGAAGCTCCAGCGACGATTGGTCCACGTCCATTGGGTCGGCAAGAGGGGACGGCGGGAGCGAGGACGCATCGTCCATCCGCTCCTCCTGGGGTGCCCTGGTGGGACGTGCAGGCGGCTGCGAAGGCCGTGAGGTCCGGTGAGGCCGCGAATCTGGGGGAAGGAGAGCAGCAGAATCATGGGGCAAATGACGCGCACCAGTTTTGGTTCTGTTGGCATCACTGCAAACCATCGCGACCTGCTGTGAAGTACATAAAAGAGCCAATGCGTTCCTGGATTACACCTATTTCCCAGCGCCCACGGTTGCCATAATCCCTGAAAATAACAAGATCGCGTGGTGCAAAGCGACACTTGCGAACAGTTGGCAGTGCCGGACGCTGCAGTGGGTGTAGCAAGTACACGCAGAACTTCCGCCAGTTATGGTCCGTCTCGTGGTTGGAGCGATAGGAGGCGAGAAAGAGTTGCAGCGCCTGTTCCCGTGTGTGGGTATTGCGAAGCTTGGCCTTCTGTTGTTTAAATTTGCGCACAAACTGCGTCTCCATTGGACTGGGTGTGAAACGGAACACTTGTGAAAGAAACGGCATTCGTCGTCTAACAACACCGTTCAAAGTCGAGTGAAGTGAACTGTGATCCGTTGTCCAACGCATGTACTTCTGGGAAACCATCTATGCAAAACATGGAGGACTAAGATTGAATGGTGCTACGTGATGTGGTGGAAGCCATAGGCACCACAAATGGGAACTTTCTACAAGAATTGACCACTATCAGACAATGAGCGTTCCGAAATGGTCCTGCAGAGTCGATGTGCACCCATTGCCATCGGGATTGAGTTGTAGGCAAAACTGCGAATGTCTGTCGTGAGGTGGATTGGCTTTCCGGGCATGCCCGACACTGTGACGCCATCTTTTCTATGTGGACATCGATGCCCTGCCAAGTACAGTGCCAGCGCGATAACTGTTTAATGCGAACAATGTCCTTGGTGTTTCATTCGCAACACATCCTTCTGCAACACTTCGGAAAAGAGCACATGCGATTGTCCACTGTTAGATTACACTAATATCATGCCTTGTGCGCCGATATTTTGCACGTCGGCATAACCTTTCAGTACAACAACTGAGTTGTGCACACTGCACAATCAACAACGCCAAGACGAGCGAACGCAATGCAACAAAATCTTGATATATGGGGCTGCTTCTGTGGCCTGTGCAGTTTGTCCAGGACTCTGAATTACTGGAATCTTTTTCCTTACATTACAGACATAGATCTGACACAAGATGCGGCAGATGCATCTAAGCCAGAATCTGGGCCAATTGGAAGGCGAGATGGGGGTTCTACACTGCCGTGCTTTGGCTTAGGTCTGTGCACAATTTGATACTGATGCTTCAAGCAATAAAGCACAACGTTGGAATTTTTGAGAAGTGCGTGTAGAAGCCGGTTTTGACGGATGAAACATGGACTGCAAAGGGGTGTGATCCGCCACTAAAAGGAACTTACGACTGTACAAATTGTGATGGAATTTGGTCACACTGTATTGCCTAGTGAGAGCCCCTTTTTCTATTTGAGTATAATTGCACTGAGCTTGAGGTAACAACTTTGCAAAGTCGGCATTTTTCCAAGTAGACGCTTCCTGTTACAGAATCAGCGCTGTGATTTGGCAGAGAATTGGTGCACAAGACAGACCTTTTGCCTTTGCTTCAGAGTCAGAATGCACTAAAAATCTGTCACTGAGCAAGGCATTTTTGACTTACTGAAATGTACCTTTTGTGTGGACTAAAGACTGTCACGACACATTTTCGCGACGCAAGCGGTGCAATGGAGCCGCGATCTGAGCAGCATTCGGTATGACCCGAATGTAGAATGTCATCTTGCCTAGTACTGACTGGAGATCTGACACATTGCGGGGCACGGGGGCAGGTCACGGATTGCAATCAAATGAGATTGGAGGGGGTGAACACCCAGACTGTTTAGCACATGGCCTCAGTATTGTAGTTGGGTTTGAAAAAAGTCTCACTTGAGTCCAGCGTCTGAAAACAATCGAAAAAGAGTACGCAAATGGCAATGTGTTCTTCCAGAGTAGAGCCTGACACGACAATATCGTCAAGTAGTTTGAACAAAATGACACTTTTGTAGTCAGCTGTTCCAAGTAACGTTGAAAAACGGCCGGTGCGGAAGCCAGAGTAGAGCCTGACACGACAATATCGTCAAGTAGTTTGAACAAAATGACACTTTTGTAGTCAGCTGTTCCAAGTAACGTTGAAAAACGGCCGGTGCGGAAGCACTGCTGAAGGGCAAATGCAGATACTTGAACAGTCCTAAATGTGTATTTACAACAAACACTTTCTGTGATTCTTCTTCTAATGGAATTTGCAAATACGGATCACAAAAATCTGTCTTAAAAAGTAACGTCCTGCACCAAGCCTGTCCATTAGTTCGTCGAGGCGAGGTAACGGGTAAGTTTCAACTGTTGTCTGTGGGTTGACTGTAGACTTAAATGCGAATGCGACCAGAAGGCATGGGCAACAAAACGAGAGGACTTACCATTGACTAGCTGGAATTGGAGCAATTACACCATTATCTTGCAATTCTTTAAATTCACTAGATCCTCTGTCTCTTAAAGCAACTGTAATTGGCGGGGCAGGATAAACTTAGGACCTGCATTGTTTTTCAATATAACCTGCACTGCAAAGTTATTAGCTTTTCCCATTCCTTCTGAAGATAGAGCCATTTGAACCATTTTAAGGAATTTCCTGAACTGAGCACTATGGGACTTAACATCTGAGGTCATCAGTACCCTAGAACTTTGTATCCAAGACAATGTACTTTCAGTGTCTGTCATTTGGTTCAAAAGCAGTGCATAAGGAATTCCGTCGGCCGGTGTGGCCGAACGGTTCTAGGCCCTTCAGTCTGGAACCGCTCGACCGCTACGGTCGCAGGTTCGAATCCTGCCTCGGGCATGGATGTTTGTGATGTCCTTGGGTTAGTTAGGTTTAAGTCGTTCTAAGTTCTAGTGCCATAGTGCTTAGAGCCTTTTGAACCATTTTTAGTCATACACGAGTTCGTTGGGAGACGCGGTTGGGAATGGTTTTTGTATTAGCCTTAACATTGGAGACCCTGCAATCGAAAGGGAGTGTCATAACTTTACAGTCTCTTGAACACGATGGACTTGACAATGTTCTTGGAACAGAGTCAGGTATTCAATCAATTCCTCCTTTGTTTCCTTAAATTGCCGTAACGTTGGTATACTGGTCGGCGGCACTTGTGAAGGCTGATTGGTTGGTCGGTTGTGGTTGTGCTGCCGACGCATATCGTGCATCAAGCAGTTATTGTACCGTCGTCAGTACGGTAGCAATTTGTCGGTTCTGAAACTGAGAAACTTGTGTTAGATCGATCACACTGGCTGTCTGCGTCAGAGGCGCCGAGCCATCAAAAAGCAAGCACAGCCTCTGAAAAGAAAAATGTGATTAGTTCTGCGGTTCCCCTCTTGGAATACATGCAAGAACACAACAACAAATAGTAACACATGAATACGATCACCCCTGCAGGCTGAAACAACGATCGTCACAGAATTATCCTCATTCGCCATTGCAGAGCCTTATACCGCTAACAAGGAAGCGAGAGGATGTTATTATGGGAAGCCAAAATGTTAGAATGTGTGTGATCTATTAAGGGATTAGTCTGCGGAGGTCATCGGTCCCTAGTCTTACAAACTACTTAAACTAACTTATGCTAAGGAATATACAGACACCCATGCCCGAGGGAGGACTCGAACCTCTGGCGGGAGGGCCCGCGGAGTTTTGGGTGGCCATTATCCACTTTCTGCAACACGAATGCACACTTGGATTAATACTGTTCGTTATTTATACGAAATGGAATATCTACTTAACATGTACCACAGACATGAACTCTATTCAAGTTCGTCAGTAACAATCCCTCTATAGTGACTAATCTGGTCGCAATATACTGTCGAAGGATGTGACGAACTAAACGCGCTCTGCGAGTAAACTGACAGATGGCAAACCGGATGACTGACTGTCGGCGGCGGCCTAAATACATGCTGTCGAGAGGGCGGTGGTGGCCTGTTGCGTGTGGGTGAGTCTCTGACCTTTCGGGTGATAGGTGTTCTTGATCCAGCGCCTACTTGTCGATCTATGCGCTTCATCTTTCCCGACCGGTGTAGTGGAGACAGCTTATACCAATACATTAAGCCCGTTGTGTTGCCGACCAGCTTTTATTTTTATGAGGTTAAGGGAAATTTGCAGTTAAAGAGCCAAGAACGCGCATACATTTTTTATTTTTTTAGATATATTCACTTCGTGACTAGTATTCGCTGTGTTGATAATACTGTTTGGGATGTACTTTCAGCGTCATGCTGCCTCCCTCCTCAGCCCCTGGAACAAGATGGAAAACCGCAGTCGCAGCTTTAACGATTGGTCAAATGGTAACAGTACAGTAGTGCATTGGTCTGTAGCTCTCGATAGCCACACAAACACCCAAACAGTTCTTTTTTTAAGGAATTGGCTACTAGCACATGTGAACAGAAGAGAGGCTGACACTTGAATTGTCAGGATGCGTATACGACCTCCATAAAGTACACAGAAGAGGCATACACAAATACGCAGTACTGTACAACAGCTTGAGATCACAAATTTGGATTGTCGCTGCAGAATTAGAAATTTATGAATTTGTAGCACAAGAAATGTATTAATAATTATAACTAATATACAAAGAAGCACAAGAATATCATTCCATAAAGCTAATAACATTGACAACATTATTTATTGGGTAACATTCGAAGCATTGTAAGTGTCTGCAGGACCATTTTCAACTGTTTATTTCAGAGACTGCAGCTATGAAACACGTTGTGTTGCGTTGCGTTGTGGTGTGGCCTTCAGTCTCAAGACTGGTTTGATGCAGTGCTCTCTGCTACTCTATTCTCTGCAAGCCTTTACATCTCTGAGTAACTACTGCTACTCACATCCGTTTGAACCTGCGAGCTGTATTCATCTCCCTCTGCATTTTTACTCTCCACACTTTCCTCCAATACTAAGCTGACGATCCGTTGACGTCTCAGAATGTGTCCTACTAACTGATCCACCGCACGAACTGGCCACGCGGTTTGAGGCCCCATTTCACGGACTGCGCGGCCCATCCCAACGGACCTTCGAGTCCGCCCTCGGGCATGGGGGTGTGTGTTGTTCTTAGCATAAGTTAGTTTAAGTAGTGTGTAAGTCTAGGGACCGATGACTTCAGCGGTGTGGTCCCTTAGGAATTCACACACATTTGAACATTTTTTAACATATTGCTAACGGTGATTTGTAGTAGGATTTTAGAATATATGCTGTTTTCTGACATTACGTGTTACCTTGAAGGAAACGATTTGCTGACAGACAGCCTACACGAGTTCAGAAAATATCGTTCTTGTGCAACACGACTAGCCCTTTATCCTCACCAATAATGAGTGCTATAGACATTGGTTGTCATATTGATTCCATATTTTTAGATTTCCAGAAAGCTTTTCACACTATACCTCACAAACGAGTTCTAAACAAATTGCACGTGTATGGCGTATCGTCTCAGTTGTGCGACTGGATTCGTGATATCCTGTCAAAACAGTCATAGTCTTTGCTAACTGATGGAAACTCATCGAGTAAAACAGAAGTGATTGCTTGCGTTTCCCAAGGAAGTGTAATAACCCTCTGCTGTTGCTGTTTACCAGACCTTCAGAGTGGTCCTCCTAGTCTGCACGTTATGCTGTCATTTACTTTCATGTATATGTACGGTCCAACTGACTCGAAGTCATGAAAAGCATCAATTCACCCACATGACTACTATAAGAAATCCGCTAAATTTCGGTTACACGATAAATCACAGAAATTTAAAGGTTATAAACTCAACTGGATACTGTGTGATTACAGTTACGAATAACTTGAGTTGTAATGATCACATAGATAATGTAAAGCAAACCACAGCCTGCAATTTATAGGCAGAACACTGAGAATATGCCACAGGTCTACCATAGGGGCTGCCCCCACTACACTGACAAGCCCTCTTTTGGAGCACTGCTACGTGGTGTGGGATCCGAATCAAATAATATCGTCAGAGGACATCAAAAAAGTTCAGAATCGAGCACCTCGTTTTGTGTTATTGCGTAATAGGAGGGAGTGTGCCACGGACGTGATACATGATTTGGGGTGCAATCATTAGAAAATAGACGTTTTCCGTTGCGACAAGACCTTCTCAGGGAGTTTCAGTCACCACCTTTCTGCTCAATCTGTAAACATATTTGTTTTGCGCCCACATTCATGGGAGGAACGACCATCATAATAAAATAAATCAGAGCTGGCACAGAGATATTTAAATGTTCACTTTTCCCGTGTGCTGTTAGATAGTGAAACAGCACAGAAATATTTTAATGTAGGAAAATCGCCACACATCCGTACGTTTTGAGAAGCTTATTATTTAGACAAGCAGTTTCGGCATCTCAGTAATACCATCTTCAGGGCCTATATGCCCTTCACGTACAAGACAATCAGATGCATCAATACTAGCATACTATAGGTATCTGGATACACTGAATTCGTTATTCCAGTGTTCCCTTCGAAGACCTGACGACACATGAAGTGCGTATGGGGCCAGAAGATGGCGTTATTGAGATGCCGAAACTGGTTGTCAAATAAAATAACTGCTCGAAACGTGCAAATTTCCTTGCTAAATATTTGACCAGTCGCTGCCCCACACCCACAATGCATCAAAAGAGGGGGTAGGGAAATTGCTTGAAGGTGGTTCGATGAAACCTCTCCCAGGCACTTAACTGTGATTTGCACAGCAGTCTTGTAGATATAGACTCACAGATGTTGCACACCAGGTGCATGCCTGGTTCCCCTAATGCTATGACAGGTTCTGTCGTCTACAATAGAACATAAGGCACTGATAGATATAAAGTCGATCTTAAAAGAACCCATGTCGCTTTTACTTATCTGTGGGGAATGCTTTCGATTATATATCCATATTCAGATTAGGATGTCCGTGTGGGAAGGTATCGTTGTTTGTAAAATAAACAACTACAGTCAAAACCACAGTTCAGGGGTACCTGTTACCAATTGTAAATAAACTCAGCTTGGTCAGAATTAAATAATATTTTAACTGATTGTTATGACAGTTTCTGCTGCGTCATTGGGCATGTATGACATATAAAAGAAGTCAGCAAAAAGTATTACTCTCTTACACGATATTTCCCACTGACGTTAAGCCTTCCAGAGAACCACCAATGACCCGGTTCCCGCAAGGAAACTGAACCTTCAACGAAATATCAAATTCAGGCATTGTGCACATAGTCTAAGAGTAAGATCGGTAGTTGTTTGCCCTTCCACTGACTTTGCGCAAAGGTTTTATTCGCTAGCTGTAGAGATTAATAGAAAAATTTTGAACGCGTTTTCTGAAAACCGTCTTCAGCAACTAGTTCGGCAGCCCACATGCAATGGAAATATCTCAGACCTTGTAGCTACAAATAGGCTGGACCTAATTACTACAATCAGTATGCAGACGGGCGTTTTTATGTCATTACAGCGACTATGGTTACAAAAGTCAATAAATCAGTCAAGAAGGCTAGGTGGGTGTTTGTCTAAATGAGATGATAACACCTGCATATCTGCTCCTCCTAGCAAGTTAATCGTCGTCATCCAGTTCCAATGAGATGGACGCAGTGGAATTATGGGAAAATTTAAACACTGTTAAGCAGTGATCTGGATGACGGACAGCAAAGACGTATCATGTATTAGTAACGAGATTCGGAAACCACTGAGGATGCAAATTCTATTGCAGTCTCGGTTCAAAAGAGAACGCACAAATAACGGTAGGCAAAGATTGCCAGAGATTCGTGCGTCTGTGTGAAAGGTGTTCACACAAAGCATACAACTACTACCACCGTTACACCTTAGCAAAAGATCTGCCAGAGGAAATCTTCCTTCCAGTCACTTCTCGACCAGCCTGGTGAGGTAGGTGGAGATACCAAACCAGAGCCGAAGTTTTAAATTTCACTTTCAAGAAAACGTTCACGGAGGAGAATCGCAGGAACGTACCGTCGTTTGACCATCGTATAGACGACGTGGTAATAAGCATTCGTGGCGCAAGGAAACAACTGTAATGGTTGAAAGCAAGTGAGCCACCAGGTCCGGATGGAATTCCAGTTGGATTTCTCAAAACCGCGCGGGATTAGCCGAGCGGTCTTAGGCGCTGCAGTCATGGACTGTGCGGCTGATCCCGGCGGAGGTTCGAGTCCTCCCTCGGGCATGGTTGTGTGTGTTCGTCCTTAGGATAATTTCGGTTAAGTAGTGTGTAAGTTCAGGGATTGATGACGTTAGCAGTTAAGTCCTATAAAATTTCACACACGTTTTTTGCACATTTTTGGATTTCTCAAAGAATACTCTACGGCATTGTCCCCTTGCTTAGCTTGCAATTATCGCGAATCTCTCCCCCAGCGCAAAGCCCCAAGCAACTGGAAAGAAGCACAGGTGACTCCTGTTTGTAAGAATGGCAAAAGAACGGGTCCGCAAAATTACACAGCAACATCGGTTTGGTGCGATGTCTTTCAACATACCCTCAATTCAATCGTACTAAATTTTCTTGCGACAGAGTACCTTATTCTCTCTAAAAACATGCTGATTCGCGGACATAACTCGTCCGAAATTCTGTTTGCCCTTTTCTCGCATAATACACTGCGAAGTGTGGATGAAGGATAGCCGGCACATATTATATTTCTAGATTTGTTGAAAGCGTTTGACACAGTGCCCATCAGCTGGCTGTCAAAGAAGGTAGAAGCATATGAAACAGATTCACAGATATGTGAGCGACTCGAAGACTTCTTAATTTATAGGACCCAGTTTGTTGCCCTCGACGTTGAGTGCTCATCAGAGAAATGGGTGCAAGAACCCCTACTCGTGCGAAACTTCGAGAAACTTCTCAGTTTAGCCGGTGACTCCGTAAATGGTGGTATAAGGACGTATGGTGTAACTGGCCACGCATTCCAGCTGAGTTTTGCGACAATTAAGCCAGTCCGTCCTTGAACTTACATAGTGAGCCGCCGTGTAGGAATCCTTCGTACCTGTTACATGGAGGTGCTCTCGTAGTTTACGACCCATTGCAGAGCCGTAGCAGCGCCTTCGGATTCTGAAAGTGTTTTACGTAATCAAATGAGAAGTTATTTTGTGCAAATAATTTTTACATGGCATGCCATTATAGTGCGTTTGTTTAAGAAAGACCATGAAATTACCCTGTTCATATTGATTATAAGCTTACTATTAGCTGTACGAGAGTATTGCCTCCCCATGACCAAAACGAAAGGTTTCCTATCGATGACTGCCGACTATGGCAAGGAGGAAAGATGATATTAATGTGATTCATTTTGCCTTTTTTGAACAAAATAGTTTACATTTTCGAGAAAATTAATTTCTGAAGTGGCATTGGTCAAAAGAATGAGAACAGCGAGTCATGTGAATCGAAACATGAAAGTGATTTGCTACTATGTTATCTGGAGTGCGTGCTTTTGTACCGGGAGAGAGAATTTTCGCGTGTGGGTGGCGAGGAGTGGGTGCCTTGCTCATGTGGTGTGAGGACACGTCGCCTGCGCACGTTGGCATTTTCGTGCCCAGTAGATGCTGATCTGATCATTATGATGAATTTTAGGGAATTGAAAATTCCATTCTTTGGATAGAATTTTTCGTGGCTAAAGTCGTTTACCACCGTGAAATAATCAACGAGTCTCCGTTTCGTTTGTCATTCAGATGTGGTTGTAGGTAATGTGAAGTACCGGTTCAGTTCTTCATACCGGACAGTGGGATCAACTGCAGCCTTAACTTTGCCTGTACCATGTCCACATAGGACAGCTGGTCTTACAACACTGCCGTCCGCTACTGCTATACCATAACCTTATAGTTGGAGGCAGGTCGTGAAATAAAACTATCTTGTTAAAGCAGTTATGGTATAAAACAACAGAGCAGTGTTACCCTCTAAGAGGAATTTTGTTATGTTGACCGTGTTGTACCTAACGGAGGTGGCTTATCGGAAATCAAAGTCAGAATTACGTAAATATTCGAACAGTAACAAACAATATTTTGGCCTAGCTATGCTGTTTAAAGACTAAGGAAAACGGCCGACAGCCTAACTAGGCAAGAGAAAGATTAACGTAAGAAAGTAGGTATGCCTAACTTTAACGGACAAACACAACCTAGACTTGGCCACACGCGAGTGCAATGAACTCTCTTCCAACCTTAACGTTAACATATCCAGGTGTCAAACAGCTAGAGCAGCACAAACTATTTGCAAAAATATAACAGATAACGAAACACACTATTACTTTCAGGGCTTATTCAAACTGAATGGTATTTATAACGTTACTATTAATATTCACTGCAGAATCATTAATTGGACATAGGTTCAGTATTATTGTTCGAACATTTTCCTAGCTGACATAAAATTATAAATGTAGTTCACTGCAAAATTATGAACTGATCACAGCGTAAGTCTCTCTCAACTAAATACTTTTCTATTAAGAATGAAGGTTATATGGAATTCATCAGCACGTTACTTCTCACTGTCTTTTGAATAAATAAATTAATGTTTTCATAGATAGTGGTCTTCCCATTACTTGTTACCTAGCATTAACACAATAGCAAACTGTGGATCATGTTATACTATTAATATGCACTTCCAATACACAAGAGAGACAAACACTTAGCAAACGAGTATATAACCTTCCATAAATTCAATTCACGACTTTTAGTACAGTGAGACACAACGTTGGCAAATTTGCAAGATATTGACTCACCTTCTGCGATTTGCAACAGGCAGCAATGTGATCATTTACTAAGCAAAACTTCATAAGCCTCAGTCTTAAGAACGTCTACTTTTGAAGTTGGCAACAACACTTTAATAAGCAGTTTTAATAGGAAAATTATTTTCAGCAAACAACATTTACTTTAACTCACTCTCTTGCCATATTAACTTTAACTTTCTTTTTACTATGTTCAAGCGGCATTAATTAGCAAAACACTGGTCTTTAATGTTCTTTCAGTAGGGACAGTCGGTAATCACTTTAGTTCAAACGGAGAGGAACCTGAGAGGTGTTATGATGAGGAAAAAATTAAGGTAGGTACATAAATTCAGCTATAAGTTACCTTATATTTGTGCACACTAAATCGCCCAATAAGCTGATCCTTCACTGTACATCTTTATAATACTCCTTTACAGTGATTGCGCAATGTGGTGGCAACTGCATGTTGGTAGGCGGATATGCAGACAGAATTGTTGGACTCTGGCCCTTCTTGGTAGCGATGATGAATACCAATTCCAAAATCGTTCCAGATATTTATCCGTCCATCTGAGGCATAGGAAATTAGCAGAAAAAGCCTCTCTCCGAACCAGCACAATATGCAACATTTACATGGCAGTGCACAGTTTGGTAGCTCGTCCCCGACTGACTCTTGTTCCACCTTTTCTACCTAGGCCAACCACAATTTGCGCGCGCTACACAGTTCCGTTCCCGAGGGGAATCACTACATCTTTTACATACAAGCTAACTAAGAATCCTCAGTGAGGATCAGCAGTTTACATAAAAGCAACCAAACACAATAAATAAAACAGAACATTTGCATATATTGACATTTCTACAAAAAATTATTCACACAAATTCCAAATGTATACAGTAAGTATTGTCTCCCTCCAATTGAGACAAAGAATTTAAAACTTTGACAGATATGCTACGTTCCATAGAATCAAGCCACGACATCATTTAAACAAAGAAAAGAGTGTACAATTTTGTGTTATCTATTCAATCAAACACATTTACAGAAGCTCAACGATGTAACATTAAACGAAAGCAAAAGGCAAAATAAATCCGTGCAGCATTAGAGCTAAGGTGTTACAGTCTGTTTCTGCTGATGGTTAATGTATGGGCATGCCCGAGATTAGCATTTCTCACAGCCTGACTGACTCTGTTCCGCTTCTGTTTGTAAGCAACACGATTTGCACTCGTGGGGCGCAGTTTGTATGCCCGATGTGCAGCGTCTGAGTTTCATGTGCTGTGTTGCTTCTGCTGTTAGCCGAGGTGCAGGTTTTTTCCTTACATTTCCGATCTTTACTGGCACATATATGTGACATAGTTGAGAAAGTTTGTTAGCAAATTCTTTCGACTGTACTGCTAGCATAGAACAGGATCTATTTTCCTAAATGACAGAATTTAATTCTGAATACGAGCTAAGGTTCATGGTAGACACGAACACCTATCAACTGTATGGCCATGCACTTACCTAATATTACTGTTCGTAGTTTGTAGTATGAGAATAGCAAACGGAAAGTAAACTCAACTAAGTTCTCAATATGGCATAGCAAAACACACTCATATAAAGTCAGACATCAGTCAGCTGGCAAGTCGAGCCGAATTGTGTATCGTAGCATTATAAGTGACGGCTTACACTGCTCAGCCAGAGCGTTATGAGCACCTACCTAGTAGCCGGCATGTCCGGCTTTGGCACGGACAACTGCGGTCACGCAACATGCCACTGAAGCAATAGGGCCTTCGTAGATCGCTGGAGAGAGTTGACACCACGTCTGCTCACACAAATCGTCTAATTCCCGTAAATTCCGGGGAGAGGGCGATGAGCTCTTACGTCAAGATCTGTCGCAACTCAGTGTGTTTGATCGGGTTCAGATCTGTCATGTTGGAGGGGGGGGGGGGGGGCAGCATCTCGATTGAGACTCACCACTGTGTTCTTCAAACTACTCCATCACAATCCTGGACTCGTGGCAAAGCGCATTATCTTGGTGAAAAATTCCACTGCTGTGGGAAAACATGGTCATGAAGGGGTATAGGGTGTCTTCAACCAGTTTACGATACTCTTTAACTGTCACAGTGCCCTGCACGAGCTTCACTGGACCCATGTATGGCCCTGTGAATGTTCCGCAGAGCATAATGGAGCCGTGGTCATCTTTTCTCCAACCAACAGCACGGCTGTAAAGGGGCTGTTACCCTGAAAGACGATCGATTCGCGCCCTACCATCGGCATGGTGAAGACGGAATCAGGATCTATCAGACCGTGCAACGCTCTGCCACTGCACCAACGTCCAGTGTCAATGGTCATCTGCCCATTTCAGTCGTAGTGGCCGATGTCGTGGTGTTCACACTGGCGCCTGCATGGGTAATCGGCTGCGGAGGTCCATTGTTAGGAGTGTTCGGTGCACTGCGTGTTCAGACGCACTTGTACTGTGCCCGGGATTCCAGTCTGACGTTAGTTCCGCCACAGTCCGCCGCCTGTCCTGTTCTACCAGTCTGCCCAGCCTACGACGTCCGACATCTCTAATGAGGGGTTGCCGCCTGACTCCACGGCGACTTGGCGTGCTCTCACCAAGTCGCGCAGTTTCCGAAATGCTTTTCCCGAGTTTCTGGGGCATCACAATACGCCCTCGGTCAAACTCAGATTACGCACTTCCCTCGTTCTACATACCGATAGGACGCACATGATACTACATGCGGCCCGCATCTCGTGGTCGTGCGGTAGCGTTCTCGCTTCCCACGCCCGGGTTCCCGGGTTCGATTCCCGGCGGGGTCAGGGATTTTCTCTGCCTCGTGATGGCTGGGTGTTGTGTGCTGTCCTTAGGTTAGTTAGGTTTAAGTAGTTCTAAGTTCTAGGGGACTTATGACCACAGCAGTTGAGTCCCATAGTGCTCAGAGCCATTTGAACCATACTACATGCGCCGTGCGTGTTACTGACGAGCAATGACTCCTCCCAGGTGACGCTGATATCGTCTGGGCGGATTTATGTCGATAGCAGGTCGGTGGTCATACTGTTCTGGCTGATGAGTATATATTCAGAATTACAAATTAAGTTTGGTTTTTTTCGTAGACGAAATGAGAACCTCTTGGAAAACTTTTTAATGATGATTGATAATGAGAATATGAGTTTCTGATATTCATGTAATTTCTTTTTACGTTATACAAAATTACTTACATAAAACACAGAATTTAGCACTTACATTAATAAGCAACTTATCAGAATCGAATATTTATTGAATAGAAGTCAGTGAGGACAATATATGGTGCATCTCACCATTAAATACCACAGTAAAACATTTGTTTGGAAAACACGTAATTTTACATAATAAATATCGTTTAATGACATTAATATTTGTTTTAAATAATGTCAATTACATTTATTATGTGTCTGAGGGGTTGAGAGAATAAATGTGGGTCGAATGTGACATACGAATCAATGTACGAGGAGCTTTCAGTAAGAAATGCAACACTTTTTTTTTTTTTTTTTGGTGGAAGGAAGTTGGATTTATTTAAGATTCAAATACATCATATCCTCCACTCTGTTGGCTGCAGAACCCTGTGATTCAGCCTGTGTTTCAGCACAATCACCTTTCTATGCGACGGCCTCACACCACATTACTGGGAGGACCCGTATGCCCGCATGGTACCACTCTACTAGTGGATGTTGCAGCCCAGCGACTCGCTGCTTCAATAACCTCCCCATCATCCACGTATTGCTTCCCGCGGAGTGCATCTTTCATTGGTCCAAACAGATGGAAGTCGGGAGGTGCGAGATCCAGTCTGCAGGATGGGTGAGGAACAACGGTGTAATGAAGGCTCGTGAGCTCTGCTCGGGCGCATGTGGGGCCTCGCGTTGTCGGGACCAGAAGTTCGTTTGCACCTTTGTGGCGGAGGAGAGGCTGCATTCGTTTGTTTACTTTTCAATGGGTAGCACAGTACACTTCAGACCTGATCCTTGTTCCGTGAGGGAGAATATCAGAATACCGCAGGAAGGAAATGCTTTTTAGTCTATGTCAGAAACTGCACTGCGGTCAGCTTTGGGGTCGTTTAAGTCTAAAAGTTTCGTCTGAAGAGCGTTGGTAGCTTGCACTTTCCTATACGGTGTAATTTTTCCGCTCTTGTAGATAGCTGTTACAGTGTCACATCCTGTGTGGTGATTGCCTTTCTTTGGTACCACCAATTTCAATTTGCTCTCTGATACTGGGTGGGCAGCCAACAAGACAAGTAAGCTCGTGTTATCTCCAACCAAACAAGTTTCAACTCCTTCCCTGACTTCAACAGTCGCTGTTAAAAGTATTATTAAGTTAGTGTCATCCGATGCACGATGAACTCTGCAACGACCCCTTTCCAAGTGCACTGTAAGGAGAGAAATAAACTTTGTGCCTGTATCCTTTTTTATGTTCACTATTGTAGTTTTTCAATTTCATAATGTAGTATTACATGGTTATTGAGATATATGTCGTGTAAAGTAAGTGAATAGCCTTGTCAGATGTGAGATGGGGCCTAACGGCCCCCATATTGCCAGATTAAATTAATGAGTGAATAAATAAATTAAAAACTAAAAAATACCCATTGTTTCCAACGGATATAGTCCTCCCAGTTACACAGTCGTACCATACGGTCTGATCTTGCCTCCAATAGCATCTGACCTTTCTTATAGATGCTTTACGTCATTCAATAGGGTAGACGAAATTTCGCAGATCCTAAAAGTAATCGCTTCTGCTGCAAGCTTTTCTGCTGAATCATCCAACCTAGGCATCTAAAGTTTTTTCACGCGATTGATCTTCCCTTTATTTAAAATAGTCTGTTGTGGTCCATCACTGATATTTGTAATTTATTTTATCTTCTCAAAGGAGGCCTGTAATCCTACTTTCTCAGCTATCTCTGTTGATGAACCTTCGTGATTGGTGAGTTAATGTTGGGGGAAAAAATGGCTAGATCATCAGCTATGTTTGGGTCCTAGTTGAATCATTATATATTCCGAACCTCTTAGCTCATTGTCTTCTTCCATTCTTGAATGACCTTTTCCAAGACTCAATTGAAAAGGAGTGGAGAAACTTCATCTAGTTGTCTGATACCAGTTTAGGTTTTGAAAGGGGTCCGAGATGTTGGAAAAGAAATTAAGTTTTGACCCTTTTATTGATCAGAGCCTGTTAAATTATCCACTCCAAATCCCTCGATAACGTTCAACAGTGACTTACTGTCAACCGAGTCGTGCACCTTTTTTTAATCAATGCACAGTATCGCACAGTAGTACCTACCACGTCTTGTACCTAATAATCCGTTTCAAGTTGAAAATCTCCTCTAGGCAGAAACTTCCTTTCCTGAAATTAGCCTGGTACTTATTAGTCTGTTTATAAAAATAAACATCAGTTCAGTTCTGGACTGTTTTGGAGAGCGTCTCCCATGAAACAGATACTAATATAATACAATTTTGTCATATGATGACATGATGGAGACCGTGGCTGTTGTTTGAAGACAAATGTTGATGGTGTTAGGACAGTTGGTTGCTGTCCTAAGACCATCAACTAATATGATATCCGTCCAACGTTGATAAAGTTTTGAGCCACCATTATTTTGGAGTTGGTGGACTAGCACCGATAGCCTCTCAGAGGATACGCGACCAGCTCTCTGTATCTCCTCAAAGACTTCAGCTAGTATGTTCCGAATGTCTTCATTGACCAGCTTCAGGAAATCTGCGACAATTGATTGCTTTCAAGCTGCTATATTATTCCTTAGGGCGGCCATGATCTCTTTAATTTCTGTCTTAGATGTGTGGATGTGCGTTTGTCGCTATTCGAGTAGCTTGTCATACGGGTTATTCCCTTTTGGTTCATTTTCTTTTCGCCGGTTTTTTAAGCACGCTGCCAAGATTAGGGTATTATATTTTTTGTTCATGCCCAGCATTCCATTTTTTCCCTGAACCACATGGTTGGGGGTTGTTACACTTTCGGACTAGACTTGAAAATTTGATTGAAATCCCAGAGATTGTTCTTTAGAATATCCTGATCAATACGTCCCATCCGTTGTTTCTAAAACAATTGCCTTACAATTCTGATCACAGGGGTTGCGTGCTTCCGAATTACACAAAAGGAGTTCAAATATTGGTGTTCCTTCGGCGAGTTTCATTTTTTTCAACGACAGTGTTCTATAGGCGTGATTTTGGTCTGGTCCGAGGTCTCGTTGCACCATCTACGTTTCAGTTTGCAAAATTTCAAGGTTTATACATTAGCTGCTTCTTGTATTGTCTGTTGTATTGCACTCTCTGTCCAGCTCTAAGACTGAAATGTTAGTTGCTGATGGCACACTCCCAATACTTGTTAATTGATTTATAATTCTGCCACATCATTTCTGCATTAGTTCTTTCCAGCTGTTGGAGCCTTTCTGTAAGGAATGAAATTCATTTTAATCCTGGAGAGGTAATTATCTAAATGATACTTGGTACCCTCTGAACTTTAATATTCTTAATTTCCTTCATCGCAGTCTTAAAATGGGGCATGTAGCCGATTTCTCATCGTTCGAGTTTCCAAGTGGAGGCCCTGTCTCCTCTTTACTTAGTTTGTGTTCGATATTAACTGAAGACTATACGTTCGACAAAATCTAATTCAAAATGTCTTGGTCCTTCTGTGCGTAGGATGTTTCCCTGTACTGGTTAATAATTTACTTCTGTTCCACGTCAGATTACAGTCGTCGACGAAAATCTTAATATTCGTTGTAGTTATTTTCATCTTCTCCTTCTCTTGAAGGTCCCAAAATTATTCAGTTTTCTCTGTACTATGGCTGCTGTTCTCACATATCAGGGTGAAGCCTTTGCCCCACAGCAAAGAGGGAATATTGACAGTTAATTGATAGGCAAGAAAAATTCACTACTGGTTTGATAAACCTCTTATTTACAATAAAATCTGTTTCAAACATTGAAAAAAGGAAATCCGTGAATATGAGCAACAATATATCATAGATCCTATATCCCACATTGTTCATAACACATTCGTCCTGATAATGCGTATTCTGAACACAAGGAATTGTGATGTTTTGATAGTCCAACAAATTGTCAATCCTTAGCGCTCACCAAATTTTCGCAATGATTTCACATTTGTCATTCCGATGTAATATTCTCTCGTCTTTTTCAACTTGGTATATCTGCCACAGAGCATGCAAGTCCCTCCGACTTCCCTAAGCATGTTGTTGCACGCCTACAGGATCCCAAGATATGCTTGCACTTTTAGGGTCGACAGGCAGAGCCTGATTTCGTAGTGTTAGGCCCAGATTGTGGGATTGTATGTTTGTTTCATTAAAAATTTGAGATGGTAATTTGTTTGTTGTAAGTAATATCTGTAATTCATTCTGATTTAGCTAACTCATCTCCTCATATTTACAGGTTGTCTTTAATGATATTTAAGGCGTTGAGAGTTATGAGTATTTTGTTTCCCTGATTATCTGGAAATTTCAATCTATCATATGTTGGGATTTTCATTAAAACTCAATTAAATTCTCAGGAATGTTCAATGTACAACATGATGATAAGGTAAAATAAAGAAAGATGCCTCCGGTAACACTGAAGTGCGCCATCATAATATTTTATCACTTCGTTAATTCATTACTTGGACTTATGGAAGGCTTCCCACTAACATGTTACGTGGGGTTTCAAGGTCAGTGTTTTCTGTCACCAAGGGACGAGTACTCTACGATGTGTATTTGAATGCATACAATGAAGGCACGATCCAGTTTATGGTGTCTGGGGAGGATGAATTTGTGGAGACTGGGGATGATGGGCTCTTCTACCCACAATCCTTCTAAAGGGGTCGTACTCGGGCAGTCGGGGCTACCATAGTATACTAGTGGCTAATGGATTTACTGTGACAGCAAATCTTTTACAAGACAGTCTGAGAACTCCTACGAGGGAGCATCATTTTGCTGTAGACTGCTGTTAGTTGTGGTTAACTGGCTGAAAGCTTAAACATTTTCGTAAAACTTCTAGGAACTTGCTAAGTCGGGGAATTGTCCAACAGCCTTCCATGGTACAGGAGGTCCTCATGTGGAGAGGTAAGTCTGCGAGTTTTCTGTACATCACGTTGGGTCGTGGTCAGTGGGGCTACTTTTATGAGACAGAATGCATGGGAGAATTATTTTTTATAAGCAATGTCCAGACTTGCTGCTGTATGATAATAATTTTTATTTTTTTTCCCTTTCACTGTACATTTGTTTCGGCTTAACTGCCATTAATGAGAGACCTGTTCTACGATGTGGGTGACATTACTCTCATTATAAATTTTTTTTGTTATAGTAGGACAGTTTAGCTGAAACAGATGTGTAGAGAAGGGGAAGGAAATAGAAATTAACATCACACACAGCGAGTCCTGACACTCTTTTCAAATGTGTCACGTGCTAACTTATAGTTTATGTTCCTGCAGAGTAGTATAAGGATTAACACGTATGTTTACTGTGTGGAGCTGAGAAATTCTGTTTCATCATTTTTCAATGATCTAGTCATTTGTTGGGATTCTCCGAGCGTGTAGTTGCTTGGTTGCAAGCTCCCACACAGACGAGCACAGAGTAGTATGATAGCTGGTGGTGGTGTTCAACAAAGGCAGTGGACTTGGTGAGGTCTAGTGGCTACCAACAAACTATTTGTTTTGGTGCAAACTTGAGAGAATGCCGCATGATTTCCTATATTATTGCTGGGAATCAGAACCTTGTCGAACGCAGGTGTAGTTACCAACATGTAATTAGTTGTTGATTACAGAGTAGGAACACACTAATCAATGATGGTTACCCGTATGCAGCAGTGCAGAAGATTCATTAGGTTAAGTGTATAAATACTTCCGAGTAAATCTATGGAAAAATATTAAGATTAACTTCGTGTGCTGCTCATGTCTTCGTCCTTCATTGTCCAACTTCCTCTCCTCCATTCTCTCTAGCCATTTACTATGTAATATGAAAATGATGCAACTAGTCAGAAAGTACCCGTAGTTTCAATAAATAAGGAAAGTATATTTAAAACGTAGTCCTTGTATGTGGTATCTCTTGTACAATGTAGGCACCTAATTTTGTGGAGAAAGATTTATTTCGTTTTGTAAACTCAGACACACACACACACACACACACACACACACACACACACATATTCAAATACATCAAAAAATTACATAAAGACTGTAACTTGCTGCGTAGTATTTTAAATTTGGGTTCGGAAATAAGAAACACCTAGCACCATTTTTATCAAAAATATTACGTAAATCAGCATTTCTGTACGTGCAGAGATCAACACAATGCTCAAATCAATTGCTTCCCACATCTAATTGCTCTCAGGTTTCACAAGGTGGACAGCAAACCAGCGGGACTCTGCATTTTACAAGCCCCTTAGTTCGTGTGAGGTGAGCACACACGCATTTTTGTCCAGGTGACTAAATATAACATGCTTGGAGATAGCGAAAATATTGAGTCGCTGACTAACAAGAGAACTTTACCAGATGTAAGTAAATGGGCTGATGATATGTGGTGGGTATGTAAACTGGTCCAAATAATGCAATACACATTTTTCCCGTTTTTGCCCATTTTCACTTAGGGGGTAAAATCACAACCCAAATGTAATTTGGTGCATGGTGAACAAGAAAGTGTGTTCCACATAGAAGTAGAACTGTATTAACTTTGCTCCGGTATAAACTGAATTTTTATACAAATTATCCCACACCTACCAATAAATTTTGAGAAATTAAAACTTCTGTTACAACATAGATTAGAGACACTCTCTTTCCATATCCACCCATATGTAATAAAGCTGACTCCTCAAACGTCATTTTTAAGAAATATATTGCACAAAACGTGCTGTTGGAGTAGTTTCAACATCTCTAATTGAAATACAAGAATGTTCATTATGCATATAATTCTTTGCCTTATTTAGCTTCGCTTTGTGTTTTCAATTGTTATTTTAACTTTTAAATCCATGTTTTATGGTCTTTGTTTACCATTACATGTATGTATAGGATGTTAAATAAAAATAATAGCTAATTATTTTTGATAATATGAAATCATTACAGTAATGATAATCTATAAAGAAAAACTTCGCACACTTTTTTATACCATGAAAGAAATTTATCTACATAATGCATACCACTAACAACACAATATAAAACAAAATGCAGAAAAATTCTGAAACAGTTGCGAGTGATACAGCATCCTCCTGTGCACCATGCATATTTCAGTAGACTAGAAAACCTTGGTGAAGGGAAAAGATTTCGTACTGGCTACTGCAGCTAGATTATATTGCTTCTCAAGTGTAGCCTATCATCATAATCGTGCCGGAGGTGAATCAGTTCTGTCGACACTTTTGGGGTTACCAAATGAACAGTTTGTGAAAGCACTGTATTGAATCTCATACTGAGGACAGGCAGTGACCACACCAAAAATCTAATAATAATAACTAATAAAACAGATAAAATAACCATTATAAGTCTATTTGTGTTTTCAATTAAGTATTGCGAAAATAATTCAACAGTGTATTCTTTAAAACTTATTTCCAAGAAATGGCATTTCAGAGACGAGCTTCAATACATGAGGGTGGAAGTGGTGTGAGATTTTGTGTAGTTGATTTTGTAATGAAAGCCTTCATTTTCAAACATTAATTAATTGTGCCAAGGTAATTTGCAAAACTTCAGATTATAACAAAAATTGGTTATACTGGCCTGTAAAACGTTAATTACATTTTAACAATTATATGAACACATTTTTTATATGTTTTGAGGATATTGCCTCTGATCCTAAAATGACTCTTTACCTTTTTGGATGTGTTTATACCCCATAAAAGTGAAAGTGGCCAAAAACGTGATAATAATTATAGCATTATTTGCACTCCTCTATGTATCTGCCAAGTTTCGTCAAAATCTTTCTTTACATCTTGGAATGTTCCCTTGTGCGTATTCTGCTGCTGAAGAGAGTAAACAATGTCTTTCTGAGTTAATTCTCATCTGTTATCAAACTCACTCTAACAGTGCAGTAAACCCACTCAAACTAATTAATTTCCACATTTTCGTCAAGTATCAACATATTCTTTTCACATTTAACACATCTGCAAAAGACTTGCTAGCTATATGAAAATTGCAGTGTTTATGTTGAGTATAATAATGTTTAAGCCAAATATTGCTCTGTTGATTTCCACACATATTTATCATACTGGTGCCTAAAAAATAACAGTGAACTCTAGACTATACTATGTCCATACGTAATCACAAGTGATTTAAGAAAAATAACGCAGTAGACATTGTAAGTTAGGAGTAAAAGATGTAAACTGTCGCATCCACCATGCAATTCTAGATATGCAGAGAAACAAATAGGTATTTTGGGGTTACTCTTGTTGTAACACGCTGTTTCCCAGCACCATTTCAGGAGCTTCAAAGATAATCTATATTAAGAAACGTAAATCGATGGCAGTTATTGCACATGACTCGATGTAGTCCAGGCTAGGTATGGAACAAACTTCAGCAATCTGAATTATGGATCTATAACACGTTCGTAGGAGTGACTGAGGCTCTCTCAAAGGGTAAGTAATTTAGTCGTGGAAAATTTTAATTTGAATATCCATTGTGCTTGCAAAGTGTATGAAATCTTCCATACTTTGAAAAATAAAGCATTTTAATTTTGATGTAGTTGTCATAGTTACACTTTTACGATAAACAGCCTCCATGTGAAACTTCTTGGCAGATTAAAACTATGCGCCAGACCGAGACTCATACTCGGGACATTTGCCCTTCGCAGGCATGTGCTCTACCAACTGAGCTACCCAAGCGCGACTAACGCCCCGTCCTCACAGCTTTACTTCTGCCAGTATCTCGTGTCCTACCTTCCAAACTTTACAGAAGCTCTCCTGCAAACCTGCTGAACTAGCATTCCTGAAAGAAAGTATATTGCAGACACATGTCGTGCTTGGGAGCTCAATTGGCAGAGCACTTGCCCGCGAAAGGCAAAGGTCCCGAGTTCGAGACTCGGTAAGGCACATAGTATTTTTCTGCCAGGAAGTTTCATATCAGCGCACACTCTGCTGCAGTGAGATAAGATTATTATGGAAGCCTCCATGTGTGTGTGTGTGTGTGTGTGTGTGTGTGTGTGTGTGTGTGTGTGTGTGTGCGTGCGCGCGCTTTACTACTCGATAAACTATAATATATTACAGTGAACCACCTTATTCCTTCCTTCCTAAATCAGTGTTTGGACATGTGTGAATGTATGTTGCTTTTATTACGTTTGTGATGATTATAGGAAATACCATGTGTAGATATGTGTATCTGAGACATCACCTTGACTAGGTCCAATAATATATAATAATTGCAATCTGCTATATGATGCATTATCTTCACCTTTCTTAAATTGGCGCTGAAATAAAGGGTGTTTCTAAATGAGTAGGCTCAGTTATACATTCAAAATTCATACTTGTTTGTGTGCATATCTAGAACTTCATCTAGGTTAGGACAGTTTTGATCTTGTAGGCCTAATGTGTAATTTGAAATGTCTGTTACTTTTCATAAACGGCATGTGTTTTGACACGCAAACAGTATACTTCATAGTTCACAATAATGATTTGCAACCCATATGGCAAATACGTGCAGATAATGACAGTGTTTAATTAATATAAACATTGTGATACACAATGCCAAAACTCCACTTTTTGCATTTCTGCTGTGTTTCTTGAAGAATTTTATATGTGGAGAAAATATTGTGATACATGGAAGCACCATAGGTACGGAAATTAAATTGTTTTAGGAGTTCATTATAATGTTTGACTGCATTTGATATCAGAGGAGATTTGACATGGTGAAAACATTGTTTACTCTTGTTGACAAGTGCACTAAAAGTCGTAGTGCCTATGTGTGTCTCGTGAAGTTGCATGCATTTCATGTTCTGCTGACTGGATGTGATGGTTCTGGGTATAAGGAAAAGTACTTCAGCAGCGGGTCACTACTCTCGAAATCTCTACATATTTTACAAGCCTCAGCTAGTCTGAGGATTTCTATCAAGTTGGCGATATAAAATATGCTTAGTCATCTGTTTATTATTGCAGCTGCTTTCCTGCTCTACTTTAGAAATGTGACAATAATTTAGATTTGGAAAGTAATAAATTTGTGGGTTCATTCAATGCTCGCACATACACAAATTATGCTTTAATTTTTTTCTGCCACATTTTTCTCAAAAATCACTTAGAGTATTTGGATACCTGTGGGGATCCTCTGAAGTACTATGAAATACTGCAAGTTTGGCATATAACATAAGTTTTGGATAAATATTGTTCGTCAATTATTTTCTTAGTTTTGAGTACACTTACGAAAGATATATAAAAAGAACTATGAGAGTTGCTGATTTATGAAGCTTAGTTTGCAGTCAGTTCTGAGTATTATTAGTAACTACGCTCCAGTCCCTAGACCCAGTTTCAGACATATGAATCTGACGGATTACGTATTTCAGGCTGTAGCGGCCACTTTCCAGCATGGTCACTTCCCAGCCCGCTGTAGGATCACATCGGTTCGTCTTCTTCCTGCTGGTAATGTAACTGAGATTTGGCAACAAGGCAAGGTATATTTGACAACTCTGAGGCTTAATTCCGTGCACACCAGGAAGTAACTCGTCGATCACAGAGTTCACTTGATTTTTCCTGTCATTTCCATTTAATAATCTCCGTTATTATGGCTTGAGGTGGAACAAAAATTTGTTAATTTACCGTTTTCAGCCCACGAAGTTCGCTGCACATGGAAATCGCAACTAATCGTGTCCTTTAAACAGCGGTTTATGAGTTCTAGCCTGCCTTCTGACCTGCTGAATTATGAAAAAGCGTCTGTTATAGGTCGTGGTTCCAGTCTCGCTGGCTGTAAAGATTTTATCCCTTCTGCGAAAGAGCTACAAGCAATCAGATCACACATCGATAAGGAAATCGCAAGAAAATACTTTCGGCTCATAGTGTAATGATGAAAAACTTACAATGCTGCACAACAGGTAACGCCTCTTTCCTCTGCTGACAAACAAATTTTGGGTTTCTAGGAATACATAACATTATTTATGAAATGCCACATTTACATACCACTTGAGTATGACACAGCATACGAGTCAAACACAGACCCAATCGAAATCTAAGTGAGAAGTGTGTTACTAATTCGTGTCGATAGAGGCACGCTTGTGTACAGATACTAAGTTTTATTGAAACAGACTTTCGTGGTAAGGTTATCGTGGGTAGTTATATTTTGTTTCTTATAATACAGTGCACTATTTTCGTACGGTTTCTTTTAGTGTTGTTAAAACATTAGTTAACATGAGAGAGAAATTAATCATCAACGATATGTGCGAATTCTCTGATGTTATCTATCACAGTCTAACAATGCACATGAAGTTTATTGATTACATGCATGTAGAAAATTTGTTCTGAGTTAAAGTTGTCAAACAAGGTCTTATGAAGAATAAAATGCCACTGCCACACGACAGCTAATGTAGAAAATACTTTTATGACGTATTGTGGCACGATGCGCTCTCCCCATACATAATACAAAAGCTTAGAGATGCATCTGCAGCCTGGCCATCTATTAAACCTAAAAAGAACATAACGTCGCAGAAGTTAGCCCTTTTTCCACATGCGACTATTTTGGGTTGAGAAGTGAAGGGAATTATGTTCACAGTTCCATTAGAACGATAACTTCAGCAGACAGCAGTATAGCGTTTAAAAAAATGTAGCAGTGAATGTACCCAAACTCGCGACGTCTTATCAACAGTGCGCGACGCTTACAGTTACGCTACTAGCTGACACATAGTTTCAACGCCTCCAGAACTCAACAACAGTTCCTCCAGAACTTGCGCATTGCACAGTGCTGTGAGATAATGCATATGGCCGGATCTAGACTTCTGAGAGACAGACAGTTACAGCTTTTCTTTTGCACTGCACGACGTTTTTAACAAACAGATAGCGCAATAGAGGAGCTCAACTCGAAAGGAACACTTCCTCTTTAAATTTCTGCATCCTACACTGTTGGCAGTTCTGTGTAGGTGTCAGTTACGTGATTTTATTTCGGTGATTACAAAAGAATCGAATGTATGCACTGGGTTGCCGAGGCAGCTAGTTCATGGTAATTCGGTCAACCAAGTAAATGAATGTACTGAACATGCTGCAAACCACTACCGGGAGTCTATGTGTCAGAATTATCATCCAGTGTGCCGCAACATTGTTATGATAGAATTATGAGTGATAGGGCAGAGAATTTGGTGGTCTCTTGGACTGATGCTAGGTTAATATACTTATGGTCTGGGTTCGATTCCGACTTCTGCTGATGATTTTTGATAACGAGAAACAGATTCTGTTCTCTTCTGGCTACGCCAAGTGAAGAAGTTATAATGACATTTTGGTCTGAAAATCACATTAAACGTGTTATTCCTTCTCTACCAAGTACACGTTAGGTGGAACCACGATAAAGTAAGGAGTGGCGACGTGTAGAAACTCTGTCACCAGTAACCTTTCTTACACTAGTTATTTATTTCTAGTGACGAAACAAACGCAATGTAGGGTCAGAGGACACTTATTCCATATTTTATTTGAGCTTCTGTATGTCGATAAAATTGGTTCTGATCTGGGAATGCAACTCAGACCGCCCTTAACGCGGAATTTGATCCCTTCGTGACAATAAAGCTCAGCTACAATTTGTTGTTTGTTCAGAACTGCAGATTTCCTAACATCTCCACATACTGCGCGTGAATGGATTCGAATCCTGGCCCGGCACTAAAGATCTCATTATGTATTATCAAGCTCTAGAATAGAACACCTATTTTGCTGGTGGATAATAATTTCGATTTTTTATATATTTTCATTCGTTGTCAACACTGACGATATTTGACGCTTTTAACTCCCAGTGAGACACAGAACTATTTGAGAGATCACTCTAAGTACAAGGATGTTATTCCGAGCTACTGGTGGAGAAAAATTCTGTAGCTGACGTCTCTTTGTGTGTAGTCAACAACGGTATGTGTGGGGGTTCGATTCCCAGTCAGCATTGAACTCTTCGTCATATTATTTCTAGTTCAAACATGGTCACATGTCGCGGCTGATGTAAGAAACCCATATTTAACGTTCGTTTTCTCTAATAAATAACAGCGATAGGTTCCGTGTTGGAGTCCTGGGAAGGAAAAAATTAATGTTTCGTCTCGTCATTTCAGTTAAAACATCTAGCTACTGCCGAGAAAATCCGATGTGTCGCAGTTGATTGCGCTTCGATAACAATCCGATTCGGTTCAGGGTTCGAATCCCTGTCCAACGCAAAGCTTTACATCACGGCATTTCAAGTAAGTTACTTGTGAAGAAGCAATATTTAACATCTCTCGTAGTTCGTTAACAAGGACAATAGATGCTGGGTAGGAATTCACGTCCGTTAACAATGTTTACGTTCTGTAATTTAAAGTAGATATCTGCCATCTGACATTGTCTAACAGTCATTCCTGACTAGGCATACAGAGAGTGATATACCTCGATTTTAGTTTCCGTCAGCCCCGAAGTCTTTGCTTAGTCTGCATGTCCTGGGTTTGAATCCATATGCAGAACGAGACGGTTCGTCGTGTCATTTGAAGTTCATACATATTCTCAACTAGCTGCTCGTGAATAACTTAAATTTTTATTGTCATTTTGTGTTAAATAATAATTACGGTATGTTATTTTCAAGAGGAAATCATGAATACGACGAACTTAGTACGTGAATTACCGATCTGACGTAATAATGAGTGTGGTAACATTTCATGTATGTCACATATTGTAATAAATGTGAGCTTACAAGCCAGAAGAACAGTCATATCTGTGATAAGATGTAAAGTAATACCAAGGTACTACAAATATCAGGGAACATCTTGAGTTATTGCGATACAGAACAGTGTTTTCTAGTGGTTACTTGTTGGAACCACTTTCAATAGTCAAACGACTGTACCGAGGGGCGATTAGAGGACCTGCTAGACAGCTGCGCTATGTGGGTTGCATTCGAATCAGGCGAAATGCAATTCAGGTCGTTCGGATACTTTTGAGCACGACTGTACAATCGTGCTCATATCCGAACGACCTGAATTGCATTTGGCCTGATTCGCATACAACTCTCATAACGCAGATGTCTAGCAGGTCCTCTAATCGTCCCTCGGTACAGTCGTTTGACTATTGTAAATGGTTCCAACAAGTAACCACTAGAAAACACTGTTCTGTATCGCAATAAATCAAGATGTTCCCTGATATTTGTAGTACCTTGGTATTACTTTACATCTGATCACAGATATGACGGTTCTTCAGGCTTGTAAGCTCACATTTATTACAATATGTGACATACATGAAATGTTACCACACTCATTATTACGTCAGATAGGTAATGCACGTAGTAAGTTCGTCGTATTCATGATTTCCTCTTGAAAATAACATACCGTAATTATTATTTAACACAAAAATTACATTAAAAACTTAAGTTATTCACGAGCAGCTGGTTGAGAATTTGTATGAACTTCAAATGACTCGACGAACCGTCTTGTTCCGCATATGGATTCAAACCCAGCTCATGCAGACTGTTAGTTTCTGTCAGTCACGAAATCTTTGCTCAGGCATTCCTGATTAGGCATACAGAGAGTGATGTACCTCGATTTTAGACAGTATCAGTTAACAAATATCAACTTTAAATTACACCACGCAGACATTTTTAACGGACGCGAATTCCTACCCAGCATCTACTGTCCCTGTTAACGAACTACGAGAGATGTTGAATATATGCTTCTTCACAAGTAACTTACTTGAAATGCCGTGAGGTAAAGCTTTGTGTTGGTCAGGGATTCGAACCCGGAACCTGATTGGATTGTCATCGAAGCACAATCAACTGTGACATGTCGGATTTTCTCGGCAGTAGCTAGATGTTTTAACTAAAATGACGAGACGAAACTTTAACAACGCTAGGTGCCAGGTTGGAGTCCTGGGAAAGAAAAAATTACATTCTAAAGAAAACGAACGTTAAATATGGGTTTGTTACACCAGCAGCAACATGTTAGCACGTTTGAACAAGAAATAATATGACGAAGAGTTCAGTGCTGACTGGTAATCGAACCCCACACATGTCGTTGTTTGACTACACTCAAAGGGACGTTAGCTACCGAATTTTTCTCCACCAGCAGCTCGGAATAATATCCTTGTACTTACAGTGATCTCGCAATTAGTTTTGTGTCTCACTGGGAGTCAAAAACTTCAGATATTATTAGTGCTGGCAACGAATGGAAATGCATTAAAAATCAAAATTATTACCCACCAGCAGATAGGTGTTCTCATGCTAGAGCTTGAAAATACATAATGAAAACTTTAAGCATTCGAACCCATTCACCTGCAGTATGTCCAGATGTTGCAAAACCTGCAGTTTTGAACAAACAACAAATTGTAGTCACGAAGGGACCAAATTCCGCGTTAAGGGCGGCCTGAAATGCATTCCCAGTTCAGAACCAATTTTATCGACATACAGAAGCTTAAATAAAAGATGGAATAAGTGTCCAGTGACCATACACAGGGTTTGTTTCTTCACCAGAAATAAATAACAAGCATAAAAAAGGTTACTGGTGATAGTGTTCCCACATTTCGCCACTCCTGACTTTGTGGTTCAACCTAACGTCCACTTGGTAGAGAAGGAATATCATGTTCAATGTGAATTTCAGACCACAATGCCATTATACCTTCTTCACTTGGCGTAGCCAGAAGAGAATAGACCCTGTCTCTCCCTCTCAAAAATAATCGGTAGAAGTTGGAATCGAACCCAGAACATGAGTATATGAATCGATCAGCAGTCCAACAGGCCATCAAATCCTCTTCCTTGTGGCTCATTTTTCTATTGTAACGCCGTTGCGCCACACTGGATGAGAATTCTGACACACAGGCTCCCTGTAGTGGTTTGCAGCATCTTCAGTACATTCATTTACTTGGTTGACCGAATCGCCATGAACTAGCTGCCTCGGCTACCCAGTGCATACATTCGACTCTATTTTGTAATCACCGGAATAAAATCACGTACCAGCTACCTACACAGAACTGCCAACAGTGTAGGATGCAGAAATTTAAATAGGAAGTGTTTATTTCCATTTGAGCTACTGTATTGCGCAATCTGTTGGTTGAAAACGTCTTGCAGTGCAAAAGAAAAGCTGGAACTGTCTGTCTCTGAGACGTTTCTGGGCTTATGCATTATCTCACAACACTGTGGAATGCGGAAGTTCTGGAGGAATTGTTGTTGACTTCTAGAGATGCTGTAGCTAGGGTTAAGCTAGTAGTGTAACGGTATATGGAGTGCACTGTAGACGAAATGTCGCGAGTTCAAATACATTCACTGCTACATTACATAAAACGCAATTCTGCTATCTGCTGAAGTTATCAATCCAATGGAACCTTGAACATAATTCCTTTCACTTCTCAACCATAAATAGTCGCATGTGGAAGAAGGGCCGACTGCTGTGGCATTTTGTTATATTCAGGTGTAATACACGGCCAGGCAGCAGATGCATGTCGAAACTTTTGTATTATGTATGGGAAGAGCGCATCGTGCCAAAATACATCAGAAAAGTATTTTCTACATTATCTGTCGTGTGGTAGTGGCATTTTATTCTTCTTCAAACCTTGTTTGACAGCTTTAACTCAGAACAAGTATTCTACATGCATGTAATCTATAAACTGAATTTACATTGTCAGACTGTTATAAATAACATCAGAGAATTCGCATATATCGTTGATGACTAAACAATATTAAACATGAGAGAGAAATTGAACACTAAAAGAAACCCTACGAAAATTGTACACTGTAAAATAAGAAATGAAATGAAACTACCCAAGATAACCTTCCGACGAAAGTCTGTTTTAATAAAGCTGAGTATCTGTACAGAAGCGTTCCTCTATCGGACTGAATTAGTAAGATACTACTCACGTAGATTTCGATTGGGTCTATGTTTAATTGGTACGCTGTGTCATATTAAAAAGGTATGTAAATGTAGCATTTCATAAATAAAGTTATGTATTCCTGGAAACCCAAAATTTGCTTGTCAGCAACGAAAAGAGGCCTTATGTCTTGTGCGCATTGTTAAGTTTTTCACCATTGCACTATGAGCGGAAAGTATTTTCTTGCGTTTTCCTTATCGATGTTTGATCTGACTGCTTGTAGAAGGGATAAAAACGTTGCAGTCAGCGGGACTGGAATCACGAACCAGAACAGACGCTTCATTTTAACAGGACAGCACGTTACCACATAGCTAGCACTCAGGTATGTGTCTTGCATTCTTATTACTAGGCCAATAGTGACTAGAGCTCGTAAAATCACTATTTAAGGGACAAGATTAGTTGAGATTTCCACGTGAAACGACTTTCCTGGGCTGAAAACCGTAAATTTACAATATTTCGTTACACCTCAAGCGAAAATACACTCCTGGAAATGGAAAAAAGAACACATTGACACCGGTGTGTCAGACCCACCATACTTGCTCCGGACACTGCGAGAGGGCTGTACAAGCAATGATCACATGCACAGTACAGCGGACATACCAGGAACCGCGGTGTTGGCCGTCGAATGGCGCTAGCTGCGCAGCATTTGTGCGCCGCCGCCGTCAGTGTCAGCCAGTTTGCCGTGGCATACGGAGCTCCCTCGCAGTCTTTAACACTGGTAGCATGCCGCGACAGCGTGGACGTGAACCGTATGTGCAGTTGACGGACTTCGAGCGAGGGCGTATAGTGGGCATGCGGGAGGCCGGGTGGACGTACCGCCGAATTGCTCAACACGTGGGGCGTGAGGTCTCCACAGTACATCGATGTTGTCGCCAGTGGTCGGCGGAAGGTGCACGTGCCCGTCGACCTGGGACCGGACCGCAGCGACGCACGGATGCACGCCAAGACCGTAGGACCCTACGCAGTGCCGTAGGGGTCCGCACCACCACTTCCCAGCTAATTAGGGGTATCGGCGAGGACCATTCGCAACCGTCTCCATGAAGCTGGGCTACGGTCCCGCACACCGTTAGCCCGTCTTCCGCTCACGCCCCAACATCGTGCAGCCCGCCTCCAGTAGTGTCGCGATAGGCGTGAATGGAGGGACGAATGGAGACGTGTCGTCTTCAGCGATGAGAGTCGCTTTTGCCTTGGTGCCAATGATGGTCGTATGCGTGTTTGGCGCCGTGCAGGTGAGCGCCACAATCAGGACTGCATACGACCGAGGCACACAGGGCCAACACCCGGCATCATGGTGTGGGGAGCGATCTCCTACACTGGCCGTACACCACTGATGATCGTCGAGGGGACACTGAATAGTGCACGGTACATCCAAACCGTCATCGAACCCATCGTTCTACCATTCCTAGACCGGCAAGGGAACTTGCTGTTCCAACAGGACAATGCACGTCCGCATGTATCCCGTGCCACCCAACGTGCTCTAGAAGGTGTAAGTCAACTACCCTGGCCAGCAAGATCTCCGGATCTGTCCCCCATTGAGCATGTTTGGGACTGGATGAAGCGTCGTCTCACGCGGTCTGCACGTCCAGCAAGAACGCTGGTCCAACTGAGGCGCCAGGTGGAAATGGCATGGCAAGCCGTTCCACAGGACTACATCCAGCATCTCTACGATCGTCTCCATGGGAGAATAGCAGCCTGCATTGCTGCGAAAGGTGGATATACACTGTACTAGTTCCGACATTGTGCATGCTCTGTTGCCTGTGTCTATGTGCCTGTGGTTCTGTCAGTGTGATCATGTGATGTATCTGACCCCAGGAATGTGTCAATAAAGTTTCCCCTTCCTGGGAAAATGAATTCACGGTGTTCTTATTTCAATTTCCAGGAGTGTAACTCAGAATCTTCAAAGGAAATGACAGGAAAAATCAAGTGAACTTTGAGGCTTAATGCTGTGCACCCCAGAAAGTAACTCGTCGACTACAGAGTTGCCAAACATACCTTGCCTTCTTGCCAAATCTCAGTTACATTAGCAGCAGGAAGAAGAACCGATGTGGTCCTACAGCGGGCACCTAAAAGACGTGGCTGTCATGGCCTGGAATACGTAATGCGTCTGATTCGCATTTCTGTAACTAGGTTTAGGGACTGGAGTGTAGTTACTAATAATACTCAGAACTGACTGTAAACTAAGCATCATAAATCAGTAACTCTCATAGCTGTTTTTCTTTTTCTTTCGTAAGTTACTTAAAACTAAGAAACTCATTCGCAAGCGTTTCTGTGCCTCACCGATACTCGAGCACAACGTACAAATAAAAATAAACGAAATGTCGTATTCATGATCTTTGGAACAAGAATTAATCTAATGTAATCAAATCTAATCTAATCGCATCATATTGACGACTAGCCATGAAGAGTCATGAATTACCGCAATTTTTGCCAATACCAGTAACCAAATCTAAACTTGAAAATAAAAGACGACAATTTTTGTAATAAACTGGGACTCCTATCAAGACCCCTTCGTCCCTGTTAGCTAACCACGAAAGATGTCTGATATACCTCCATTCAGAAGTAACAAAGTGTGCATGCATTTAAAGATGAAGCGCATGATGTGAAGTCGTGTGACGGAGATACGAACCCAACACGTAATTGGATTGTTAACTAAGTAAAATCAAATGTTATATATCGGTTTTTATTACCAGCTGCTTGGTGTTTGAATCTAAAATTAGGATAAAATTTTTTGTGCCTGAGCGACAGTCGAACCGCACGCCTTCTTTGTCATCCACGAATGTAGATTAAGTATCAATTGGTTACTCACCAACAGTATGATTTGTGCGTGGTTGACCAGAAATAACGACACTTATTGCGAATGTTGGCAAAACGTGAACAGACACTAAAAATGCATGTTAATTTTCACTAGCAGGCCGGTATGCTCGTGATAAGGCTTGAAATGAAATTCTGAATAATTTTGTACTGGATCAGGATTCGGACCCACATACTTATCTTTGGAGGAGACCTAGAGAAGATTGCAGTCTTGGGAGAAGGATTGAAATGATAGAACCTAACTGTTCCGAGAGATTCAGATCCTCGAGAGAGGAGATACGAATTCAAACCACAGTCCAGCATCAAATTTTTCAACGTCTGTAGTTCAATCAAGTACAAGTAAAGTAAGAGACCTGTTCCTGTAAATGGCTATCGGTTCATGAAATAAAATAAAACTTTCTAATGTAAGTAAGTTTACGATGGAGACATTATTTCTGTTTACCATGTCTTCCACCTATGTCATTGCCCAAGGTAAACCGGCTTTGCCCAATTGGTAATGAAGGAATTTGATGTTTAATGCGGATTATGGATTATAACATCTTTCTCTTGAGGTTACCAGAGGTAAAGTAAATCTGCCTCTCTTAAAAGTAAATGTCTGAACCTGTAATAGTTCGTTCCACCAGACCATTGTGGCCATATTTTCCAGCCCCAGGAGTGTGCTGTAACGGATGACGTGCTTAGATTACAAAATTAGTCACGGTGGAAAAAAATTGAGTCTTTTAAATGGTTAAGTATAAGCAAGATTCAGACGTCGAGATTATGCTATTCGCATGTCAGCAGGATGTAAAGAATCATCTAGGCATCATTGCCTCGATGTGAAGCCATTTTGAAATTTTTCACTAATTCATAAAATTTCTTAGTTCGAGAAAATCCACTGCGAAGTGTGAAGTTACCGGATAATTCATTATTACCGTCATTATTACTATCATTTTCTTCATACCGCCGCTGGAACACGTGTGCTTGAAGATCATTTAATGCGTTTTGGTCATTATAGAAGTAGTTGCCCAAGAACATGTATCTTTCCCTGTCTACAGAATTCTTTTCATGTTAATATCAAACATCAGCAATTACTCGTAGATTACATTAAAACTAAAGTAATTGATGAAGACGTCAGTTGATAACAAAAATGCGCTGTCTTTCTTCATTTACTTGCGCCTAGAAATAGTTGTCGAGTACTGCCAAACCAAAAGCCAAGGGATCTTACTGCCTTCCGATATACGTCGCTGTCAGTTCTTCCATATGATTTTGTCGACGTGACCTGTTTCAAGTTGTGTATGACACAGAATGTTTGAGAAAATCAGTTGTTTTCCTTTTCAATAAACAGAAAGATTCTCATTCTAAGCTATCCAAGTTCAAAATTTTCACAATAATAGTTCAAATTTAATATTCGCTTCTGTAATGTAGGAAAGTATTTCACAGTTGCAAAACCGCATCCGACTCATTGTCCTTACACTTAGTCGCTGACCATAAATTCTAGCTCAGAGTGACACCAGTGTAAGTAACCTAATGGAGCGAAGACTGTTTCCCAGTGCCCTTTCTCAACGGAAAAATATGCAATTCACTCGTTGGGCTCCATTAGCACACTGTAACAGTAATTTCTGTGTGTATGCAATGCATATGGATTGTAGAATTCAGTGGTGCTCTCTCTTCCACTTCAGTATACAATATGCCTGATCTAAAGGGGCCCTTTATCATTACAGGCCGTGGGCAGTGCGACATTATACTGACAACAGTAATGTGCTTATACTGACAACCTCACTGTTCGTTTTAATTGATTTGTTAATCATTTAAATAAAACATGACCTTCCAGTGAGAGACATTTTGGCCTCCTTTTCCTTCTGCGAAACTTGTCAGCAAGCTTTTTGCCCTCCAACCAGCGAAATGTGGCAGGGTGCGGCTGGTAAACGATTCACAAACCACGATTTAGTGCCGTTAAGACGATTTCTTTAAAAATTGTCGTAGCTGAACGAATATAGTTTATTCTTAAATCGTCTTATGCAGCAACTTGCACAGATATCTCAAACATGAAAAGCTCTTTATCCAGGTACGAAGGTTGTATAACAAACTTCCCACAGTTTGTGTCAGGTTGATCTTTCCGTCTGATAGCACTGCGTAAGTATTTTGTCTAAGAGGTATCACAAGTGGTGTTCCTGTAGCTGTGGGAATCATTGGTTGAAAACGAGTTTAACACCAATGGGTACAGTATTGCTAAATATTCAAAATGATTATCAATCTAAGTCTGAGTTCATTCTCAAACTGAGGCGTATTTATAATATTGAAGCTAGACTGTTTATCCCTGTCTTCCTTGAGTGGGCATTGGACGGCTTTTACACACACGTATACAATACTATGAACGCTTATACACTATAGTTAACGTTGCTCTCATAAACTATTTTTTTTTTAATTCTTCTGGGTCTTCAGCGTGCAATATGTGTTGTAGATACAGCCTTAGGTAAAAAAACTGACCGCTGAGTCGTTCATGTAAGGTGGACAATACAGTCGCGCTCCCCTCAGAATTCTATGTCCAGCAGTATGCTCGATCTGGAAACAATGTAGACTACGGCACATCCTCTAGGAAGTCTTGACTGCAGCCTGAGTGCATCAGTCTTGACTACAACCGTAGTCTTGAGGTAAAACACGAGACTAGCCAATACGACATCTGGCAAGAAAAAGCACATGTCGACAACACTTTTATCGCTCCTTTCCTCTTGGTGCTAAAGTTATGAGTGCAATTCAAGCGAATGTACAATATATTTCGCTTTCTGTCACATTGTCAATAACAGTTTGGGTCAACACTACTTTAGCGAGAGATTTCTTAGACGCATGTGGTGTTCAGAGGCAGATGGCCGGCCGAGTTCCTGAGTTATCATAGACCCGTTTGCTGCGTACCGCGAGGGGGGCGGGGTGGGGGGGGGGGGGGGCTGAGGCACTGCATTGCCTCGCCTTCTGCCGACAACATCTCAACATCTGCTCCACTCCGCACTCTCGACAGTGTAACATGCTTTAATGCTGTTGAGTGGAGATCCATAAAATCTGTAGCCGGCGGTTGTGGCCGAGCGGTTCTAGGCGCTTCAGTCTGGAACCGCGCGAACGCTACGGTCGCAGGTTCGAATCCTGCCTCGGGCATGGATGTGTGTGATGTCCTTAGGTTAGTTAGGTTCAAGTAGTTCTAAGTCCTAGGGGACTGATGACCTCAGAAGTTACGTCCCATAGTGCTCAGAGCCATTTCAACCATTTGAGCCATAAAATCTATGTTTTGTGTTTCACACTCGATGGCAATGGGGCCGCAAAACCGTTTTAATTTGATGAGTATTTTATTACACTGGTATGCAATACATGTATGTGGCACTGAATTAATTTCATTGTTCCTGATATAGTGTTCTATAATTAAAGCATCACATCCTGTTCTTTTTCCTTTCACAGGAGATTCTTCAAATAATTTATTTTTGTCATGGATTCATATGTGTTAGTCAAGGCACAGAGAGCAAATGTTTGCAGGGAGTTCCTAATGGCTACTGTGGAAATTTAGCATATAGACCCTATAGAAATCAAGAGGTTCATTTCCTTTCCAGGCATGTGTCTTAAGTGAGGACCAATATTGAAATTAGTATCGTTGACAGTCGAATCGAATTTCTTCAGAGATGAAACGGAAGATGCTGGTAATGTGAAGCAACTTGGCAGTCAGAAAGCCAAGTTCTATGACCATTAACACAACTTGCTGTGTCGAGCTACCAAGAGGACTTGATGTGTAGTACAGGTTTTCTTACGATTTCGTTACAGAATTTTTTCTGGAAATTCGTAGCTCAATAAAATAAATCAGAAAAAAAGCTCTCACCAGCTGATCCCTGCCACAGTTGGAACTGACGACTCACTGAGCCGTCGCGAGACGAGATACGGGCGGAGGCACGGGGCCACGGACACACTGCTGCCAGCAGCCCACTCTCATCATGGTATTGGTCGCTCAGCCTCAGAACGCATCGTGAAAGATAGTAAAAGTTGTCATTTACATGAAGAATAGCATTTCCTTAGCCAAAAAATTGAATTTTCTGTCTCACTGTCTAGGGGCTATACAGCACGAGTCATTCAAATGGAAAGTGAATATCAAGTGAATTGAGCAAGTCAATCTAGTACCATACGTAGTGTTGTGGCGTAACAAGACAGCTACGCCACACTGAAGTAGCCGAAAGGCACGCGTTAATCTAGAGAGAGGTCTGAAACAGGATACGTAATGAATGGTAGCAAGAAAAGTACGTAGCTGCTATTCTACTTAACTTTTAATCCTTGTTGTATACATCGTTCTTGATGAGACATTTCTTGATGATACAAGTGAGACTCTATCTTAAAACGGTTAATGGCGCCTTGCTAGGTCGTAGCCATTGACTTAGCTGAAGGCTATTCTAACTGTCTCTCGGCAAATGAGAGAAAGGCTTCGTCCGTGTAGTCGCTAGCAATGTCGTCCGTACAACTGGGGCGAGTGCTCATCCGTCTCTCGAGACCTGCCTTGTGGTGGCGCTCGGTCTGCGATCACAGAGTGGCGACACGCGGGTCCGACATGTACTAAATGGACCGCGGCCGATCTAAGCTACCACCTAGCAAGTGTGGTGTCTGGCGGTGACACCACACGTAGAAATGAATGCACTGTCACAGTGTTGCCAAATTTTTGTGACAATATTGCCAATTCTCGGTTGTGCTAGGAACAGCTCTGTAGCAGTGTGCGAGGAGAATCCCGTGCTAGTGTCATAGGAGGATACGGAGAGGAGGCGTGAGGTTTGGTTAATATGCAGCGTTTTCTCCTACCAGCTGTGTCTAACATTAAGGTGTATAAACTTCCATCACAATTACAGTTTCCCACAAAATATATCCGAATAAAACACTTACCCTGTTACTTTGTGACAAAAGATTATTTCAGTACAATAAAAAGACTTTAAAAATCAATTTGGGCCACCTGTCAGAAAAAGTAAGATAACAAACACGTTGCACCTTGAAATCGATTGCATCTATTTGCAGTCTTGTGATCATACAAGTAGAATTTCATGAATAGCACGAGAATCTAGAAAAATGTTGGTGGGAATGGAAGCTATAAGAAACAAAGTTAACTAATTATTCTGTGCCACGTAATAATCAAGAAACTAAAAGTTATGCTCATTAAGACAGAAACCAAAGTGCAGATGTGGCACTGTGCAGATCTGCGCCTTTTCATCTTCAGATTTATACAAATAATGTATACTAACCAGCGTATTTATTGCTGTTGTTTAGTCTTCTAATGGTGAACTAGATCCACACACACAAGTCTGATTGTTACTATGTATACTTCCATCTACTACCTTTGTATGTTATTGCTCGGTGTTCAACAAGCTAAATATTATGCCTGCTCCCACGAGGTATTAGAATGTGCTCACAAGAAGGCTAACGAAGTATAATCAAAATACATTGAGAAGCCAATTTGTCTGTTGTCATGGTGTTAAGTCGACAGAAATAGTTGGGTATTATTGCCTGAATCACCGGCATCCCATTGTTGTCTTCTCTTACTGAGATTTTCGTATTACCCTGAACACAACCCCCCATGAACCATGGACGTTGCCGTTGGTGGGGAGGCTTGCGTGCCTCAGCGATACAGATAGCCTTACCGTAGGTGCAACCACAACGGAGGGGTATCTGTTGAGAGGGCAGACAAACGTGTGGTTCCTGAAGAGGGGTAGCAGCCTTTTCAGTAGTTGCAGGGGCAACAGTCTGGATGATTGACTGATCTGGCCCTGTAACACTAACCAAAACGGCCTTGCTGTGCTGGTACTGCGTACGGTTGAAAGCAAGGGGAAACTACAGCCGTAATTTTTCCCGAGGGCATGCAGCTTTACTGTATGGTTAATGATGATGGCGTCCTATTGGGTAAAACATTCCGGAGGTAAAATAGTCCCCCATTCGGATCTCCGGGCGGGGACTACTCAGGAGGACGTCGTTATCAGGAGAATGAAAACTGGCGTTCTACGGATTAGAGCGTGGAATGTCAGATCCCTTAATCGGGCAGGTAGGTTAGAAAATTTAAAAAGGGAAATGGATAGGTAAAAGTTAGATATAGTGAGAAATAGTGAAGTTCGGTGGCAGGAGGAACAAGACCTTTTGTGAGGCGAATACAGGGCTATAAATACAAAGTCGAATAGGGGTAATGCAGGAGTAGGTTTAATAAAGAATAGGAAAATAGGAATGCGGGTAAGCTACTACAAACAGCATAGTGAACGCATTATTGTGGCCAAGATAGACACGAAGCCCACGCCAACTACAGTAGTACAAGTTTATTTGCCAACTAGCCCTGCAGATGACGAAGAAATTGAAGAAATGTATGATGCAATAAAAGAAATTATTCAGATAGTGAAGGGAGACGAAAATTTAATAGTCATGGGTGACTGGAATTCGGTAGTAGGAAAAGGGAGAGAAGGAAACATAGAAGGTGAATATAGATTGGGGCTCAGAAATGAAAGAGGAAGCTGCCTGGTAGAATTTTGTGCAGAGCATAACTTAATCATAGCCAACACTTGGTTCAAGAATCATGAAAGAAGGTTGTATACATGGAAGAACCCTGGAGATACTAAAAGGTATCAGATAGTTCCTAAATATGTCTTACCATTATATAATCTAAGTTTTAAATTGTAAGACATGTCCAGCGGCAGATGTGGACTCTGACCACAATCTATTCGTTAGGAACTGTAGATTAAAACTGAAGAAACTACAAAAAGGTGGGAATTTAAGGAGATAGGACCTGGATAAACTGACTAAACAAGAGGTTGTACAGAGTTTCAGGGAGAGCGTAAGGGAACAAATGGCAGGAATGGGGGAAAGAAATACAGTAGAAGAAGAATGGGTAGCTTTGAGGGATGAAGTAGTGAAGGCAGCAGATGATCAAGTAGGTAAAAAGACGAGGGCTAGTAGAAATTCTTGGGTAACAGAAGAAATATTGAATTTAATTAATGAAAGGAGAAAATATAAAAACGCAGTAAATGAAGCAGGCAAAAGGGAATACAAACATCTCAAAAATGAGGTCGACAGGAAGTGCAAAATGGGATGTAGGGGCTTATGTCACTAGGGGTAAGATAGATACTGCCTACAGGAAAATTAAAGAGACCTTTGGAGAAAAGAGAGCCACTTGTATGAATATCAAGAGCTCTGATGGAAACCCAGTTCTAAGCAAAGAAAGGAAAGCAGAAAGGTGGAAGGAGTATGTAGAGGGTCTATACAAGGGCGATGTACTCGAGGACAATATTATGGAAATGGAAGAGGATGTAGATAAAGATGAAATGGGAGATATGATACTGCGTGAAGAGTTCGACAGAGCACTGAAAGACCTGTGTCGAAACAAGGCTCCGGGAGTAGACAACATTCCATTAGAACTACTGACGGCGTTGTGAGAGCCAGTCCTGACAAAACTCTACCATCTGGTGAGGAAGATGTATGAGACAGTCTAAATGCCCTCAGACTTCAAGAAGAATATAATAATCTCAATCCCAAAGAAAGCAGGTTTTGACAGATGTGAAAATTACCGAACTGTCAGTTTAGTAAGTCACGGCTGCAAAATACTAACGCGAATTCTTTACAGACGAATGGTAAAACTAGTAGAAGCCGACCTTGGGGAAGATCAGTTTGGATTCCGTAGAAATATTGGAACACGTGAGGCAATACTGACCCTACGGCTCATCTTAGAAGCTAGATTAAGGAAAGGCATATCTACGTTTCTAGAATTTGTAGACTTAGAGAAAGGTTTTGACAATGTTGGCTGGAATACTCTCTTCAAATACTAAAGGTGGCAGGGGTAAAATACAGGGAGCGAAAGGCTATTTACAATTTGTTCAGAAACCAGATGGCAGTTATAAGAATCGAGGGGCATGAAAGGGAAGCAGTGGGTGGGAAGGGAGTGCGACAGGGTTGTAGCCTCTCCCCAATGTTATTCAATCTGTATATTGAGCAAGCAGTAAAGGAAACAAAAGAAAAATTCGGAGTAGGTATCAAAATCCATGGAGAAGAAATAAAAACTTTGAGGTTCGCCGATGACATTGTAATTCTGGCAGGGACAGCAAATGACTTGGAAGAGCAGTTGAACGGAATGGACAGTGTCTTGAATGGAGGATATTAGATTAGGAAATGAGACACTTAAAGTAGTGAAGGAGTTTTGCTATTTGGGGAGCAAACTAACTGATGATGGTTGAAGTAGAGAGGATATAAAAAGTAGATAGGCAATGCCTAGGAAAGCGTTTCTGAAGAAGAGAAATTTGTTAACATCGAGTATTGATTTAAGTGTCATGAAGTCGTTTCTCAAAGTATTTGTATGGAGTGTAGCCATGTATGGAAGTGAAACATGGACGATAACTAGTATGCACAAGAAGAGCATTGAAGCTTTTGAAATGTGGTGCTACAGAAGAATGCTGAAGATAAGGTGGGTAGATCACGTAACTAATGAGGAGGTATTGAATAGGATTGGGGAGAAGAGAAGTTTGTGGCACAACTTGAGTAGAAGAAGGGATCGGTTGGTAGGACGTGTTCTGAGGCATCAAGGGATCACCAATTTAGTATTGGACGGCAGCGTGGATGGTAAAAATCGTAGAGGGAGACCAAGAGATGAATACACCAAGCAGATTCAGAAGGATGTAGGTTGCGGTAGGTACTGGGAGATGAAGAAGCTTGCAGAGGATAGAGTAGCATGAAGAGCTGCATGAAACCATTCTCAGGACTGAAGACCACAACAACAAAAACAACAACAACAACAACTGAACACAAGACGCCGAGATAAGTGTGTTTATTCTCCGTGACGAAACATCCCACATTCCATTCATCCTGATCCATTCGTTACGTGCATCGGCAGCAATGAGTGATAGGAAAGTTGTTGTGAGGTAACGAATAACAATAACAAAATAACCAAGAAAGTCTGAGTATTTAAATGGTGCACTGCAAAAATGTGTGTGAAATCTTATGGGACTCACTGCTAAGGTCATCAGTCCCTAAGCTTACACACTACTTAACCTAAATTATCCTAAGGGCAAACACACACACAAATGCCCGAGGGAGGACTCGAACCTCCGCCGGGACCAGCCGCACAGTCCACGAGTGGAACCCCCCCAGACCGCGCGGCAAATGGTGCACTGAATAGGTGTTCTTACCACTATTTTCCCTCTGCAAACAACCAGAACAGAATTCAGTAACAGAGAGAACCCTGTAGCCACACATATCGCTACTACCACGAGATATTACCTATCAACTGTCCTTGCTTTACATCACGAGACGAACATTGCGTCACCGAGGTGATATTTGAAATACATTTGTTTTCTCTCTCTTTCTTTTTCTTTTAATTTTTTGAGGAAAGCATCAAGAAGCGCGACTAATAAGCAAGAAGTCTTATAATCTATTTATAGTTATTTTCATCAGGTTATATAATACAAAAATACATCTTTTAAGTGTATTAATGCGTAATTCCAATTATTGATAGTCTATTCATGAACTTGCGCGCATTCAGTGGGGTGAAACCTATCACAGAAGCAAGCAAAACACAAGTATTTCTTGCGCCATGCGCAACACTCAAACGAAATCTCGCTGCACTGACATATGTTTTCCGAGCAATATATCAGAATATATCTGATTCATGTTGCTAAATATAGCTCTATCAGATATCAATGTGGATGCGTACCAAGTGCATAAAAGTGTATCTTAAAATACACAGAAAGGAACAAAGGGGTATTCGACTGAGACATAGCCATGAACAAGATTGTAACTTTGGCCTACAGCATCGTCGTATACCACCTTGACAACTCGAACGGTGACTGTGTGTTCTCGTGCTGTAGTTTGATACCAGTAAACGTAAGTAACTGGCCTAGCACTAATGTCAGTAACCCATAGATCATTAACTTTGGAACTCAGTGCTTTAATGAGCACAGTCCAGTTGGAGGTGGTATGCCATTGCTTTCCTCTGACCTTTCAGTTGACTTACCTAGCCAGATAATAGGGTTACCTACAGTTTAACGTGGCTTTCGGACCACCGTGCAACTCGGCATTTTTCACATCGACAAACACTACCCGAGGGGAAATAAGTGTAAAATGGGAGATAAAAATCGTTGGACTGACCAGGTATCCAATCTGAGACCTTTGTATTCGTACTCTTGCTCTTTACCACTTTGCCACCACATACCAGGTAGAACCAGTAACGTACTAATAAAACGTTGTATTTGTAGACGCTCTTTTCGTGTACAGCATTGAAAATACCATTGTCCGTCCTCAACTTTGGCGTCGATTTTTTCAAAAGCTAGGGAGAGTCTAGCAGACAGCTAGAACGTCCATACAATATTTGATCAAAATCGGTAGCGCACATATCAGACCCTCTCCTTGTGAGACTTACAAATCGGAAGTTTGTGGAGACTGTTTCCCCCTGCTCCCCACAACGAGCGTTCTAAGTGACATACAGCAATGTATGCAATATCTCGAATACACTGAACGCCACAGTTTACTTCAGTCTTCAGTACTAAAATATGTTCGTTTCTTCGAAGTAATAGTTACGACTAAAACATATTTCTGTTTAACCTGAATTTTGCTAAACAGATAGAACTATTTTAAGGAGCTGTGTTAGATGACAATTTATATCATGGTTCAAGCTCTTGTTTTTTACGACATATGTGGTAAATCAACAGCTGCGTATTTCAGACTAGTGATTTTGGCAGATATACCCATAAACTGAAGCCACCTATCGGTTACAATTGGATCGCACGCAACATGATTTAATGATATTGCTCTAAACATTCCAATGAAATCGTGAATATAATCTGTGTGTCACAGTATTGAAAGCTTGAAATCTTGAATGGATTTGAATTCGGTGCTCGTGCGAGTGATCTACGTCCTGTGTGGCACATCGTTTCCTGTTGGCTTGTGAGTCGGTTCTTACTTCTGTCAAGGCGACATGACACAGCTCAGTGAGTTTGATAAAGGTCGTATCCTAGCGCTTTATGAAGACGGCTACTGTATCAGTGCCATTCCCCGTGTTCTGGGATACAGAACATCCACTACTCATCTCTGGGTGAAGAGTATGGAAGGTGAAGGCCACTTAAACCATAGTCATCGCTCTGGACGCCCACGGACTACCACAGAGAATGAAGACAGGAGTATACTCCGCTGCGGTGATGAGGACCCTTTCAGGAGCAGCAGAGAAATTAAAAACATCCTGCAGCTAACGGTGAGCAGGTCGACCATACGTCGTCGGCTCAACGAGGAAGGAAAGTATGGACGGAAATCGTCTGTTAAGGAAATGCTGAAAGAGCAACATAGGGCTGCCAGGTTAAATTTCGTACTGGCCTACAGAAGGATGCCGCTTTCATACTGGGAACTAGTTATATTTACCAACTGCTCCAAATAGCTCTGTCCATGTGTATCGACCACGTGGAACCAGATACGACCGTAAATATGTCCAGCAGAGCCAAAGGTGTGGCCGGGCGTCTATCACAGTTTGGGGCTGGATATCAGCAAATGGCTGCGGCATGCTGAGGGAACTTGAGCGTCCGCTTTGTAGTGCTTATGACTGCGAAATATTGGAAGAACTCATACTTACTTCTCTTCGTCAGCTATTTCCTGGAGGTCGATGTAATTGCAGTGAATAAGATTGTTTCCTAGCCCAATGCACCGCATAACTGCATAAATGTAAGAGAGATAAGAATGATGAGAAAACTTCAGGACAAGAGCCAAAATCAGGAGAATGTGTACACCTCAGAATTACTGTAGGCCCTACATACAAACAGGTGAAGTGCAGAAAAATATTAGCCCTGTTTTGATAAATGAATTTCGGGTTAAAAAGGAAATAAATTTCAATTGATCATATACTATTCTCTCGACTGCATATAACTACTTATTTCTATCCATGTGTAGCAAATTTCCCACAAACTACTCAAAATATAACATCCCACCACATCAGAGTAATATACACCTGCTATAAACACCTAATGAAATGCATCTTTTACTTAAGGAGACGATATCGAAAATGATGTTGAAAATAAAATAAATAATCGAACCGTCTGTAACAGAACATTGTAAAAATTCGGGGTGGTTTCGTTTTGCAGTTTAGGGGCCAAAGTGGTGATGGTTACTTTGTTACTTTATGGAAGTGAAATTTCGGTTACCACGAAAAAAAATATTTTCAAAATTTCAATTAGGTTATGTGAAAAATCGACAAAAAACTTCATCAGAATGCCAGATCGTAGAATTGTCCAGCAAATCGTGAACTACAATTCGAATGCTTAAGTGTGGTCATCGATACCTATTACGTTCAGATTTTATAATATTGCGTATTTTTGGAAGTATCACGTTCTTGATTTCAACTATAAAGCTGAAGTTGAGAAATATTTTTTATGGTGTCACTTTTTTGTAGCTCATATTTGCTGCTAGCATTGTAATATTACTGACGTATACAAATGATATTGCATACAACCAGCGTTTGCTGTCAAAAAACAAAAATTTCAAGTCAAGCACATAAGCAACGGTAGTGTGACGTGCGAGATGTACAACAAAAGATAATTGTTCACTTTCTCTGTCCAAGGCCTTTTTATTGGTAAGGGTTCCCATGATGAATTATAGGAAGTGGACACGGCGGATAATTAATCGGATGTGGATAAAGAATCACATTGCTCTTTCCTTACTTCCTATGCTTCATAAATTAAGTTGGCGGGTATTTTCTCTCACTCGCGGCAATTTTTTATCCAAAATTCGGAAATTAAGAAACTGTCGGAAAATACCAACATCAGATAGTACGCAGTATCAATTAAAAATCTATCACCAGGCTTGCTACGACGTAGGGCAACGAATTACCAACAGGAACATCCAACGGGTGAGTCGCACACGCTTTAAGGCCATGTCAGTTCAACAGATTCTTAATGAAACGCAATATAGATACACATTTCGAAGTGCAACGGTTTGATCACTGTAGCTACGATTTTGTATCAGTCATTGAGGAATTTTGATAATGACAGGTCACGTCTCTTTCATTTCATCTATTTACGAAATGCGTAGAACACAAAACCACACAATATCGACCCCCATTTTCAGCAAAGAAATAATAACTACACAGTGTCTCAGCATTTTTGCATGTCTCTTATTATAAGTAAAATCGTTTAATGTAAGTTCCAAAGTCACTGAGTCCATATTAAAGTCGTTTTATGAAAGCGGAGCGGTGGACACCGCATCCGAATTCTGTAGCTTCTAAACTGTGCGCTTTCCACTTCTACGTCTGTTACTGAAACCGTGTGCAACACACCACTTACCTTTCCGTACTCGAGCCACGGCGCGTACTACGGCCTCCTCTTTACCTCGGGCACAGCGACATGATCATTTCCGACACGCTCCGTCATCTTAAAGCGACTCAAGGGATGCGTTTCCGCGGATACGAACTTAGCGATCATCAACTGTCCTTCATTGTTGCGTGTGCCGTGGCTTCTGCAATGTAAATGACTTTCTATACGATCTTTACATGTAATCGAGTAGGCACTGGATATCAGAAGCTGTTGATTCGGAAACTTCATTTTTGTGTGGTAACCACGTGTTTCATCTCACTTACCTGATGTGCTTCCTTTGAAAATGCTATACGCCTACATCATCACCTAGGAGCTGACGTCACGGCTTAGGAATAGTATCAGGTAAAGTCATCAAACTCAATATTTTTGTTCAGAACTTTATGTGATCAGTCATACATACATTTTAAAAATATTGCAATTTCTGATTAAAAGCAACAATACTTCCAATTTGCCTTTTATGTAAAAAACGTACTGTACTTCAAAATTTGTACTAATCCTTCCACAAACGACGACTAGAAGTGAAGATAGCCTTAATTACAGCTATCCCCATTAGAATTTGCATTTCGGAGATATGAAGTTGAATGCTTGTACCAAACGCATAAGAGAGTCTGTTCAAGTGATTGGATTGTCTTTTGACTACATAACGACAAAATACTTTACTACGGTCGATGGGCAAAACATGAAGTGCAAAATTTTCATAACAATTTCTGCTGTCGTCCTGCAGGAAAACAAGTGGAAGGTATATAAAGATTGTTGTTTCATGTCACTCCATGCAAGTAGAAGTTTCTAAAGAGCACTGCTGTGCCAAGTTATGAAAAATTGTGTACGAAAATTTATATAGTAATCTTCCCACAAGTTTCGTTGCAGATTAGAATACAGAATAGTGTTGGTAATTGTACAGCGCCATTTATTGTTGATATGATTCACTTAAATTGCAGCTGAACTATAATATAGTATTATTGGTCAGACACACAGGATGCACCTTCAGTAACAAAAAGTATTTGTCCACATGATTAATAGCTTTCATACACCACCGAGATGTCGCTTACATTCAACCAATTAATGTCTTTCAGTAATTTATGATTAGATCTATCTGATTATGCAATAATGGGGTAATGAAATTAAACTAGCTTCATTCAGTTACTTTTTGTTTCTGATGGCAATATTTTACGCTGAAGGCATCAGGGTAACTTTTTATATGAATTCTCTAGGAACGTCGTCATTTACATTGGAGGTATCGCTATCTGTATCCTGTTGTTATTTTCGCCAGTTGCGCAATTAACTTAATCATCATACTTTGTAAGAGCAGTTCTATTTAAAAAAATTAAAAGAAAAGAAAAGAAAACTATAATGACCATGAGACTTAGTGCTTTGTACCGCACCCTTGTTAAGTACGTGACGGTAGCGAGAAGACGGCTTCAGACCATGAGTCACGGTTACCGCATGACACATACACTCCGATGCAGCAGCTAGATGCAAGTGGTTACGACTGTCGGCGAAAGGCGTCAGCTTCTTGTGGACTACGAAATTAGCAAGTAGTTTAAAAATAATTTTTGAAACAAAACTGTAGTTATTATGGTTATTATGACTGTCATTAATTACTGTTAATTTGTTTATTAATCTGAAGGACTGTGTCAATCGGAAGTAAGATATTAAATGATAACTACACGTTGGCGTGAGAACTGTGATTGTACAGAAAAGGTGAATTATACTCAAAAGGGAATTCTGTAATGTACAACTATAGTGTTTGGAAAACAAGAAACACACATTGATAATTCTGTTGTTGTACCCTCCGTTAGAAAGGTGCATCCTAAAACAAAAACACAAAGGGAGGGCGCAGTACACCTCCATGCCTACAACTGTCCTGCCTCAGTGATTTTCCGTGTAAGACCTCTAATACATTTTGCTTTACGTTTCGTTTCTTGTTCACACAGCTTTAGAACAATGTACAATGAATAAAATTAGTATGTTGATAACATTTTACAATGAAAAAGGGCGAAGGCTTGGATTTTGAGGAATTGTCGTCGTGTAAGGGTTTTCTGATGCTAGTTGCAGAAGTGAACCACTTGCCCATTGATTCCAGGGAAGCTAAGTATCGAGAAGAAGATCGTGAGTGGCCATCTTCTGCACGTGCGGCTCACGTCGAAAGTTCCGCACAACTGAACGACTGTGTCGTCACCGCTTTGGCCTAATTGTAGCTGGTAATCACCTAAGGCTTCTTACTGTCCACAGTCGATTCATCTATATGATCATCACGGGGAAAGATGGAGAGAATAATCACATTCTTGGAGTGTAGGACGCCAGTGTGGTCTGGGCACTGAACCCGATCATGCTGCTGGAGAATGGGCGGCCAGTGGTCCCAGTGAATACCTGAAGGATTTATCTCTTGTTTTCCCTAACCGTTCCAATCAGGGTCATCTCGTGCTTGTGTAGGAACGTAGTGGCCAGTGGAACGCTAGTGTACTAGTTGTCCGTCGTTAGGTTTCTTCCCGATCCTCATAACTTGGCTATGAGGCATGCAAACGCATGAGATGGGGAGTTGGTCTTGCGGAAAACTCCGTCAAGTTGCTTTCCAGCGTACACCTCCACGAAAGAAGTGTAGAGCACCTCGGGATCGCACATGGCGAAGATCTCGTTGCCGTTCTTGGCCGCCTTTGTCGGAATGTATTGAACGAAAGCGCATCGCCCACGGAAACTCTACAGTTTCTCGTCGATCGTAACGTTGCTGCCGAGGACGTAACTGTCCTGGCAGTTCTTCACTGATACCTAACTGATTCCCAATACTGTCAGCCAGGGGGTAGTAATGTTGCCCCTCATCAGGGCAATTCACCCCGGTAAGTCACAGAACAAAGGGGTGCTTTCATTGACGCCTTTACGCCACCCACCGGGGCCTTTTTGTGGGGATTCTGAGTGTCGGTGTGTCTGAAATATTTTGCCGGCCACTCTTTAGGTTCAAATGGTTCAAATGGCTCTGAGCACTATGGGACTCAACTGCTGAGGTCATTAGTCCCCTAGAACTTAGAACTAGTTAAACCTAACTAACCTAAGGACATCACAAACATCCATGCCCGAGGCAGGATTCGAACCTGTGACCGTAGCGGTCTTGCGGTTCCAGACTGCAGCGCCTTTAACCGCACGGCCACACTCCTTAGGAAACCGGGGGATCTCAGCTGTGGGTGTCGCAGACTCGCCAATAGTAGAACATTTGTGAATGGACAGTTGTGGATAAGAGAGGGTGTGTCGCTCTCCTCACGGTTGCATTGGGCAAAATTGTGGTGAAATTTGATGCCAACGCGACATCATTAATCCTACTGACAGCTCACTGGAACGTCTCAGCTGCGGCCTTCTTTCTGCATGCGTCAACACTTTGCTGTTTGAAGCACCGCCGAGCCCGATGATGACGTCACAGGGCGACGCGCTTTTGCAAAATTACTGAGCAAGTTTGTATCCACATTTGCGCCAAATTTGAAACTTTGGCATTGCAGTGGGAGAGATTTACTAGGTTTCCAAATAGTGATCATTCAAACTTATTGTGCAGTGTAGTCGCTGAGGAAGTAGGAGATAATATCGTGTGGCGTGAACTGCTTAATGCGAGGTAATAGCAAAGTTGCCTGAGATATGGCTTGCCGTGTCATCAAGCTGAAGAGATACTGATCCTGTTGTCGGGGTGCGTGGGTAGAATATTATTTGATTGCACTGGCATTTTGTGCCTTGGGACGATCGTCTTTGTGAGACTAATAATTAGTTACTTCATCAGTAATGATCTCAAACTCTTTCAAGATTTTGGGGCCAGTCAGTTTATCTACAGCGTCCAAGTTCTTGGCATGAGCCCAGATGTGCGCAACATATGTTCCTAACATTTAATCTCCGGCTGTAAAAAATTGAAACAACATCCGGTCACAATCTATGAGGAGTGACCAAGGAGACTGAATACTGTGCTTCTATTGCAGGATACCGCCAGACCGCACACTGCACGGTTGGCAGTATAACATATTCAGATATTTGATTTTGTGCCCAAATCTCCCCTCGGTTATTCTCCTGACATTGCGACGAGCAATATTTGGTATTTTGTCTAAAGTTTCGCAACAGCGTTTCGCGAGAAGAGTCTTTTTTTTCCCCTCCAGTGATCCCCGTCTCCGTTCATGGACCGTGTCTCCAACATTCGCCTCGTTAAGACCGTACCAGTTACCAATCTACAGTATCTCTAAGGCATGGTTGGGATCTTACACACTCGAGTAGAGCTCAAGAGTGTATCGCAGAACTGCTGTGATTGCGGTGTCACATATAGATCATCTAAACAGTGCTACATTTCTCTGAATAAACAGAAGTCGACCATTTGCCTTTCCTGCTGCCGATCTCACGTACACGTTCCGTTTCATGTTACCTGGAAATATTACGCCTAGATATTTAATCGACGTGATTGTGACTAGCAACGCAATAGTAATACTGTATTCGAAATGTACAGGATCTGTACTCCTGCTCATCTGCGTTGATGTACACTTTTCCGCGTGTAGAACAAGCTGTCAGTCATGACACCAAGTAGTATGTCTGTCCCAGTCATCCACGCCTCCGTCAGTCCCTTCGCCACGGCACTTCCCCTGGACCGGAGCGTCCTCAGCAAACAGGGGCAGACCGCTGCTCACCCTGAACCTCACTAGCAGTGGCGGTTTCCCTGTTCCAGCCAGCATCGTCTCTTCACGCTATCCAATTAGCCAGAGTACTTCGAGTCCACAAGGCAGAAACACTCCAATAAACGGATTTTCTCTCCAACGTTCGAACAATTTCATTTCAGTACAAATGCTCGGCCTGTCATCCGAGGAAAATGAGGTACTACATCATCTGCAGCGCAAAGCATTTGACGTCGAGAACAGCTGTTTAATGACCCTGGTTATTTATGTAACAGAAAATCCACAGGCCTGACTCGTTCAAGCTACTGAGTGCATTCAACAGAGTTCTGCGCGTACTACACAGACGTGTGATTGTTTTACAAGGGTATCGACGTACAAACTTGAGCTAAATTTTACGATTACGTTTCTGACACAAGTTTGAAGTGATCCTTCCTCTAGTTTCAATATTCCCGCCACCCGTAATAAGTGAAACACAGAATCGATACGCAAACGCATCTGACATCTCCTGTCTTGTCAGGACTCACTTCATTCCCCCTGGTTGCTACACAGCATCCGTATAAGCCCAAAATAGTTCACCGGAAAGACACATAGCTGATTCGTTCTCAAATCATTACACAAACAGAATCAAATACCGTCAGATCAAGTTGTTCCGTAAGCCAGTTTTGAAATTCGAGGTACCTACGCGCCTTTCAGTCGAAGCGTTGTTGGGAAGATCGTAGTTAAAATGACTTTGTTGTCGATGCAACAAGTAGTGATGAACTTGTCTTTCACCGAAGGTATACTAATTAATAATGGACCAAACGCGGGGGAGGGGGAGAACGAAAGGCACTTTATGAGCGCCTTTTGAAATATTTCTATGTAGTCATTTACTAGACTTGTGTAGACTTCGAGAAAGCTTTTGACAATGTTGACTGGAATACTCTCTTTCAAATTCTGAAGGTGGCAGGGGTAAAACACAGGGAGCGAAAGGAGATTTACAATTTGTACAGAAACCAGATGGCAGTTATAACAGTCAAAGGACATGAAAGGGAAATAGTGGTTGGGAAGGGAGAGAGACAGGGTTGTAGGCTCTCCCCGATGTTATTCAATCTTTATATTGAGCAAGCCGTAAAGGGAGGAAAAGAAAAATTCGTAGTAGGTATTAAATCCGTAGAGAAGAAATAAAAACTTTGAGGTTCGCGGATGACATTGTAATTCTGTCAGAGACAGCAAAGGACTTGGAAGAGCGGATGAAGGGAATGGACAGGGTCTTGAAAGGAGTATATAAGATGAACATCAACAAAAGCAAAACGAGGATAATGGAATGTAGTCTAATTAAATCGGATGATGCTGAGGGAATTAGATTAGGAAATAAGACAGTTAAAGTCGTAAAGGAATTTTGCTATTTGGGGAGCAAAATAACTGACGATGTTCGAAGTAGGGAGGATATAAAAAGTAGACTGGCAATGGCAAGGAAAGCGTTTCTGAAGATGAGAAATTTGTTAACATCGAGTGTCGATTTAAATCACAGAAAGTCGTTTTTGAAAGTATTCGTATAGAGTGTAGCCATGTGTGAAGGTTTAACATGGGCGATAAATAGATTGGACAAGAAGAGAATAGAAGCTTTCGAAATGTGGTGCTACAGAAGAATGCTGAAGATTAGATGGGGTGATCACATAACTAATGAGGTGGTACTGAACAGAATTGGGGAGGAGAGGAGTTTGTGGCACAACTTGACAAGAAGGGACCTATTGGTAGGACATGTTCTGAGGCATCGAGGGGTCACCAATGTAGTACTGGAGGGCAGCGTGGAGGGTAAAAATTGCAGAGGGAGACCAAGAGATGAATACACTAAGCTGATTCTGAAGGATGCAGGTTGCAGTACGTACTGGAAGATGAAGAAGCTCGCACAGGATGGAGTAGCATGGAGAGCTGCATCAAACCAGTCTCAGGACTGAAGACCACCACCACAACAACAACAGTCATTTACTTTACACTTTTAAATAAAAACGAAATTTCTTTCAAAATTTTATTGCCCTACCAGATTAACTGAAAATTTTTAAAAAAATGTGAATTTAACCCAAAAATTTAAGCTGTAATTGTGGAAGTCATTTCCCTGATGTTTCTTAAAGTTCAGGACATCACTTACGCATCTGTACCTCTTTGAATACTAAGTTGCGAGTAAATTTCAAATTTGCGTTTCTTAAATACTTTTGCGAAGTGAGCGTAAAGTAGCCCCACACCCCGTTTGTAGTACACGTTACTGAAGGTGTGTTGTTATTGTTAAGTGTGCTAAGAGATATTTCCAGGTTGTGGAACCTACTTACCATCAGAATGTCTTTATTTATTTTTGAGCTGTATCAGCAACATATTTTTTAATGAATTTTAATAATTTTTTCGATTCTATTCTAGGGTGGACAAACCCGCCGCCCTTGGTAAAGCGTGTTATGAAAATTCGTTGGTATTAATACTGCCAAATTTCTCACCAGATGTGAGCTGTCACTTGATCGGAAGACACTTGAAGTGAGAACTGTGCTAATGCAATACTTTTGTTGTATCAACAAAGATATGTTCGTAGTTTGCAAGAAATACAGAACCGAGGTCATTGTGTCAAGCAGGCACAGAAAGGTGCAAAATATATTCATTTAATGTACTGCAGCGTCATTCATTAATATTTTCAAAGTACGTAGATGTGATTAGATATTCTTCTTATCAGGTTATATGGCAGGAGCATAGCAAGTTCATTGTCAGGCCCTAACCTACACCATAGGCAGGATAGAGGCAGAAACAGAAAAGGTATTACAGCAGCGTGTCATTGAACCCACGGTTAGTTCCTACAATAATCTGTTGTTAATTATCCCACACGAAAGAGTCAGAGTTCTATCGTCCACTGATTTGAGATAATGGTATTGGCAGAAACGGTTGCATCCGTCGTGTCTAAAATATACGTCATCTTTGTGTAATGCCTCTTGTCATTACCGTTACAAACTGCCTCTTAGACTTACCATAAGTTCGGCTACTTCCATTAGGTGTTGCTAATAACAGATAACCTCATATTCTTCTAGATGTGCCCAAACAAATAACAATAGTATTGGCCAGGCAAATAAAACCTACAGCTATTCATCTGTCCCCACAAGGCAAGGAAACAACGTTTACAGTTAGTATTTGAGGAACAAAGCTGATTGAAGAACAAAAATGAGACACCAGCTAGCGGTTTCCTGGTCCAGCTCCAGCTGCTAAGGCTGGCCAGGAAGCTGTGGCTGGACAGCACGGCGCGGCCTCCTCGCCGCTCCGGATGGCGATCAGAATGTGTGAGAGAGAGACACGTCAATCAGGAGGCAGGAGCTACGCTATATTTCACGCCAGCCAACCTGCTGAATTGGTCGATTTTCGTTGATTTTCCAGCCAAATATTAACCAGTTTTAAAAATTCAAAATTCTGGTATATTCTACATGAAAATGGATATTCAGGAAAATAATAATGAATAAAATTGGGTACCAAAGATATGCAGTTTTTCTGTTTAAATATTTTCAGTAGGTATTCTGTGTTGAGACTCCCATCTAGGTTTTTTCTCACTATACATGAGTATATAGAGAAGAGTGTCTTTTGATACCTTATCATTAAACGTACCCGCCAAAGTCATTGGTGTCTTTTGACTTGTAACTATTTTGTCCAAGTGTCATGTTGATCACATAAGAAGGACAATGTGTTATGAAATTAGGGGGATTTATACCAGAACCTCTTTTGTTGAGTAACTCGTTTAAAATAAAGAGAAGTGTCACAAGCTTTCAGATAATTATCTACAGGTTCTAAATTCCAAGCTTCTTGTGGAAACATGTCCTTTTTTCCGATTTTCATATACAGTTTATACAGCCTTAGACGATCATAAATTGTCTATAAGGAAACTGGAGGAGAGAGTCACTGCTCAGAATAACATCAAATTTGGGTGACATATTATTGATGCAGCGGGGAAATGTCATGGGATAAAAACATTTAACGAAAATTTGACCAATAGATGGCACTGTAAGCGTCAGAATCTGCATACCAATAGACGCACAGCACATGGCCCTCCCAGAATTGCGATTCATCTGTCAACGATAGCCGATTCCAGTTATGTTAAGACCCTTACAGCGCCATCTGGTGGGAATATTCGTCTCCATGATGTTTCCCCCTGTGTCAATAATATGTTGTTCAAATATAGCGTCAATCTGAGCATTGTTTCTCATTCTACGGCGTTTTGAAACTAAAAATTTAATTACGGACATCCTATGTGTGTGTGTGTGTGTGTGTGTGTGTGTGTGTGTGTATGTATGTATGTATGTATGTATGGTCCACAGCAGTTCCTAAATCACTGTCCCGATTTCAACCACAATTGGTACGAATACCATTTACAATCTGGAGAGAAATATTGCCGAGTTAAGAACTGCCAGCCTCCTAGTGGGGTGGGGTCGCTAACTTAAGAGAGTGAACGGGGGAGGAGTAGGCTGTCACAAACAGGGGAAGGAGGAGTTGTGCAGAGAGAACGGGGAGGAAGAAATAGGCAGAGACGGGGGGATGGAGGATAAGGCTGGTGATGATGTTTGGTTTGTGGAGCGCTCGACTGGGGGATGGAGGAAGTGGATAGGGAGCACAGTCAAGGGAAGCAGGAGACAGATGGGGTGGTGGTGAGGGGGGAGAGAAGGTGACGGACAGAGAAAGGGGTAAGGAGGAGATGGACAGAGAGAGGTGAAGGTGGAGATGAACGCTTACAAGACTGGGATAAACACATATGTGGGCCATACCCGGTACTCAGTAAGTTCATTATAATTGCTTCATTGGCAAAAGGCCAGGAACGATCGAAAGCCCATTTTAGTGTTCAGTACACTATCCGTCTAAAATCGTGTCCTAAACTTTTACTGCTATTGTGTTTTGTCTTACATAATAACTGGTTCCTAGACAATGGTCTAGGGGTAACGTCTTTGATTAATAATCAAAACTTCTTCGGTCCCGGGTTCGATCCCCGCCACTGCCTAAATTTTGATAAATAATCAGCATTGGCGGCCGAAGACTTCCGGCATTAGAAGTCAGCCTCATTCTGCCAACGGCCTTGTCAAAGAGGGTGGAGGAGCGGATAGAGGTTCAGGGCACTCTCTTGTCCTAGGGGTGGGAAATTGCCCCTAATCAGCAATGTTCAACGACATGAGGATGCAGAAGGCAATGGAAACCACTGCATTAAAGACACGTAACGTGTATCCACAGGACATGTGGCCTGTAATTGAAGAAGTGTCATGATGATCTCTCCATTGGTAAAAGATTCCGGAATAGTCCCCCATTCGGATCTCCGGGAGGGGATTGCCAAGGGGGAGGTTACCATGAGAAAAAGATTGAATAATCAACGAAAGGATAACGTTCTACGAATCGGGGCGTGGAATGTCAGAAGCTTGAACGTGGTAGGGAAACTAAGGGAAATACAAAGGCTCAATTTAGATATAGTAGGGGTCAGTGAAGTGAAGTGGAAGGAAGACAAGGATTTCTGGTCAGATGAGTATCGGGTAATATCAACAGCAGCAGAAAATGGTATAACAGGTGTAGGATTCGTTGTGAATAGGAAGGTAGTGCAGAGGGTGTGTTACTGTGAACAGTTCAGTGACCGGGTTGTTCTAATCAGAATCGACAGCAGACCAACACCGACAACGATAGTTCAGGTATACATGCCGAGGTCGCAAGCTGAAGATGAACAGATAGAGAAAGTGTATGAGGATATTGAAAGGGTATTGCAGTATGTGAAGGGGGACGAAAATCTAATAGTCATGGGCGACTGGAATGCAGTTGTACGGGAAGGAGTAGAAGAAAAGGTTACAGGAGAATATGGGCTTCGGACAACGAATGAAAGAGGAGAAAGACTAATTGATTTCTGTAACAAGTTTCAGCTAGTAATAGCGAATACCCTGTTCAAGGATCACAAGAGAAGGAGGTATACTTGGAAAAGGCCGGGAGATACAGGAAGATTTGAATTAGATTACATCATGGTCAGACAGAGTTTCCGAAATCAGATACTGGATTGTAAGGCGTGCCCAGGAGCAGATATAGACTCAGATCACAATATAGTAGTGATGAAGAGTAGGCTGAAGTTCAAGACATTAGTCAGGAAGAATCAATACGCAAAGAAGTGGGATACGGAAGTACTAAGGTATGACGAGATACGTTTGAAGTTCTCTAACGCTATAGATACAGCAATAAGGAATAGCGCAGTAGGCAATACAGTTGAAGAGGAATGGACATCTCTAAAAAGGGCCATCACAGAAGTTGGGAAGGGAAACATAGGTACAAAGAAGGTAGCCACGAAGAAACCATGGGTAACAGAAGAAATACTTCAGTTGATTGATGAAAGGAGGAAGTACAAACATGTTCCGGGAAAATCAGGAATACAGAAATACAAGTCGCTAAGGAATGAAATAAATAGGAAGTGCAGGTTGGCTCTGAGCACTATGGGACTCAACTTCTGAGGTCATTAGTCCCCGAGAACTTAGGTTAGTTAGGTTTAACTAGTTCTAAGGACATCCCAAACATCCATGCCAGAGGCAGGATTCGAACCTGCGACCGTAGCGGTCTTGCGGTTCCAGACTGCAGCGCCTTTAACCGCACGGCCACTTCGGCCGGCGGAAGTGCAGGGAAGCTAAGATGAAATGGCTGCAGGAAAAATGTGAAGACATCGAAAAAGATATGATTGTCGGAAGGACAGACTCAGCTTACAGGAAAGTCAAAACAACCTTTGGTGACATTAAAAGCAACGGTGGTAACATTAAGAGTGCAACGGGAATTCCACTGTTAAATGCGGAGCAGAGAGCAGATAGGTGGAAAGAATACACTGAAAGCCTCTATGAGGGTGAAGATTTGTCTGATGTGATAGAAGAAGAAACAGGTGTCGATTTAGAAGAGATAGGGAATCCAGTATTAGAATCGGAATTTAAAACAGCTTTGGAGGACTTACGGTGAAATAAGGCAGGAGGGACAGATAACACTCCATCTGAATTTCTAAAATCATTGGGGGAAGTGGCAACAAAACGACTATTCACGTTGGTGTGTAGAATATATGAGTCTGGCGACATACCATCTGACTTTCGGAAAAGCATCATCCACACAATTCCGAAGACGGAAAGAGCTGACAAGTGCGAGAATCATCGCACTATCAGCTTAACAGCTCATGCATCGAAGCTGCTTACAAGAATAATATACAGAAGAATGGAATAGAAAATTGAGAATGCGCTAGGTGACGATCAGTTTGGCTTTAGGAAAAGTAAAGGGACGAGAGAGGCAATTCTGACGTTACGGCTAATAATAGAAGCAAGACTAAAGAAAAACCAAAACACTTTCATAGGATTTGTCGACCTGGAAAAAGTGTTCGGCAATATAAAATGGTGCAAGCTGTTCGAGATTCTGAAAAAAGTAGGGGTTAGCTATAGGGAGAGACGGGTCATATACAATACGTACAACAACCAAGAGGGAATAATAAGAGTGGACGATCAAGAACGAAGTGCTCGTATTAAGAACGGTGTAAGACAAGGCTTTAGCCTTTCGCCCCTACTCTTCAATCTGCACATCGAGGAAGCAATAATGGAAATAAAAGAAAGGTTCAGGAGTGGAATTAAAATACAAGGTGAAAGGATATCAGCGATACGATTCGCTGATGACATTGCTATCCTGAGTGAAAGTGAAGAAGAATTAAATGATCTGCTGAACGGAATGAACAGTCTAATGAGTACACAGTATGGTTTGAGAGTAAATCGGAGAAAGACAATGGCAATGAGAAGTAGTAGAAATGAGAACAGCGAGAAACTTAACATTACCATTGATGGTCACGAAGTCAATGAAGTTAAGGAATTCTGCTACCTAGGCAGTAAAATAACCAATGACGGACGGAGCTAGGAGGACATCAAAAGCAGACTCGCTATGGCAAAAAAGGCATTTCTGGCCAAGAGATATCTACTAATATCAAATACCGGCCTTAATTTGAGGAAGAAATTTCTGAGGATGTACGTCTGGAATACAGAATTGTATGGTAGTGAAACATGGACTGTGGGAAAACCGGAACAGAAGAGAATCGAAGCATTTGAGATGTGGTGCTGTAGACGAATGTTGAAAATTAGGTGGACTGATAAGGAATGAGGAGGTTCTACGCAAAATCGGAGAGGAAAGGAATATGTGGAAAACACTGATGAGGAGAAGGGACAGGATGATAGGACATCTGCTAAGACATGAGGGAATGACTTCCATCGTACTAGAGGGAGATGTAGAGGGCAGAAACTGTAGAGGAAGACAGAGATTGGAATACGTCAAGCAAATAATCACCACCACTTCCATGTTTCCAAGATCGTAATTTTGTAATGTAAGACCGAAAGTCTTCGTAGAGGTCTACGATGATGATGCAGAAATGTCAGTCTAGCTCGCACTTAGCTTGGTAAAACGCATTATCAATTTGAAGAAACAGTCATTATGAAATTTGTCACAAGACAAAAAAGGAAAGAACACTGCGTACACATTATTTCACATGACATTAAAAATAAGGTTTACCCATTAACTGATGAAAGAAAATTTCCTTCAAAAGGAATCTGAAAAGTAGTTCATCGTATAGCGTCAAATGGAATACGATAGTAGCGAGTATAAGAGCATTTTGGTTATATCAGAGGCACAGGAGAAGAAGTTAGTTGTACATTCGCTACCAGGTTGCGCCCACAATAAAAGAAAAACATAGTCTACATTAACAGAAGAACAACAGGCACAAACGTAAGTAAAATGAAAGTTACATTAAAAATATTGTTTTCGTTTGTCTTTCCATACTTCGGTAAACAAAAATTAACACATAACAACGATAAATATACAAGTTTCGCAAATTCTAATTGACTTGAGGACTAAAAAATATCAGACAGCTCTACAATAGAACGACATAACATTTTTCACATAAAATGAAAAGTTCGGACAATGGATGCACTACCCCAGGAAATTACTTTGATGAGGAATCTACCATTACATCTTGTAATGCATTAGGATGTAAGGTTCTGCAGAGTCCAAAATTTTCTGTGACAAAGAGATGGAGTACAATGGAAATCCTTCTAAGTTCAAGTTCAATAAGAAGTACTACTTTGGAACATTAAAGATAACTTCTCTTCTGAAAATAGGGAAAAAGAAAAAATTTGAATTATTTCTACAGAAGACTCATATATAAAAGTTGGCAGTAGAGGAAACAACATTTTTAGATAAGAATGTGATTGATAGACAACATTAGAATTTAGAAAGGTAGCCCAACAATAAAAATAGTGGAAAACACGCCAGTGTTTGAAACAGCAATTTATGTAAGCAAAAAATTGTTGGTAGTATAACAGAATTTACGTCTACATCAGAAAAATATGCATGCTAACAGCAAAGCGCAAGAATAAAAGCTGTAGTGTTACAAATTTCCATGCACTATAAATGATAACAGAAGAAATTTGCAGGAAGTAAATCAGTTTTGGGGTCTTTTAGATTCTGAAGTCACCAATACACCTAAAACCAACGTTAAACTTCCTTCCCAGCTTGGACGTTGAAGTCACCGAGAAGTATTTTAAGGATATTGTAGGCGTATATCCAGCACACTAACGAACAAACAGAAATGGAGAAAGTCTGATAATGTGCGTAAAATGTTGCACTTAAAACGATCTCCTGCATATTTTCGCAAACTACCAAGAAAAGCCAAAACTCAGATATCTCCAAATCAAAAAGTAGGAGAATATCAACTGGATCACATAGCCACATGTAACAGGCGTTTCATGGTAATCATGGACGTTAAAGCAATCAAATGTGCGGAATTTTATTGATGCCATTAGCACAGTATAGTTAAAATACGATTTCTCCCCTTTAACAACAGTAGTACAACCAAGAAAGTAATCAGATAAAGTCTCGGAGTAAAATATCGACGTCTCTTTAGCTTATACAGAAGCGGCGCGCCGTGTGAAAGGCAATGGAATGACGTCAAGTTACAATACCGTACACTATACAACCACTGGGAGGGAAATCCAAAACGCACAAGGCCCAAATACATCATCATGAAGGCTAACTGGGAAGAACTAAGAAGGGTGTTTCAGCGTCCGGGAAGTTCATCCCGCAAGAACTGACAGTGGCTATACATAGAGCAATGGAGGCATCCATACCTGCCGGCGCAGGTCATTCTGAAGGAGTGCCTCGCATCTGGACTGAGGTGCTGAAGAAACTAAGATGTGAAGCAGGAAGAGCCAGGAAGCTATACCTGAACAGCACGCCCCAAGGAGAAAGAATCCAAAGGTTGCATAGATACAGATACGTTAAGTAACATTTTACGGAAGACAAATGTAGGAAACAAAAATGGAACGATAAAAGCAGTTCGCGGAGGCCCACTTAGAAACCAATCCTTGGGGTATACCGTATAAAATAATCTGCAACAAAATACGATCATTGGCAGTTTAGCCCACGCTCAAAACAAATGATGGACGGTAACAGGAAGTTGGCAACAGTCAGCTGCCCTGCTAATGGAAACACTACTTCCTGATGATGGAGATGACGGTTAGACAGAAGGTGACCATAGTTTACAAAACTGTTATGGGAAGACTACAGAAACAATAAATTTGTGAAACCCTTCGCACAAGAAGACGCTAGGCAAATAATTTTAAGGCTGAAGAAGAAGAAAACCTCCAGGACCGAAGAGATCCCTGCTGAAGTAATACAAGCTCTATGTGACCAATTAGATGGTTACTTGTGCGAACTATACAACAAACGTCTCTTGCAAGGAAGGATCCGTGTAGTGTGCAAGACTGCTGAAATGGTAGAAATTACTAAAGGGCAAGACAAGGATATCCTAATCCTACATACCAATCTGTCTAATGCAAGTTTTCCATGAGACATCTGACAACTATTATGCAGATCGCTACAAGGTTATTGGCTGCTACATGGGATAAGCCGTCACGAGTGCGGGCTCAGAGGAGGCACGTCAACTGAAGACGTAATTAATAAGGCGATTTCGCTAACGACAGATACTCATTCTATGTACTCTCTAGCGATAATGTTCGAACTGAGTGTCCCGGAGCACCGTTCCACTGCCTGAGAGATTATTGCTACCTCTGACGCGCTTCTTTAACATGCCCAGGAAAGACAATAACGAAGAGAATAAGAAAAGATTGTCCACAGGATCACTGTGTGGTCCAGAATTTTGGGATGTAGTATTGGAGCCTATACTACAAAAGTTGCATGATAGATGCAACATAACACGTAACTGCAAATGCTACCAGACCGCTTAAGAGAAAGCAGACAGAACAGGTACAAACTTGATGAATAAAATTATAGAAAATGCAAATAGGCTATTTAGGAATCAGAGTTTACCACCAATATATATTAGCATCAGCCGTGGAATGTGGTGCGAGCGTTTGGGCCCGTAGACTGCAGATAGCGAAGCTAGCCTCAGTAGTAAGAGGAGTTCAACGAGGAGTGTTAGTAAGATTAATGTGCGCCTGCAGCGCTACAACGAATGATACCTTGGTAGTAATTCTAGGAATAGCCGGGCTTGACTTGCCAATTAGAAAAAGGCGAGCCTTTTACTGGTTAAAGAACGACAGCGAAAGGTAAGTACGAAGGGTGCATGAAACTGTGGCGAAAAAGGCAATAAAAGATGGCATATTTCAACTATGGCAAAATTAATGGGACACTTCGAGCCCAGGCATGGGAACATACGAATTTCACTCTAACTTGAGAGACAGCCGAAAATATTTCTTAACCCATCGACTGAGTCGGTAAATTATCTGACAGACAGTGGTCCATATTCTGTAGGTCTATTCAAAAACAAAAGAAAGATGAGTGATAGCAGCGCGTGCGGCTTTGTGGGCATACCACAATACCATAGAGAGTCTGCACGCTTTATCGAGATGGGGTGGGCAATGGAGTAACGCTTCAAACGGTCTGTACTAGGAACCACTGCTGGGACTCCAGCTGTAGATTCCGGTGCATCACTACAGGCTCACTGTAACCCTTGGACCTTCACAATGGCGCCGAAACATAGAAATTGCATCGGGATTGAATAGAAAAGGCACAATGCCGACTTATGTCCATAGGGAGTAACGCTTCAAACTTTCTGCGCTTGACACCGTTCCAGGGAGTCCAGTATTAGATTCCATTGCACCAATGAATGTGTACTGTGACCCCTGGACGTTCACATTGACGATGACACACAGAAATTGCATCGGGATTGACTAGAAAATCACCATGCCGACTTATGTCCAGGTTGCGTAACGCTTCAAACAGTCTGTGCTTTGAACCTTTCCTGGGGTCCTGTAGTAGATTGTGTTGTGGTTGGCAGGAGAGCCAACACCGTGTTACTAGCGGAGGCCGGAAGGCACGCGTTTTAGCTCACGCAGGCAGGCGTGAGGTCAGGAACAGGACAAGGAAATTAGAATTTAGAAAAACAGACGTAGCTGGTGGAATAAGTAACTTTAATCCATTAATGGTGAACGTCGGTCTTGACGGTACATGATCCATAATATCAATAGTAACTGATAATAGCGCCTTGCTAGGTCGTAGCAAATGACGTTGCTGAAGGCTATGCTAAACTATCCTCTCGGCTAATGAGAACGTAAGTAGGCAGTGAACCATCGCTAGCAAAGTCGGCTGTACAACTGGGGCGAATGCTAGGAAGTCTCTCTAGACCTGCCGTGTGGCGGCGCTCGGTCTGCAATCACTTATAGTGGCGACACGCTGGCCAGACGTATACAAACGGACCGCGGCCGATTTAAAGGCTACCACCTAGCAAGTGTGGTGTCTGGCGGTGACACCACATTCCTCCTCAGCAAATCTTCGTACAGTGGTGGCATAAGGCTTCCGCCCGCCGTGGGGAGGACCCCATGTTGACGTATGTGACGTGGTGGGGAGCCTAACAACAGGCGATGCTGTCACCCGCACCTTGACATGCGGACCGCGGGGAGCTAGGAAACGCCTGGAAACCTGCTCCAGGGTGCACGCCAACATGCGGTGTATGCGCCCGCAGAGAGACAGGAGGGGCCGAAGGGTCGACTTCCATCGGACCGGGGCACCCGACGGGCGAAGACGGCACATGGTCAGGAGCGGGCAAGAATTCCATGTCGGAGGATAACTGGTCACGGGAAGCGATCGGCGGCGCGTGACCCAGGGAGGCGCCCGTCGGTTGCAGTGACGCGTCCACTACGGGCGTCGCCGGCGGGAGAACAGGTGGTGGCGTCGGCGGTGGCGGCGGCGGCGGCGGCGCGTCGCCATGGGGCAAAATGGAAGGCAGCGTCAGTAACACTTGGGGCTGAGGCGAGCCAGCAGAAGGGTCCCCAGGGCGCTGACTGGACGGCACCGTCAGTGAAAGCAGACGGGGAGCTGCAGATCCCGTGCGACGACAGAGGCGCAGCTGGTTGAGATGGCGGCGCACCTCACCAGAGGCCCCCAAAACCAGATACATAGCGCGTCCGAGGCAGCGAAGAATGCGCCCTTCGAGCCAACGCCGTGAACCTCGGTAGTGGCGGTAGTAGACAACGTCACCTGGGGCAAAAGCAGGTGTCTGCCGCAGCACAGGAACCTGATGCTTCGGATGTAGCAAAGACATCAAGGTCCGATGAGGGCGACCGTGGAGCAACTCAGCCGGCGAGCGACCATCTCGGGGCTGAGAGCGATACAAGGACAAAAAGAGGAATAACGCGTCCTCCCGAGAATGCGACTCTTGTAACTTCAACATCTGTGACTTGAAAGTCCGGACCAATCGTTCAGCGGCACCGTTTGACTGTGGCGAAAACGGCACGGACGTCATATGTTGAATACCATTGGCCTTGCAGAATGACTGAAATTCTGCGGACATGAATAGTGGGCCATTGTCTGAAACAATTGTCTGTGGAAGACCTTCCATTCAAAAGATAGCAGACAACGCTTGGATGGTTGCAGACGATGTCGTGGAAGACATCCGGCCAACAAAAGGAAAATTACTGAATGAATCTATCACTACCAACCATCGAGCATTCCAGAATGAACCAGCAAAATCGATGTGTAAGCGTTGCCAAGGGGAAGTGGCTTTTGGCCATGCAAAGAATTTCCGCGGTGGTGCTGATTGTTGTTCGGCACACACCATGCAAGAAGAGCACATATTAGTAATCGCGGCAGCCATTCCGAACCAAGTACAGTGCTGACTAACAAGTTATTTCGTTCTCACTATACGCCAATGTCTTTGGTGGAGAAGCTTTAAGACAGAAGACTGTAACGAACGTGGTACCACGACCCTGGACTAATCATTATCAGAACGCAACAGCAAAACACCACGTCGAACAACAAGTCTCCCCTTGTGAGCAAAAATTCGGCGAACCAACGGGTTCCCGATCCATGGCTTTGACAAGGGCCACTGCGTAGCAACAAAACGCAGAACGATAGCAAGGACAGAGTAGGCAGCTGTGGATGTAGCTACACGACGAAAATCAATCGGAAACGATTCGACCAAGTCGTCGGTTGCCGCATCAATGAACATGCAAGCAAGTTCGGATGAATCGAATGCCCTATCCTCAGCAACAGGCAAACGGGACAACGCATCGGCGTTTCCGTGCTTAGCAGTGGACCGATAGAAGATATCGTAGCGGTACTGCGAGAGGAAAATAGACCAGCGAATGAGTTTCTGCGCTGTACTTGGAGGTACAGGCTTGTTCAGATGAAAAAGCGATGTCAAAGGTTTGTGGTCTGTGATTATGGTAAAGTGACGACCATACAAGGAGGCACGAAACTTTGTAACACCAAATACAAGAGCGAATGCTTCTTTCTCGATCTGTGAATAGTTTCTTTGCGCCGACGAGAGCAATTTGGACGCAAAGGCAATAGGGCAATCGTGCGATCCATCTTTGTGCGCAAGCATAACACCGATCCCGAAATCCGCTGCATCCACCATCAACAAAAGGGGCTTCTGGGGATCGAATGGCGTAAGGCAGGTATTGGAAAGCAGCGCCGGTTTCAACTGGCGAAAGGCGCGTTCGCATTCCGTCGTCCAGACGAACGGAACACCTTTACGGCGTAAGCGATGAAGCGGAGCTGAAATGGAAGAGGCATGTGGGATATAGCGATGGTAGTAATTTATTTTACCCAGCACACTCTGTAGCTGCTTCAAATTCTGCGGCGGAGGCAAGTCTTGTTTGGCACAGCGGTGTTCGGGACTGGGATGTATGTCTTGGACATTGATTACATGTCCCAAATAGGGTAACTCACGAGCAAAAAACACACATTTGTCCTTCCGCAAGCGAAGACCATTTTGTCACAAGACCTGAAATAATGTTCTGAGATTGGCCAAATGTTCTTCTTCCGTATTTCCGGAGATCACAATATCGTCCAGATAATTTGCTGCAGTAGGGACCGACGCACAAACAGTTTGTAGATATTGCTGAAACAATGCAGGGGCGGATGCACACCCGAATGGCAGTCGTTCGAATTTATACAACCCAACATGCATGTTAACTACCAAATCGCGCTGGGATTGTTCGTCCACCGGTATTTGCAAGAACGCATTTGCGAGGTCCAATTTCGAAAAAATTTTTACCCGGGCACAGTTTGTCAAAGAGATCTTCCGGGTGGGGTAAAGGCAAAGTTGCAATCACTAGTTGTGGATTCACTGTTGCCTTGAAGTCCACACAAAGTCTCAGTTTTCTGGAAGGTTTTCGCAAAATTACTAAGGGTGATGCCCTGCACACATTCAATTACACCTTGTGATTCCAACTCGTGTAATGTTTTTTCGACCTCATCACGCATTGCGTGTAGAACATTGTACGCGTCCACAGCTTGTGGTCGTGTGGTAGCGTTCTCGCTTCCCACGCCCTGGTTCCCGGGTTCGATTCCCGGCGGGGTCAGGGATTTTCTCTGCCTCGTGATGACTGGGTGTTGCGTGATGTCCTTAGGTTAGTTAGGTTTAAGTAGTTCTAAGTTCAAGGGGACTGATGACCATAGATGTTAAATCCCATAGTGCTCAGAGCCATTTGAACCATTTGAACATTGCGCGCTCTGAAAAATTTCGGTTGCACGTTTACTTTCAGTTCCAAATGTGCTTTATAGTTCTTAGCGCAGCCGAGGCCCGGTGCAAAACTTCCTGCAAATCCTTCACATAGACGAGAAACACTGTCTGAAGGCACACTCTGGTTCACTGATAGGACCTGATTTACTATAGACAAGTTAAACAACTGAAATAAATCGAAACCAAAGAAGTTCACTGCAGAAGAAGAACGAAGGACATAAAATGACACAAGTTTTGTTTGTCCTTTGTAAGTTGCAAGAAGGCTTCACTATCCTAACACAGGGATTCCTTGACCTGTATAGCTAGTTAACATTTGCGGCACGCCTCGGAGGTGTGCCCAGCAGTTTGTAAGTGTCTTGATTGATCAGCGAAACTGCAGCACCGGTATCAGGCTGGAATGGTATCACTCTGCTGTTAATGTCCAAGTCTACAAAAAGTTTATTGTCCTGCTGACGAAAAGAGCGACTGTCTCGTGCAACGTGAACTGTCACTGGTACAAAATCACTTGTGACTTGAAGGGAGTTCTGGCGATGTCGATGAACACTATTTCTGGGACAAACACAGTCACTGTTAGAGAGAGTGGCACCGTACAGAGTGGAATGAACTACATGAATTTCCATGGGCGAAGTTTCGCGAGCCTGAGTATCCTTGGTTCGATTCTGATTCCAGCGTGGAGCAAAGGGCCTGGAATGGTTTTGAGCTTCCTATCTCAGCTTTTTATGGCAAACACTCTGAACATGTCCTTTTTTATTACAATAAAATTGAGAAAGTGGTAGATACTATGAGGAAGAGAAGAGTAAGCTTTAACGCCCATTTGAAAAGAATGAATGATGGAAGGCTGACAAAGAAAACATTCATGTTTTTTGACAAGAACCCCAGAACCCAAATTACCTGGTTCAAAGAAGTCAAAGCAGACTTAGAGGAGGAGGAGGAGATTAGTGTTTAATGTCCCGTCGACAACGAGGTCATTAGAGACGGAGCGCAAGCTCGGGTGAGGGAAGGATGGGAAAGGAAATCGGCCGTGCCCTTTCAAAGGCACCATCCCGGCATTTGCCTGAAGCGATTTAGGGAAATCACGGAAAACCTAAATCAGGATGGCCGGAGACGGGATTGAACCGTCGTCCTCCCGAATGCGGCAGACTTAGAGGAGATGGGTATAGGAGAAGATGATATAACCAACAGAGACTTAATGAGAGACAAAATTCAACATTTTGAAAGATTTGAAGTGAAGAAGAGAAGAACTGGAGGAACAGTGTGGACAGAAGACCGAAGGGAGCAGCACAGAGAGAGGATGAAGACATATTGGCAGAAGAGAAAAGAGGAGGAGCGCAATAGGAGAAATGTACATTGAAAAATTGTTGTTTAACGCGGTCCCTAGACGGCCAAAATCGGAATAAAAAAAAAGCAAATAGCTTGGAATGACAGGTAATTCTCACGCGAATGTCTAGTGTGCACCGTAGGCAGGATTTGAGCACTGCATTTGCTTGCCAGCGCGGCACACATGGCTGAGAGCCTGGCGGCCGCGGCACGGCTGGGCGCGAGGGCTGTTTACTGCTCTGTGCAGCTCGCCCGGCGGGCCGGTTAACCTGACACATGGCTGGTGAAGTTTCAAATGATTCCTGAGCAAAGTCAAGTGTGTCCTGCCGATCCAATATGTACATCACTTGTTGAAGGGAGGGATTGACTAGTTTCAAAATGTGTTCCCTTATACGAACGTCAGAAACGTTCTGTGCAATTGCATTACGTACCATAGTATCTGAATAAGGGAGTCCACATTGACACTCAAAAGCACAATCCCTAGTACGGCCTTGAAAGGTTGCAACGCACTCCTGATTAGTCTGACCTGCCGTACGTTTTGTACGAAAGAAGGTATACCTCTTCGCAACTACATTGACTGATTCCTTGAAACATGCATCTAATGCAGACAAAATTTCTTCATAGGACAGAGTTGCTACGTCGCGACGGGGAAATAATTTGACTATCACATGGTACGTTTGTACGCTGACCGATCATAAGAGAAAAGGCTGCCACTCGTTACCTTGAATTCTGTAGGTGGCGAGATGGAATCCAAATTGGCGTGACCACCCCGTCCAGCTTTCCAGGGCAGCATCAAAAGGTCGAAAAGTTGGTGCAACAGCGTGTTGTAGCTGCGTGAGCGATGGAGCTGTGGCTGCCGCATCGTTTTGCATCGCATATTGACCCTGGACGAGCTGTCCAAGGGCATCCAGTAAGGCCTGCGTCTGCTGAATCTGTAAGCGATAAAATTCGGACAGTACATCTGGAGATTGTGACACAAAACCTGTATAACACTGTGAGTTAGTGAATGATATAATTAATTTGTTTAAGTACAAGTTATCAGAATGTTATGCTGTTAATGAAGAGGAGAGATCCCAGCTTACACATATTTTACTTAAGAAAAAGGGTGTTTTCACTTAAGCCAGGTAAGATCAACACATAGTAGAGGTATGACTTATGGTAATAAATTAGGTGAGGCTTGACTTCAATCGTATACAAAGTCATACCTCTAGCTCTGCGACCTGCGGTTTGGGAAGAACTAAAGAAAATGATTACATGGAGTATTATAGAACCATCAACACTCCATATTGTAGCCCTTTGCATGTAGTGAAAAGACACATCTAGTACTAACCTGATACTTCCATTCTAACAGCTATCTACCAAACTATCTTACCTGTGAGGACACCACCGGAGAATTTTTAGAGAATTAAACAGATTCATGAGAACATATACCTCAACATAGTACACAAACTGGTTACATTGCCTAGAACTTTTTGAGGAAATACACAACAATTTAGATATATACAACACATCCTATACTCCCTGAGAAATCATGTTTGACACAAAGGAAACTAATGAATGGAGCAACCCACTAGCAAAATTTTCTGACACCAACCTTCACACGACGAAAAGGTAAGGTATGTACTCATCGCAATTACTGAACAAGCTGACATTAGAAGTAAGAACTAAGGTGCTAATCTTAAACGAGGGCAAAACATTACACTTGGCATGCAAGTTTTACTTCAGACTCACTACAAATCGTCATCACCTCTAAAACGTAATGTTAAGTGGCATCCATTATATGAAGGTCCTTACACAATCATTTATATACCACAATCTGGAGCATATCTTCTACAAAACGTCAAGAATAAGAGAATTTTAGGTTTGTACCCTCACAAAGATTTGAAAACCTTTAACCTTTAGCCTTTAGCCCTTAGCAGAGTATGCTGATACAACAACAAGGTACGTCACATCTGGTACATCAAGCTGGAAGAAGAAGAAGACATAAGCTATAATCTTAAGTATCTACATTTTACGGCACCAACAACGACAGCAGCGTCAAGAAGATAAGACACAGGAAGAACTAACAATTTTCATGCAAAGTACAGCTACTGATTATATTTAATAATACCCTGCAGACAAGCTGACAGACTAAATGACTGGAGACAGTTTCTGCCCTGAACCTGATATACAAGGGCTATCCACAAAGTACATTACGTTTTGGAATTAAAAATAAATAAAGTATTGGAATTTCTTTTAATTATATACAGATGAAAGCCATACTTAAATACTACTTTTCTACATAGTTGCCATTTAAATTAAGGCACTTATCGTAGCGATGGACGAGCTTGGAAATTACTTCGTCGTAAAATGCGCCTTCAACCACGTGGTTACCTCTTCTTGAAGCTGTGCGTCGTCATCAAAACGCTGCATAGCCAACCACTTCTTCACTGCTGGTAATAAGTGGAAGTCACTCGGTGACAGGTCGGGACTGTACGGCGGATGAGGAAACAACTTCCACTTAAAAGATTCGAGAACTTCACGAGTGGCATTTGCCGTGTGGGCCCGGGCGTTGTCGTGAATCAGCAACATCTTTGAGCCCAACTTTCCCATGCGGTTGTTTTGTATTGCTCTTCTGAGGTTGTGCATAGTTTGGCAATACCTTTGAGAGTTTATTGTAGTGCCTCTTTCCAGGAAATCCACAAAAATCACACCTTTTCTGTCCCAAAAGAGAGTCGCCACGTGGTTGAAGACGCAGGCGACCGAATTTTACGACGAAGGAATTTCCAAGCTCGTCCATCGCTACGATAAGTGCCTTAATTTTTATGGAAACTGTGTAGAAAAGTTGTATTTAAGTATGGCTTTCATCTGAATATAATAAATAAAAATAAATAAAATATTGGAAAATTTTATTCCAAAACGTAATGTACTTTGTGGATAGCCCTCGTATGAATTGGTATGATAGGCACTTGATTTGCTATTCACGCTCACACCACTATCAACATGAACACAACATGCACAAAATACACTGTACAGGAAATGACAAATGAGATTAATTGAGCAAGGTTATATACTTCATTTTATTTATAAATGTTACTTTGTGCATGTGCTAATTAGGAATTGATTGTGGATGTGACGTTTTGTGTCTTATTGTAATCATGACTTTTCAGGACAGATCATCTCCAAGATGTTTTCTAATCTACTATGAAAGTTTATATTGCAGGAAACATTTAATGAGGAAGAACACTGACTGTGTAGTACTGATGTAAAGGAAAATATACTTAAAAGGAAAACTTTATTTAAAAAAAAACACTGTACCTATAAGATAATTTTTTCTATGTCTGACCCATATGTATTTGTAAATATCTAGTTCAATGCAACTGAAAAATGTAAAATGTGTATATGTATTACCAAACAATGTAATGTCAATGTATAGGTAAATGTTTCACAGAAAATTTTTTATATCTATGTAAATATGTAATAGAACACTGTACTCAATGTGAAGTGTAATTTGTTATGTTTTGTGCTCTCTGTTGTGAACGAACATTTTGTTTTTCAACGAACAATGTACGAACAAGTTGTGTGCAAATTGTTAAAAAACGGTTCACTGCGCTCGTGATGGGACACTATGGGTGACGTGAGTCGCAAAGCCACGGCACACTTTTCGACGAAAGGACGACACAATATCCAGGAGACGACATATGCCTTTCGGAAGACGAAATATGGAGGTTATTGAGTAGATGCAACACGGACTGATCAGTATGGGACCACTGACACCATGTATTCCTACCAAGACGAAACCACATTTTAACTACATCTTCCAAAGCACGCTTCATTGCGGGATTGTTGATCTCCAACTTATTTCTTCAAGACCTTTCGTCTCAACGTAAACTAAACGTGTGACATGTGATGTTTATTTTAAAGTGCAAATACTTTAGCACAGTATAAACCATTTCTAACAAGCGATATTCTACAGAGAATACGTTCACATATCTCTGAATATGCACAAAAAACATTAATTATTTTTATTCATTGAGTGAACATGTGTAATAACAATTTGAAGTGAAAGAGAACATTTGACTATACACCCAGCCCGCATCTCGTGGTCGTGCGGTAGCGTTCTCGCTTCCCACGCCCGGGTTCCCGGGTTCGATTCCCGGCGGGGTCAGGGATTTTCTCTGCCCCGTGATGGCTGGGTGTTGTGTGCTGTCCTTCGGTTAGTTAGGTTTAAGTAGTTCTAAGTTCTAGGGGACTGATGACCATAGATGTTAAGTCCCATAGTGCTCAGAGCCATTTGAACCATTTTTGACTATACACCCAACAATTTTTTACAAAGTAACAGCACAAATGAATACGAACTGTGAAATGAATGTTAAGGTCTATGTTGTACAATAGCGAGAGACTTGTAGCAACAAGCATCAGTAGTATCAGTCTGGCTTTAGCTGTCGCCGCGGTCGCACGCTCCTCAAGTTTGCTCCGTGAACTTTCAGTGTTTACGCCAGTGTTTTCGTGTTTCGTGATTGTTTATTGGCGTTTTTCACGTGAATTAAGTGTTATAAATAGAGGTCTTGGTCTTCGTTCGTGTCGTCTTTCTATGTAGTGGCGTTGGGATTTCGGCGTTGTCCGAAATTTCTTCGCTGCAGAACACCATGGCAAACTCCGTGAGAAAAAAAAAAAAAACACCGTGATTTTCACTTTCGTCAAGTACACCCGTCGAGTACAGCCCTGTGCACTTGAAATAGATGTCTGGATTACCGAGGTAACTGGCCTCCATTCTGAATCTGTTCGTACCATGCAGCTAGACTCTGATGAATACTGCATTTTTGTAGAGTTTAATGATCCCGTGAGTGTAGACCGCTTTCTGGAAATATTTGGTTATGAAACGGAATTTATACACCGCGATGGTACTAAAAGTACTGTAAAACTCAGGAATTATGAGTCTGTAATTAGAAATGTTAGGGCTTTGAATATTCCTATTGAAGCAGACAACTCGAAAATTAAAGATGTCCTTTCAAAGTATGGGGTTGTCAGGCAAATAGTCAACGAAAGGTGGGCTTCGCATTTCAAGCTGCAGTGCTTTAACGGCACTCGCTCCGTGGAGATGAAAGTGAAGGCAAACATTCTCTCTCACATCTTTGTTGACGGATACAAGGCGCATGTTATTTATTCAGGGCAAACCCCTACATGTCATGTAAGTAACGAGTCTGGTCACCTCCGTCAGCCGGCCGGTGTGGCCGTGCAGTTCTAGGCGCTTCAGTCTGGAACCGCGTGACCGCTACGGTCGCAGGTTCGAATCCTGCCTCGGGCATGGATGTGTGTGGTGTCCTTAGGTTAGTTACGTTTAACTAGTTCTAAGTTCTAGGGGACTAATGACCTCAGAAGTTCAGTCCCATAGTGCTCAGAGCTAGCGCCACCTCCGTCAGGACTGCCCTCGCCGTGTTTTTGTGCTAAGAAATAACCTTACGCAACGCCGGAAGTTAACACTCAACGATTTGTTGCCAGCCAGTAATACAACTGAGCCGGCGGCTGCCGTGGGTTCTGTTACTACCTCTTAAAGACTGAAATTCATTAACATTGAGTGCAACATTTTCAAACCTGCTTTAACTGCTGAAATTCTGTCCCGTGACAGCGAGATTCCCACCAAAATCGTCCTCTAGAGGACACTGAAAAAATGTTGATGAGGACTCTCTTCCTGTGAAACACCCGTTGCCAGGAAGCAGAAGCCAAGTCCTGAAGATTTGTTGGAAGTGAAAAAGGAGAAGAAATGCAGGTCTATGTAGCTCCCTCTTACGCATAAGGAATTATGCGGCCACGAAAAAGATAGTGACGCAGCTGGTAGTTACCTTTCACAGAAATGTGACCCTGAGCCTTAGGTCACAGCGGCAATAACCGCATCAAGTGCACAGCCCATACAGTGCGAACAGTACGAGGAAGTACCAAGTAAACAACGTGCTGACTCCGAAGCGCAACACCGCGCCGAAGGAGGAAATAAACAAGCATCACCGCCTCGCCAGCAAGACAACACAACAGACAACACGCCGGAGCCAAATATCGACGACTCGCAAGCCACCGCCGTTGCGCCAGACGGCCACCGTCGGAGGCTGCGACCGAAACCAGGTTTTGCTGTCACGCGTCATCGTGCGAAAGCCACACCAGAGAAGAAAGACACCAAGAAAAAGAATAATAAATATGAAGTCATCAGGGCCAACACTGACGAGGAGAAAGAGAATGACCACAGCGACTTATAGCAATGCATTGTCAGGATTTCAGGATAATTTTCTTTTCAGGCACTTTGTTTAAAAGCAGTAAAATACGTTTCTGCGAAGTTAGTACATGTAACGGGCACACAGCTTGCAAAGATCGTGACTTGTAGAGAAGCACGTTGCTGCTATTATCACACCGATCCTCATCCCAAATAGCTTCTTCTGGCATGTCTGTGATGAAGCTTATAGCATTACTACTATTAACATTAATAAAATACAGTCACCCTTGAAATTGGCAGCACTAAAAGAATTCTTGTACCAGTCTGGGACAGATATCGTGTTGCTACAAGAAGTTGCGATAACGGAATTTCGGATCCCAGGCTTTTTTGAAATTGTTAGTGTTTCTACGGAAGCCAATATCGGTACAGCCATTCTGATAAGGGACGGCATTCCAGAGACTGAAATCGAACGACTAGAGTCAGGAAGAGCCGTAGGCATAAAAATTTTCGATGTGACCGTGCTTAACCTTTACGCCCCATCAGAAAATTCCCATAAATTGGATCGTGCGAAGTTTTTTCAAGATGAACTAATTTATTTATTGAGGAAAAATCCGTGTTCTCTTATACTAGGTGGAGATTTTAACTGTGTCTTAAACCAGAATGATCAACAACCCAATTTCAACTACTCGCCACAGTTAAAAAAAGTTAGTTATCTACAACTTAAGGATGTGTGGGAACTTCAGAACCCGACGTCAGTCGAGTTCACGTATATAACCAGCCACTCCCGCAGCAGACTAGATAGAATTTGCGTGTCACCAACTTTGCAAATTTTTTTTATTAAACGTTGAAACTGTTCCCGTGTATTTTAGCGATCACAGTACACTTTTAACTTGCTTTAATTTAAGTGTACAGCCAAGCCGTCGATTCAGAGGCCAATGGAATTTGAATATCTCTGTTTTAACGGACGAAGAACTGTAACAGGCCATAAGAGTAGCGTCGACGATATGCCTCCGCACAGCAGACAAGCACCCAACAGTCATTGACTGGTGGACTAGGAGGACTAAACCGAAGCTGCGGAAAGTTGTTATTTAGTATAGCGTAGCGAGGCACAAGGAGTTGAGGAATACAATGGGGTTTTATTATAATGTATTAAGAGACTTATATCAACAGGCGCATGATGACGTAATTCGTCTGAATGATATAAAAAAAATAAAAGCCAAGTTATTAAGCATTAAACGGTAACAGATGGAGGTACTAAAAATTAAATCGAAAGCCACATCAGTAGTAGCAGATAAAACAGCATCTCTGTATCACTTGGTGCGACATGCTAAAAACAGACGTCAAACTTTTATTGATGAAGTTCAGACCCATACTGGTACAAGGCTCACATGCCAGAAAGAAATACTGGACGGAGTCCACAGGTACTACGACAACTTATATGCCCCTACCACAGTGGACGATGCAGCTCTCGAGGACTTTCTCACTATTTTAGGTCCACAGTTGTCGGTAACAGAAAACGCTGACATCCTGTCACCTATTACTAAAGATGGAGTGCATGAAGCAGTGCGTAACTCACCTCTCAAAAAATCTCTGGGATTTGATGGCCACCCTGTGGTGTTTTATGCCCGCTGCTGGTCTATAATTGGGGACAAGATCACTTCCATGGCGAATGACGTCCTGAATGGAAAAGTGGCCCCTGCAAAGTTTAAGGAAAGTAAAATAGTACTGATTCCTAAGAGTAAAGGCAAAACTAACTTAAACAATTTTCAGCCTCTTTCGCTACGAAATTCTAATTACAAAATAATTTCGCATAATATCAACAAAAGACTCTCTGCCTTTTCCAACAAAATATTGAGTCATCATCAATCTTGTTCTCCAGCCAGAACGATATTCGAAAGGCTATCTGCATACAGAGACGTCATTGCAATTACCTCAGTGACAAGTACAAAATGTGATTCAATCTTCATAAATTTCAACAAAGCTTTTTACCACGTTAGTCATAGATACCGCTTTACGACACTGTCAAGAATGGCTTCCACCCTCAGAGCGTCAACATGCTAAGAAATACAGGGTGTTACAAAAAGGTACGGCAAAACGTTCAGGAAACATTCCTCACACAACAACAAAGAAAAGATGTTATGTTGACATGTGCCCGGAAACGCTTAATTTCCATGTTAGAGCTCATTTTAGTTTCGTCAGTATGTACTGCACTTCCTCGATTCACCGCCAGTTGGCCATATTGAAGGAAGGTAATGTAGACTTTGGTGGTTGTGTTGACATGCGACTCATTGCTATGCAGTACTAGCATCAAGCACATCAGTACGTAGCATCAAATCACATTAATCATGGAATGGAAACACACAGCAACAGAACGTACTAGCGTGACTTTAAACACTTATGATACAGGAAATGTTCAAAATGTCCTCCGTTGGCAAGGATACATGCATCCACCCTCCTTCGCGTGGAATCCCTGATGCGCTGATGCAGCCCTGGAGAATGGCGTATTGTATCACAGCCGTCCACAATACGAGCACGAAGAGTCTGTACATTTTGTACCAGGGCTGCGTAGACAAGAGCTTTTAAATGCCCCCATAAATGAAAGTCAAGAGGGTTGAGGTCAGGAGAGCGTGTAGGCCATGGAATTGGTCCGTCTCTACCAATCTGTTGTTGAGAAGCGTACGAACACTTCGAATGAAATGTGCAGGAGCTCCATCGTGCATGAACCACATGTTGTGTCGTACTTGTAAAGGCACATGTTCTAGCAGCACAGGTAGAGTATCCCGTATGAAATCATGATAACGTGCTCCATTGAGCGTAGGTGGAAGAACATGGGGCCCAATCAAGACATCACCAACAATTTCTGCCCAAACGTTCACAGAAAATGTCTGTTGATGACGTGATTGCACAATTGCGTGCGGATTCTCGTCAGCCCACACATGTTGATTGTGAAAATATACAATTTGATCACGTTGGAATGAAGCCTCATCCGTAAAGAGAACATTTGCACTGAAATGAGGATTGACACATTGTTGGATGAACCATTCGCAAAAGTTACCCATGGACGCCAATCAGCTGCTGATAGTGCCTGCACACGCTGTACATGATATGGAAACAGCTGGTTCTCCCGTAGCACTCTCCATACAGTGACGTGGTCAACGTTACCTTGTACAGCAGCAACTTCTCTGACTCTGACATTAGGGTTATCATCAACTGCACGAAGAATTGCCTCGTCCATTGCAGGTGTCCTCGTCGTTCTGGGTCTTCCCCAGTCGCGAGTCATAGGCTGGAATGTTCCGTGCTCCCTAAGACGCCGATCAATTGCTTCGAACGTCTTCCTGTCGGGACACCTTCGTTCTGGAAATCTGTCTCGATACAAACGTACCGCGCCACGGCTATTGCCCCGTGCTAATCCATGCATCAAATGGGCATCTGCCAACTCCGCATTTGTAAACATTGCACTGACTGCAAAACCACGTTCGTGATGAACACTAACATGTTGATGCTACGTACTGATGTGCTTAATGCTAGTACTGTAGAGCAATGAGTCGCATGTCAACACAAGCACCGAAGTCAACTTTACCGTCCTTCAATTGGGCCAACTGGCGGTCAATCGAGAAAGTAAAGTACATACTGACGAAACTAAAATGAGCTCTAACATGGAAATTAAGCGTTTCCGGGCACATGTTTACATAACATTTTTTCTTTATTTGTGTGTGAGGAATGTTTCCTGAAAGTTTTGCCGTACCTTTTTGTAACACCCTGTATTACAACAGGTATAAATGCGAAAATAGCAATCAATGGCCAAACATCTAAACACATACAGATAAGGCGAGGGGTTCCACAGGGCAGTCCCTTATCTATGTTTTGGTTTTCCGTATCTTTAGAGCCCTTTGTCAGCACTGTCCGTGCAGTGTTAACAGGCATAACATTGAGTGGTGAGAAAACTGTCATACGAGCTTATGCTGATGACGTGGGTGCTGTAATGAGGAATAAGGAGGAGACAGTTACACTGGAAAGAGAAATCCAAAAGTATTGTCTAGCATCAGGAGCGACAACAAATGAAAACAAATGTAAGGTATTGAATCTGCGGGGCCTAAATCACCTCCGACTGGCATGGGCAAAAAAAGGCAACAAACATAAAACTTTGAGAATAACCTTAATGGCATGCCCGATGAGGATGGCTGCTTTTAACTGGACGAAAACTAGGAGGAAAGTTCATGGTGCTGTAATGGAGAACATCCATCGAACTATGGACCAGGTGCAAAAAGTGAGATTCATCAACTACTGCATTTTGTCTAAAGCGTATTCCACTGCACGCGTATTTCCAATCCCCAAACTAGTAGCGAAAGGGATCATGTCCACTGTTACCAATTATTTATGGCGAGGAGACATATTCAGGGTTGGTGCGACTACCTTTATACTGGATGTCAGAAACGGGGACCTCGGTTTTGTGGATATTCGAAATGAAGCGTCTGCTCTGTTCCTCAAACGGACTTTCCATATACTCAGAGAACTTCCGCAATGTATAAAAGCAAAACTCTTTGAGGCTGTGACACCCCATAGCCTGCAAGCACCGATTGATGGGCGAAGGATTAATGCCCATCTGCAGTATGTGAGGAACTTTTTCCTCGAAGCAAGTTATCTTAGTGACGAAATCAGAAGCAACACATATCTTAGTGACGAAATCAGGAGCAACACATGTATCACAGCGTGCGACATCATACTTGAAAGGAAGTTAAATGAAGGGAGAAACAAAATTGAAAAGAAATTCCCTAATTGTGACTGGGAAGCTGTATGGCGGAACATCAACTATGCCGGGCTATCTACAGACGTTATTTCCGCATGGTACGAAACAGTTAACAATGTCATCAGCACCAACGACAGACTAAATGGGACGGTTTAAACCAGACACACCTCTGTGGAAAACGCAGTCTGGTGGATGCACTCATCCACAGATTCACCAGTGGCGGCAATGTGAATAACTGGAATTGGATCAGGCAACAAATTGCCTTTCTCACCAGATCCTCGACGGAATATATAACGCCATCGCTCCTCCTGAGACCAGACATGACATACTTTCCGAAATTAAAAACCAACGCCATTAGCTGGTTACTGGGAAAATATGTTAGTTATGTCATCAACAAACTTGGGTCAGACAATGAGATAGAATTCCGCGTTTACATTGAGTGTGAATACGCAAAAATCAGCACTTACGCAACCACAAGAAGCACAACGGCAACATGCGAAAGATCATTTTTGAAAGAATGGGTGTCGGTTAAATATGTGTAACCACTACAACACCTTGAACGAGAACGAACAGAAGAAAATTAAAAGTCACTTGTGTTGTTGTTATTATTTACTATTACCTTGCTTCCGAAACTTCTATATTACATGAGGAGTTTTTTTTTTTTTTTTCAAAACATTTTGTTCAGAGTTACTCATATTCGACTTCCAAAGTATTTGTGTGATTCAAAAAGAATTGTTAAGTTTTATCAGTGTTCAGTTACCACTCAGAGAAGAGGTTTCTTTGTCTTTGTTACATCTAAGTGTGGGAGTTTTGTGTTACGATTTCTGCACACTTAGTGCTATGACTCAACAGGGGACATAAGAAAAGGGGCCGGAGGGGATTGGGCCTCAACACACTGGCAGTGCCGTGAAGAGACCCCCACTACTAGTGCGTCGAGCACAGACGATATTTAATTTACTGAACTTAGATTATATGTATCGATTTCTTAAAACAAGAGAACGCAAAACAAAGGAATTAACACCGCCCTCTTTTCGCACCCAGTAGGCGTCAACTCACTCTTATGTCATTCGTTGCCCTAGAAGGACGTAATATTTTGTGTAGCCCCATATTGATACTTATTTGAAGGAAAGAGGAGCAGAATTAATAAGTCGCTCTCATTTGTGAATAATCAGCTATTATTTAACTAGAAATTTACGTAAGTGTCATTAATATCGTAATGTATATGTTAAAACGAATACATGTTTTATATAATGGTATATTTTCCTCTTTTTTAGTAGTTTTAGCCACCCCATTGTCATGATTGAAGCTGAGGTCAGATATCAGACTTTGTCTAAGAAAATATATAATGAGCCCTGGCTACGTTGAGTACATCTTCGGACGTGCGAAGCTCGATAAAATTGCGGCGTAAATGACATTTACTTTATTGTGTGACCTCAAAGAACAATGCTATGTAAAACTTTATGAAACATTAAGCAACTCAATTCCAGTCTTAAACGCTAAACAAGCTTTAATCTCTCAATTACTTATCCAAACAACAAAAATTATTAATCTTAAAAATTAATATTATTATTATTCTATTTCTCATTTTATTTGTTAAAGAGTACGGTATTAGAATCAGATGCACCACTGCAGGTTCACTGTAACTCTCGAACCTTCACATTGACAATAAAACAGAGAGACTGCGTCGGGATTGGAAACAAGAGGCACAATGCCGACATCTGCCCATTGAGAGTAACGCTTGAAACAGTCTGTGCTTAAAACCTGTTCTGAGAGTCCAATTGTAGATACCGATGCACCATTGCAGGTTAATGTAACACTCGAACATTCACATTGACGATAAAATACAGAATTTGCATCGGTACTGAATACAAAGGGCACGTTGCCGACCTCTGTACAGGGAGAAAGTCTCAAAAAGTCTGTGTTTTGTTCCTTTCCTGGGAGTGCAATAGTAGATTTCGATGCACCACTGCCTGTTTCCTGTATCCCTTCAACCTTCACATTGACGATGAAACACAGAAATTGCATCGGGATTGAATACAAACGGCACAATGCCGCCTTCTGTCCAGGGGGAGTAACGCCTCAAAGAGTCGGTGCTATGAAAATTTCCTGGGATGCGTGTGTCCGATTCCTATGCATCACTACAGGATTCCTGCAACCCTTGGAGCTTCATATTGACGATGAAAGACAGAAATTACATCGGGATTGAATGCAAACGGCTCAATGCGGACTTCTGTCCACGAGGAGTGACGTCTCAAACAGTCAGTGATATGAAAGTTTTCTGGGAGCCCAGTGTCCGATTCCGATGCACCACTACACGTTTTATGCAGCGCATGCACCTTCACGTTGAATTGACGATGAGACACAGAATTTGCATTGGGATGGAATACGAAAGTCATAATGCCGACTTCTGTCCAGGGGTTGTAATACCTCAAAGAGATGGTGATATGAATATTTCCTGACATTCCAGTGTTCGATTAGGATGCAGTACTACAGGTTTTCTGCAATCCTAGGACCTTCACATTGACGATGAAAGACAAAAATTGCATCGGGATACAATACAAAAGGCACAATGCCGACTTCTGTCCAGGGGGAATAACGCCTCAAGGAGTCGGTGCTTAGAACTTATCCTGGCAGGCCAGTGTCCGATTCTGATGCCACACCACAGGTCCTACGCATCCCTTGGACCTTCACTTTGATGATGAAAGACAAATATTGCATCGGGATTGAATAAAAAAGGCACAATGCCGACTTCTGTCCAAGGGGAGTAACGCCTCAAATAGTCGGTGCTTCGAATCTATACTGGGAGGCCAGTATGTGATTCCGATGCACCACTACAGGTCTTATGCAACCCTTGGACCTACACACTAACGTTGAAAGACAAAAATTGATTCCGCATTGAATACAAATGGCACAATGCCGACTTTTATCCAGGAGGAGTAATGCCTCAAATGTCGGTGCTATGAATATGTCTTGGGAGGCCAGTGTCCTATTCTGGTGCAACACCACAGGTTTTCTGAAACACTTGTACCTTCACTTTGACAATGAAACACAAAAATTGCATCGGGATTAAATACAATAGGCTCAAGTTGACTTCTGTCCAGGAGCAGTAACACCTCACAAAGTCGGTGCTATGAAAATTTCCTGGGATGCCAGTGTTCGATTTGGATGCACCACTAGACGTTTTCTGCAACCCTTGGCTCTTCACGTTGAATTGACGATGAAACACAGAATTTGCATCGGGATTGAATACAAAAGTCACAATGCCGACTTCTGTCCAGGGGGTGTAACTCTTCAAAGAGACGGTGCGATGAAAATTTCCAGAGATCCCAGTTTTCGATTCCGATGCACCACAACATGTTTTCTGCAACCCTTAGACCTTCACATTGACGATGAAACACAAAAATTGCATCGGGATTGAATACAAAAGGCACAATGCCGACTTCTGACCAGGAGGAGTAATACCTCAAAAAGTCGGTGTTACGAAAATTTCCAGGGCTAACAGTGTTCGATTCCGATGCACCACTACAGGCTTTCTGCAATCCTTCGACCTTCACATTGACGATGAAACACAAAATCTGCATCAGGATTGAATACAAATGGCACAGTGCCGACGTCTCTCCTGGGTAATAATGCCTCAGAGAGTTGGTGCTTAGAACATATCCTGGAATGCCAGTGTCCGATTCCGATGCACCACTACAGGTTTTCTGCAACAGTTGGACCTTCACATTGACGATGAAACACAAAAATTGCATTGGGATTGATTACAAAAGGCACAATGTGACTTCTGTCCAGGAGGAGTAATGCCTCAAAACGTCAGTCCTATGAAAATTTCCTGTAATCCCAGTGTTCCATTCCGATGCACCACTACAGGATTTCTGCAATTCTTAGACCTTCAAATTGACGATGAAGCAGAAAAATTGCATCGGGATTGAATACAAAAGGCACAATGCCGATTTCTGTCCTCTCGGAATAACGACTCAAATAGTCGGTGTTTAGAACCTATCTTTAGGGGCTAGTGTCCGATTCCGATGCAACTCTACAGGTTTTCTGCAACCCTTGGACGATCACATGGACGATGAAACAGAAAAACTGCATCGGGGTTGAATACAAAAGTCACATTGCCAACCTCTGTCCAGGAGGAATAACGCCTTTAAAGCGTCGGTGCTTAGAACCTATCCTAGGGTGCCAGTGTCAGATTCCCATGCACCACTACAGGTTTTCTGCTACCCTTGGTCCATCCCATTGACGATGAAACACAAAAATTGCATCGGGATTGAATACAAACGGACCAATGCCGACTTCTATCCAGGTGGATTAACGCCTCCAAGAGTCAGTGCTTAGAACGTTTCCTCGGAGTTCAGTGTCCGATTCCGATGCACCACTAGAGGATTTCTGCAACCCTTGTATCTTCACATCGACGGTGAAACACAGAAAGTACAACGGGATTGAATACAAAAGTCACAATGCCGACCTCTGTCCAGGGTGCTTAACGCCTCAATGAGACGGTTCTATGCAAATTTCCTAAGATGCCGTGTTCGATTCCCATGCACTTCTACAGTTTTGTGCAACTGCTGGACCTTCACATTGACGATGAAAAACAGAAATTGCATCGGGATTGATAAGAAAAGGCACAATGCCGACATCTGTCTGGGGGGGGGGGGGGGTAACGCCTAAAAGAGACGACCTTTAGAACCTTTCGTGGGACGCCAGTGCTCGATTCCGATGCACTGCTACAGGATTTCCGCAACCCTTGGATTTTCACATTGGCGGTGAAACACAGAAATTGCATGGCGATTGAACACAAAAAGCACAATGCCAACTTCTGTGCATTAGGAGTAACGCCTCCAAGAGTCGGAGCTTAGTACGTTTCCTGGGATTTCAGTGTCCGATTCCGATGCACCGCTACAGGTTTTCTGCAACCCTTGGACCTTCACATAGACGATGAAACACAGAAATTGCATCGGTATTGATAACAAAAAGCACAATGCCGACATCTGTCCAGGGGGAGTGACGCCTCAATGAGTCGGTTCTATAATAATACCTGGGATGGCAGTGTTCGATTCGATACACCTCTACAGGTTTTCTGCAACCCTTGGAACTTCACATTGACGATGGAACACAGAAATTAAATAGGCATTGAATACAAAAGTCACAATGCCGACATCAGTCTAGGAGGAGTAACGCCTCAAAAAATCGGTGGTATTAAAATTTCCTGGGATGCCAGTCTTCGATTTCGATGCAGCACTACAGGTTTTCAGCAACCCTTGGCCCTTGACATTGACGATGAAACACAGAAATTACATCGGGATCTAATACAAAAGGCAAAACGCCGACATCTGACCAGGGGGAGTAACGCTTCAAAATGTCTATGCTTAAAACCTTTCCTGGGAGGCCAGTGTTCAATTCCGATGCACGAGTACACGTGGTCGGCAGCCCTCGGACTTCCACATAGGTGATGCAACACAGAAATTGGATCGGGAATGAATACATGTCACAATGCTGACATCTGTCCCGGGGGTTTAACGCCCCAAACAGTCTGTGTTTGATACTTTCCTGGGAGACCTGTTTCAGATACCGTGCACCACGGCAGGTTTACTGATACCCTATGGGCTTCCACATTGAGGATGAGACTCAGAAATTGCATCGGAATTGAATACAAAAGGCACAATGCCGTCTTCTGTGCAGGAGGAGTAATGCCCCAAAATGTCAGTGCTATGAAAATTTCCTGGGTTGCAAGTGTTCGATTCCGATAAACCACTGCAGGTTTTCTGCAACCCTTGGACCTTCACATTGACGATGAAACACAGAAATTGCATCGGGAAGTTATACGAAAAGCACAATGCTGACCTCTGTTCAAGGGGAGTAATGCCTCAAAGAGTCGGTGCTTTGCACCTTTCCTGCTAGACCAGTGTACGATTTTGTTGCACCACTACAGGTTTTTGGGAACTCTTGGACCTTCACATTGGCCATGAAACACCGAAATTGCATCGGGATTGAATGCAAAAGGCATACTTCCGACAGTTGCCTAGGGGTAGTAACGCATTAAACAGCCTGTGCCCCCCCTGCGGTTTCGGGGATAAGAATAGGCCCGCGGTATTCCTGCCTGACGTAATAGGCGACTAAAAATAGTCTCTTTTCGGCCGTATTTGATCGTCCCCTGTTGGGTTTTACCTCCATCACTCAAAATTTTTCCGAAGAGCGATCCGACTGGGGAAGGGCGCCTTAGTTGGTGCATTGTGTCCATCTTGCGTTGAGAACTTTCGCCAGCGTATTCGTCGTTGCATTGCAGTCCTGCCGGCTCTCCATCTCTTGGGCATGGATCCGTTCCTGCGTGCACTTTCCGCCATGCGATGAGCGCTGCCAGTTTCTACACAGATGAAAACCATGGACGACGTGCCACCTAAAATCCAGCATGGTAGCCTGTCCGTTGTGGTGCGGCTGCCATGTACCCTCTTGGTTGTAGACCCCTGACAACACAGGGATCGCTCTACTGATGCCTGCGCCGTTAACTTCCCACTTATGCCAAGGAGTAGATGCCCATCTCTCTGGGGCATCAGGACTCCCCGCAATGGCCATCCTGCCAGGTGGCCTTGGCTGTGGCTGGGTGGCGCCCGTGGCGAGGGCCCTTGATCGGAGTAGATGGTATCAGGGCGGATGACCCACAATGACGCGTGGTACATCATCTCTCACTGGCGGCCAGCCGTCAGCAGTCTCTCAGCGTTCCAAAGCTCACTTTAAGGCTAATGTGTATGATCCCAAATCGTTCCCATCCCTGGCCACACCATGGGAGGAACGAAAGGCTATGAATGAGAGCGAAAGGTATTCGCCCCGGTATCTCGTCTGTACCAGAGCTGATGGGGAATCGTTTGTGTCTGTGAAGCCTCAGTTCTTTGTCGAACATTTAGAGGACAAGTTCGGGGAGGAGGAGGGCTTGTCGAAAAAGCGGTCAGGGTCAGTCTTAATAAAAACAGCATCCTCTGCCCAGTCACGAGCCTTGCTCGCTTGTACGAAGCTGGGGGATGTTTCTGTTACTATCAACCCACATAATGGCTTAAAATGGTCCGGGGTTTTATTTTTCACAGAGATCTCCTTTTACAGCCCGATGACGAGCTGCGCGCCAACTTAGAGCGACGAGGTGTCCATTTCGTTCGGCGCGTCCACCGAGGGTCCGAGGAATCACCAAGTTGCCACCGGTGCCTTCATCTTGGCCTTCGAGGGTTACACGTTACCTGAGAAAGTCAAGGTAATGGTATACCGTTGTGATGTCAAGCCCTATATCCCTCCCCCGATGCGGTGCCTCAAGTGTTGGAAGTTCGGTCCTATGTCTTCTCGCTGTGCTTCCAGCCTCGTATGTCGCGATTGTGGTCGACCATCGCAACCTGATACTTCATGTGCCCCGCCTCCCATCTGTGTCAACTGCGGGGAGCACCATTCCCCTTGCTCGCCGGACTGTAAGATTCTCCAGAAGGAGCGGAAAATAATGGAATACAAGACCCTGGATAGGCTGACCTACACTGAGGCTAAGCGTAAGTCTGAACGACTGTATCCAGTACGAATGACGTCCACTTATGCCGTCACTGTCGCTCTTGTTACAGTTACTATAGCTGCACCACACAAAGTTAGCTCTCAGAGCCAGAGAATCACACCTGCCCCCTTGATGGTGGAGGGCACTACACTCCATGTTGCTCCTGCTCCATCTACTTCAGGAGCAACGCCCCCCCCCCCCCCCCCCCCCTAGAACCATCGGAGACACTAGTTCCCCCATCCCACAGGAGAAGCGTAAGACTTCTTCGGCTCCTGTTGACAGGAAGGGGTCCCTTGGGGAACTCTCTACGCAAGTTCCGACCGGTACAAAGGCAGACAGCCGCAAGTGGCTCAAACGACCACCGGTACCTGGTCGTCGGGCCTCACGGTCATCGTCCGTCCCTGAGACTGACCCAGTGAAGCTCTCCCAGCCTGAACGACCGAAGGCAGAGCGGAGTAAGCTGAAAACGATCAAGGTTCTCAAGAATCCCGACATTGCGGTGGCCCCCGTCCCACCGCTTCCAACAAGCTCAGAGTCTGAGGACGAGGTAGAGATTCTGGCGTCTGCTGAATACCTGGATCTCGCCGGTCCCTCAGACACCATGGATGTCACTAGTACAGGTCCTGAATCGGTGGCTGCGAGTGAACAAGCGGCGTAAATTGCCTTCCTAGTCCCTTCATACCTTCTCAGCAATGGACAATTTCATACTCCAGTGGAACTGCAGCGCTTTTTCCACCATTTAGCCGAGCTCCGACAACTTATCAGCACCCTTCACCCTTTCTTCTACATTGCTCTTCAGGAAACTTGGTTTCCAGCAATGCGAACCCCCGCCCTCCATGGCTATCGGGGTTATTATAAGAACCGGGCAGCTTATGAAAGGGTGTCTGGTGGCGTCTGCATATATGTCCTTAACTCTCTTCACAGCGAGTCTGTCCCTCTACAAACACATTTAGAGACTTTCGCTGTTCGGGTGTGGTGGACGCCACAGTCTGTCACCGTCTGCAGTCTTTACCTTCCACCGGATGATGATGTTGCGCAGCATGTCCTGGCTGCGCTGATAGCCCAATTGCCGCCCCCTTCCCTGTTACTGGGCGACTTCAAAGCCCATAACCCTCTGTGGGGTGGGTTGGTGGCAACAGGTCGGGGCGCCACCATTGAGCATTTATTGGCACAGCTTGATCTTTCGCTTTTAAATGATGGTTCCTTCACACACTTCAGCGTGGCGCATGGCACGTACTCCGCCATCGACCTTTCGATCTGCAGCCCTAGCATCTTACCGTCTGTCGACTACAGCGTGCATGACGACCTGTGTGGTAGTGACCACTTTCCGACCTTTCTGTCACTGCCACAGCGTCAGTCATCTGGGCGGCCTTGCAGGTGGGCCATGAATCAGGCTGACTGGGACTTGTTTTCCTCCACTCCCGCGATTGAGCCTCTCTCTAGTGATGACATTGATGCGGTGGTTCAATCGGTCACCACCGACATCGTTACTGCAGCCGAATATGCCATTCCACGTTCTTCTGGGTCCCCTCGGCGGCGGACTGTGCCTTGGTGGTCGCCTGAGATAGCTGAAGCGATAAAAGATCGCCGGCGGGCGCTCCAGCGTTACAAGCGACATCCCTCCATCGAACACCCCATCACCTTCAAACGTCTGTGTGCGCGGGCCCGCCGCCTTATCCGCCAAAGCAAGCAGGAGCGCTGGGAGCGGTATGTGTCCACCTTTGGCCTCCATGTCTCGCCATCGCAGGTCTGGGCCAAGATCCGACGCCTCTATGGCTATCGGACCCCTGTCTGCGTCCCTGCGCTCTCACTGAAGGGAACAGTTTGTACAGACTCCGACGAAATTGCCAACAGCTTGGCAGAGCATTTTGCTCTTAGTTCCGCTTCTTCCAATTACCCACTGGCCTTCCGCTCCATTGACGAGCGGATGGAACGTCGGAGCCTTTCTTTTCGCACCTACCATTCTGAATCCAACAATGCTCCATTCAGTGAGTGGGAATTTCACAGTGCCCTTGCCGCTTGCCCTGATACCGCTCCTGGGCCGGATCGCATTCACTGTCAGATGCTGAAACACCTTTCAGTGGACTGCAAGCGACGCCTCCTCGACCTTTACAACCGTCTCTGGGTCGATGGTGAGTTTCCGTCGCAATGGCGGGAAAGCATTGTCATCTCCGTTTTGAAACCGGGCAAGAGCCCTTTAGAGGTGGAGAGCTACCGCCCCATTAGCCTCACCAACGTTCTTTGCAAGCTTCTCGAACTGATGGTGAGCTGGCGCTTGAATTGGGTACTGGAGTCTCGGGGCCTTCTGGCTCCGTGTCAGGGTGGGTCCCGTAAAGGCCGCTCCACCGCCGACAATCTGGTGAGCCTGGAGTCGGCCATCTGTACTGCCTTCGCCCGCCGTCAGCACCTGGTCGCTGACTTTTTCAACATGCGGAAGGCGTACGATACGACATGGCGTCATCACATACTTTCTACGCTTCATGGATGGGGTCTTCGGGGCCCTCTGCTACTCTTTATCCGAAATTTTCTGTCGTATTGTACCTTCCGCGTGCAAGTCGCGGCCTCTCATAGTTCCTCCAGAGTCCAGGAGAACGGGGTACCATAGGGATCTGTCCTCAGTGTCTGCCTGTTTATAATCGGAATAAACGGGCTAGCTGCATCGGTGGGAAATTCTGTCTCCGCTTCCCTGTATGCTGACGACTTCTGCCTTTACTACAGCTCTACTGGCATTGCAGCTGTTGAACGTCAGCTACAGGGCGCTATCCGCAAGGCGCAGTCTTGGGCTGTAGCGCATGGTTTTCAGTTTTCGGCTGCCAAGACCCGCGTTATGCATTTCTGCCGGTGCCGAACAGTCCAACCTGAGCCGGGGCTTTATCTTGCCGACAAACTCATTGCTATGGTGGAGACCCACAGGTTTTTGGTTGTAGTTTTTGATGCCCGGATGACTTGGCTGCCTCATATTCGGCAGCTTAAACAGGCGTGTTGGCGGCATCAAAATGCTCTGAGATGCTTGAGCCACACGCGCTGGGGCGCTGACCGATCTACCCTGTTACGGCTCTACCAGGCGGTAATCCAGTCCCGTCTGGATTATGGGAGCCTGGCTTATGGCTCAGCATCCCCATCTGCGTTGCGGGTGCTGGACCCAATACTACACAGCGGGATACGGCTGGCCACTGGTGCCTTCCGGACCAGCCCTGTAGACAGCATACTTGTGGAGGCAGGTGTCCCTCCACTGCGATTGAGGCGCCAAAATTTACTGGCGGCTTATGCTGCCCATGTTTTTAGCTTTCCCGGGCATCCAAACTATCGTCTCCTGTTCCCGCAATCGGTTGTCCATCTGCGAGAACGTCGGCCCCGGTCAGGTTGTACGATCGCGGTCTGTGTCAAGGAACTCCTCTCCGGGCTTCGGGTTTTCACTGCTCCACCTCCTTTCCGGGCCACTTTGCGTACACCTCCATGGTGTGTTCCTCGCCCTTGCCTTCGGCTCGACTTGGCACAGGGCCCGAAGAACTCAGTCCCTCCAGAGGCCTCCGCCGCCGCTTTATTCCATCCTGGCCACGTATCAGGGCTCTGACGTTGTTTACACTGACGGTTCGATGGTTGCTGGTCGTGTCGGTTATGCGCTAACTGTAGGGGACCATTCCGAACAACGTTCCTTGCCGGCTGGCTGCAGCGTTTACACTGCTGAGCTGGTCGCCAGTTTTCGAGCCCTAGAGTATATCCGCTCCTGCTAGAGGTGAGTCCTTCGTGATCTGTAGCGATTCCCTGAGCGGTTTACGAGATCTCGACCATTGTTTCCCTCGTTCTCGTCTGGTGATGGCTATCCAAGTGTCCCTCCATACTCTTTCCCGTTGCGGCCGCTCCGTGGTCTTTGTGTGGACCCCCGGTCATGTCGGTATCCCAAGCAATAAACATGTTGACCGCCTGGCGAAAGAGGCCACCAGTCAACCATTTCTGGATGTTGGCCTCCCAGAGACTGATTTGAGGGCAGTCTTACGCCACAAAGTTTTCGATTTATGGGACACTGAACGGCGCAACCTGCCCGTGCCAAACAAACTCCGTCGTATCAAGGAGACTGTGTGGCGGTCATCTATGCGAGCCAACCGCAGGGACTCAGTCGTGTTTTGTCGGCTCCGCATTGGCCACACCCGACTGACGCACAGTTATTTACTGTGTCTTTGTCGTTGTGGGGTGTCCTTCACGGTGGTCCATGTTCTGTTGGAGTGCGCCCTTTTAACTGTGCTGAGGCAGACTTTTGCGCTGCCTGATGCACTCCCTGCGCTTTTAACTGACGACTCTCCCATAGCGGACTTAGTTTTGCGTTTTATTCGGGCAGGGGGTTTTTATTGTTTAATGTGAGTGCTTATGATTTTTAGTGTTGATTCTGGCTTTTAGCCTCTGATTTTAAACTGAGTTTTTAATGTGTTCTTGGTGGTTGGCTTTTCCTCCTTTTTTCTCTATGGTCGGCCAACCACCGTCACCCTCTGTGTGTTTTCATTTGTTTTGTCTGATCCTTGTCGGAGCATTTCTTGTCCTGTGTTGTTTGTTGTCTCTGTTATCCGTCTTTTACTCTGTGTGGTAGTTTTTTAGTTTTGGAACAAGGGACCAATGACCGTTGCAGTCTGGTCCTTTTAATCCCACAAACCAACCAACCTATCAAGGAGATGACGAATGTGTGGCAGTCATCCATACGAGCCAATCACAGGGTCTCAGTTGTTATTTGTCGGACCAGCATTGGTCACTAACACTTAACACACAGCGATTTACTGCACTGTGATGACCAACCTCTGTCGATGCGGATCCGCTTTGTTGGCATTTTACATTTCGTTGGCGTGTCCTCTTTTTAACTGCGCTCAGGCAGACGTTTGCGCTGCCTGATACGCAACCTGCACTTCCAACATATGTCACTGCCATGGCAGGCTTAGTACTGCGTTTTATTCCTGCTGGGAGCTCATATTACTTGATCTAAGTGTTTGTCTTTGTTGTGTTGAGACTGGCCTTTGGTCTACGATTTTAGCTGAGTTTTTAGTGTGTTTCTTGGTGGTCGGCATTTCCTTTTTTTGTCTCTATGGTCGGCCAACCACTGTCACATGTTGTGTGATTTTTACTTCCTTTTGTCTGGTCTCTGTCTCTGTCTTCTTCTCCTATGTCGTCTGTCGTCATCTTTATTCTTCGACTTTATTCTGTATGGGTGTTTGAGGTTTTGGAAAAAGGGACCGATGACCATAGCAATCCCACACACCAGCCTGAAACACATAAATTTCATCGGGATTGAATACAAAACGCAGAATGCCGACTTCTGTCCAGGAGGAGTAACGCCTAAAAGAGTCGATGCTATGAAAATTTCCTGGGATGCCAGTGTTCGATTCCGATGCACCACTACAGGTTTTCTACAACCCTTGGACCTTCACATAGACGATGAAACTCAGAAATTGCATAGGGATTGAATACAAAAGGCACAATGACGACTTCTGTCCAGGGGGAGTAACGCCTCAGAGAGTCGGCGCTTAGAACCTTTCCTCGGACGTCAGTGTTCGATTCCGATGCACCACTTCCTGTTTTCTGCTTCCCTTGGACCTTTACACTCACGATGAAACACAGAAATTGCATCGGGATTCAATACAAAAGGCACAATCCCGACTTCTGTCCACATTCGATGCTTAGAACCTTTCCTGGGAGGACAATGTTTGATTCCGATGCACCAATAAAGGTTTTCGGCAGCCCTTGGGCACTAACATTGACGATGAAACACAGAAATTGCATTGGGATTGATTACAAAAGGCATAGGGCCGACTTCTGTCCAGAGAGACTAACGCCTCAGAGAGTCAATGCTTTGAAACTCTCCTGGGAATCCAGTAGTACGTCCCGATGCACCACTGCAGGTATGTTGTAACCCTTGGACCTTCACTTTTACGAAGAAACACAGTTATTAACTTGGGATTGAAAACAAAAGGTACAATGCCGACAACTGCCCAGGGGAACTGACGTTTCAAAGAGTCTAAATTTGGAACCTTTTCTGGGAGTCAAATTGCAGAACTCGATAGAAATTGCGTCGGGATTGAGTACAAAAGGCACAATGCCGACTTCGGTTCAGGAGGAGTAACGCCTGAAAGAGTCGGTGCCATGACAATTTCCTGGCATGCCAGTGTTCGATTCCGATTCACCACTACAGATTTTCTGCAACCCTTGGACCTTCACAATGTTGAGGAAACACAGAAACTTCATCGGGATTGAATACAAAACTCACAATGCCAACTTCTGTCTAGGGGGTGTAACGCCTCAAAAAGTCGGTACTTAGAACCTTTCGTGGGGGGCCAGTGTACGATTGCGATGCACCACCACAGGTTTTCTGCAATGTTTGGACGTTCATATTGACGATGAGACACAGAAATTGCATCGGGATTGAACACAAATGTCACAATGCCGACTTCTGTCAAAGAGGAGTAACGCTTTACAAAGTCGGTGCTATGATAAGTTCCTGTGATGCCGGTGTTCGATACCGATGCACCACTACAAGTTTTCTGCAACCCTTGGAGCTTCACATTGACGATGAAACACGGAAATTGCATCAGGATAGAATAGAAAAGGCACCACGCCGACTTCTGTCCACGAGGAGTAATGCCTCAAGAAGCCGGTGCTATGAATATTTCCTGGGATCCCAGTGTTCGATTCCGATGCACCACTACAGGTTTTTTGCAACTCTTGCAAATTTACATAGACGATGAAACACAGAAAAGGCATTGGGATTGAATATAAAATGCACAATGCCTATTTCTGTCCAGGGGGAGTAACGCTTTAAAGAGTCGGTCTTTAGAACCCTTCCTGGGAGGCCAGTGTTCGATTCCGATGTAAAACTTTAGGTTTTCTGCAACCGTTAGACTTTCGCATTGACGATGGAACAAAGAAATTGCTTGGGGATTGAATACAAAAGGCACAATGCCGACTTCTGCCCAGGGGGAGTAATGCCTCAAAGACTCTGTCCTTGGAACCTCTCCTGGGAGGCCAGTGTTCGATTCCGATGCACCTGTTGAGGTTTTTGGCAAAATGTGCACCTCCTCATTGACGATGAAACACAGAAAATACATCATGATTAAATACAAAAGGCACAATGACGAGTTCTGTCAGAGGGAATAACGCCTTAAAGAATTGGTGTTATGAAACTTTCCTGGGATGAAAGTGTTCGATTCCGATGCAACGCTACAGGTTTTCTGCAACGCTTGCAGCTTCACATTGACGATGAAACACAGAAACTGGGTCGGGATTGAATAAAAATTTCTCAATGCCGTCTTCTGTCTAGAACGTGTGACGCCTCAAAGACCTGATCATTTGACAATTTTCTAAAATGCAGTGTTCGATTTCAACGCACCACTACAGGTTTTCTGCATCCCTTGGATATTCACATTGACGATGAAATACAGAAATTACATCGGGATTGAATACAAAACGCACAATGCTGACATCTGCCTAGTGGGTGTAACACCTCACAGAGACGGTGCTATGAAAGTTTCCTGACATGCCAGTGTTCAATTCCGATGCTCCACTACAGGATTTTGTCAAAACGTGGATTTCCGCATTGACGATGAAACACAGAAATTACATCGGGATTGAATACAAAAGACACAATGCCGACTTCTGTCTGGGGGGTGTAACGCCTCAAACAGTCGGTCCTTAGAACCTTTCGTGGGACGCCAGTGTTCGATTCCGATGAACCACTAGAGGTTTTCTGCAACGTTTGGACCTTCACATTGTCGATGAGACACAGAAATTGCATCGGGATTGAATACAAATGGCACAATGCCGACTACTGCCTAGAAGGTGCAACGCCTCAAAGACACGGTGATTTGACAACTTTCTAAATTGCAGTGTTCGATTCCGATGCACCACTACAGGTTTTCTGCAATCCTTGGAAATTCACATTGACGATGAAACACAGAAATTACATCGGGAATGAATACAAAATTCACAATGCCGACTCTGTGTAGGAGTGTAACGCCTCATAGAGACAGGGTTACGAAATTTTCCTGACATGCAAGTGTTCGATTGCGATGCACCATTACTGGTTTTCTGCAACCCTTGGAAAATCACATTGACGATGAAACATAGAAATTGCATCGGGATTGAATACAAAATACACAATGCCGACCTCTGTCCTCAAGAAGTAACGCCTCAAAAAGTCGGTGCAATGAATATTTCCTTGGATACCAGTGTACAATTTCGAGCAAGCACCACAGGTTATCTGCATCCTTTGGACCTTCACATTGACGAAGAAACACAGAAACTGCATCGGGATTAAATACAAGAGGCACAAGCCGACCTCTGTCCACGAGTAGAAACGACTAAATAAGTCGGTGCTATGAAATTTTCATGGGATGCCAGTGTTCGATTCCGATGCACCACTACATTTTTTCTGCAACCCTTGGAAATTCACATTGACGATGAAACACAGAATTTGCATCGGGACTGAATACAAAAGCCACAATGCCGACTTCTGTCCACGAGGATTAACGCCTCAAAGGGTCAGTGTTATAAAAATATCCTGGGATGCCAGTGTTCGATTCCGATGCCCCACTACAGGTTTTCTGCAACCCTTGGAAATTCACATTGGCGATGAAACACAGAAATTGCATCGGGATTGAATACAATATGTACGAAGCCGACCTCTGTCCACGAGGAGAAACGCCTCAAAAAGTCGATGCAATGAAAATTTCCTTGGATGCCAGTGTACGATTACGATGCATCACTACAGGTTTTCTGCAAACCTTGTACCTTCACATTGACGATGATACCCAGGAATTGCATCGGGATTGGATACAAAAGGCACAATGCCGACGTGTGTCCAGGGGGAGTAACCCCCAAAAATTCGGTGCATTAATTTACTTGGGATGCCAGTGTTCGATTCTGATGCACCAGTACAGGTTTTCTGCAACCCTTCAACCTTCACATTCATTACGAAACACAGAGATTGCATCGGGATTGAATACAAGAAACACAAGTCCGACCTCTGTCCACGAGGAGCAACGCCACAAAAAGTCGGTGCTATGAATATTTCCTGGGAAACAAGTGTTCGATTCCGATGCACCACTACATGGTTTCTGCAACTCTTAAAATTCAAACTGACGATGAATCACGGGAATTGCATGGGGATTGAATACAAAAGGCACAATACCGACCTCTGTCAACGAGGAGTAACGCCCCAAACAGTCGGTGCTATGAAAATTTCCTGGGATACCAGTGTATGATTTCGATGCACCAAACTGAAATGCTGCAAACCTTGTACCTTCACATTGACGATGAAACCCAGAAATTACATCGGGATTGAGTACAAAAGGCACAATGCTGACGTGTGTCCAGGGGAAGTAACCCCCAAGGTTTCGGAGCTATAAAATTATCTGAGATACCAGCGTTAGATTCTGATGCACCAGTACAGGGTTTCTGCAACCCTTCGACCTTCACATTCATGATGAAACACAGAAATTGCATCGGGATTGAATACAACAGGCACAGTGCCGACCTCTGTCCACGAGGAGTAACTCCTCAAAGAGTCAGTGCTATGAAAATTTCCTGTGATGCCAATGTTCGATTCTGATGCATCAGCGCCCAGGGGCTCAGCATTCATTTGCTGGGTACGGGCTTGGCGACCCCGGGGTTCCTGAGCTGGGGACTGGTAAGCGCCGCCAGTCCCCTGTCACCGTAAGCTCTGAGCATACTTCAGCGACCACCGTACGGCGCGGCAGTGGAACGATGTGTGTCTCAGGGAATGGGGATCTTGGCTTGACCACCCAGATCACGAGGATGGAATAAACCTCTATAAAAAAAAACCTCAATCTCAAGGTGTGCTGCGCGCCGATGAAATGCATGGCTGTTGAGGTGGAACAGTCGTTAGCGGGCAACCTCTGGGGAGCCTGCCGCACCTCAGTTCCATAAGGCTTACCTAGGTATGCGGGGCTCTGTCTAGGTGGACTCCTAGTTCCCTAGCTGCACGTGGGACTGAGATGGAACCCTCGAAGTTTTCTTCTTCTCCTCCCAGCGGAAAGGGTGGGCCGCTGGTAGGTTCTGACACCCAATCTCACAAGAGGGCTCATGTAGCCAGTCCTCCTGATTCAGGTAATAGTAACAGAACGCATGGTGCTTCGCAGAACGTCTTTCTCATAATTAGAAGAAAAGATGGGAGTTTTGAAAAAGTTTCACCATTTTATATACAGAAGGGCTTAGAAGGTATTGCTGGCACATTAAAATCTGTAAAGCGCTTGCGAAATGGCACCTGGTTGGTTGAAACATCTAGCTTCCAGCAAGTCCAGAACCTTCAGACGGCACAATTTCTGGGGTAGTTTGCGATAGAGACTGAATTTCACTACACCTTGACTTGTGACTTGCAGAGATCTCGTTGACATTCCCCAAGACGAACTGAAGGCTGAATGGTCCCGGGAATGAATTATCGACGTGCAACACGTTATGAAATGGGTGGATGGTACTCTCATAAAGACTGACTCATTTATCCTTACATTTAACACCACCAAATTGCCAGAGCATGTGAAGGCAGGTTTCCTACGTCTCAGTGTATGGCCTTATTACCCCAACCCCATGCGGTGTTTTAAATGACAACACTTTGGACACACTACTCTCGGCTGTAGAGGGGAAGCCACTTGCGGGAATTGTGGTAACGCCGCCCATGAGGGGGTTAGTTGCTCCTCTCCTCCCAAGTGTGTCAACTGCTCTGGGGATCACCCTGTGTGGAGTAGGGAATGCAGAGTTTTCCTTGAGGAACGGAAGATCCAGGAACTTAAGACTACAAAACGCATCCCGTATGGTGAGGCGAAGAAAATTTACAAGTCCCTGCAGCCGCCCACGTTCGCTGCTTCCTTTTCTTCCGTTCTCAAACAGCCAGTCTTGAAAACCGATGCCGCTACACAAACGGAGGTTGCTACTGTCAGCACTAGTACCTGCGTTTGTCAATGTACGTGTGCTGCTGCCATTCCTGTGAAGCCTGCTGCTCCCCGCCGGCCTTCTGACCTGGCTGAGGTAGCTGACATCATGGAACTTCCTGCCCCTTCCCGGGTCCAGTTTTGTGCACTGCCCAGTGCTGCTACACCCCCTACTGCTTCTGAGGTTTTGGCTCCAATGCCACCTCAGGCCAGAAAATCGAAGCCAAAGACAAAGGTGTGGACTCGCCCACTAAAGGAGACTGAAGTTCTACAGTCTGCTGATGTTGATGTCATTCTCTCTGACGTCTCTCTCGACTCCTCTTCTGAGGCAATGGAGGTTGATGTCAGACTGGGGCAATCATCTCGCCCCAAAACTGAGCCTCCACCTGTTGTGGGCTCTCTTCCCTGACAGAAAGTGAGAATGAAGGTACTCCCACCCTGATAGATGGCTCCCATTATACAGTGGAACATGAATGGATTCCGGGCACATGTGGAGGAACTGAACCTCCTAGCACGGCAACGCCCCCTGTGCTTGTGTTTACAGGAAACGCATTTCAAACCATCTGATGCTCCTATACTAAGGGGCTATACGTTATATCGCCGAGATGACCTGACTGGAGACATGGCCAAAGGCGGAGTCGCCGTGTTTGTCAATAATGACCACCACTCCTCTGCTCTCCCCCTGGATACTGACCTGCAAGCAGTTGCAGTTGAAATCCATTCCTGTCGGAGGTTTATCGTTTGCTCCCTTTATTTACCCCCTCTGGATGCAGTGAACTTAGAGGCTGTCACAGACCTTACCGACCAACTCCCCCGCCCGTTTCTCCTCCTGGGAGACTTCAATGCCCATCATGTCCTGTAGGGCTCCACTTCTCTTTGCGCTCGGGGTCGAATTTTGGAGAGCCTCCTCACATCTCAAGTGTTGTGCGTCCTCCACACAGGTACTCAGACTCATTTCTCTAGTGCTACAGGGTCATTCTCAGCCATTGACCTATCTTTCTGCTCTCCAACCCTCACTGACTCCATTCACTGGGAGGTCATTGACGACCTACATTCCAGCGATCACTTCCCAATCCGCATTCATCTCCTGGATGGTGTATTGCTGGAGCAGCGGCCACCATTGTGGATGATTGTCAGGGCTAACTGGCCATTGTTCACTCGGTTGGCTGTCTTTGACCGCCACAACAGCGTACAGGAATGGGTGGATCACATCACGCTTGTGATCCACCATGCTGATGACCTGTCCATACCACAGTCTTCTGGCACTCTTAAGCCGCGCCTTGTGCCTTGGTGGACAGAAGAGTGCCGTTCAGCCATCTGGGACAGGCGTGCAGCTCTTCGTCGATTTAAAAGCCGCCCAACAGCGGTCAATCTTACCGCCTTTCGTATCGCGAGAGCCAGGGCACGCCGTGTCATTAAAGAGAGCAAGAAAAGGGCATGGCAGGAGTTTCTGGACTCCATCAACCGTTCCACTTGTTCCACAAAGGTATGGGAAGCCATCCGGAGGATTTCCAGTAAACGCAGCCGTTCACCAATAGCTGCAGTCCTGAACCAGGGATGCCTCCAAACGACACCCAGAGCCACAGCTCAGTCGCTGGCAGAGCATTTTGCACAAAGTACTGCCACTGCAACCCAGGCTCCAACGTTTCGTCGCTACCGTGCGACTGTCGAAAGCGCGAACTTGGACTTTCGGTCGACCTGTTCCGAGGCCTACAACTCCCCTTTCTCCATGTGGGAACTTGACTCGGCTCTTACTGAGACTTCTGACACTGCACCAGGTTACGACCGCATCCGGTACTCCACGATTCGACATCTGCCAGCGGCGTCAAAGGAAATCCTCCTCGAATGTTTTAATCTCATATGGCAGACAGGAGTGTTCCCCACCTCGTGGAGGGAGGCAATCCTCATCCCTCTCCTCAAACCAGGAATGGAGCGCACATGTCCCAGTAGTTATCGTAGTATCGCCTTGACAAGCTGTGTCAGAAAGACCCTGGAACGGATGGTTAACCGTCGTCTGGTGTGGCTGCTAGAGACCAGACAGCTCCTTAGCCGCATTCAGTGTGGATTCCGAAAATTTCGGTCCACAATCGACAACCTGACTCTCCTCGAGGCGGCTATTCAGCAGGCTTTCCTCCATCAGCATCACTCTATCAGTATCTTCTTTGATATCAGTAAGGCACATGATACCAATTGGAGACACTATATTCTTGCACAACTGCATCAAAGGGGCTTTCGTGGCCGCCTCCCCATTTTCATTCGGTCTTTTCTGTCTCAGCGGTTTTTTCGGACCCGCGTTGGTAACACACTGTCTGATCGCTTTGAGCAAGAGAACGGTGTCCCCTAGGGCAGTGTTTTGCCATAGCCATAAACAGTATAATGTCTACAGTGAGGAGTCCAGTACAGTGCTCCTTGTTTGTGGACGACTTTGCTGTTTTCTGTTCCTCCTCTAGTGTTGCATCCGCGAGCCGTCATTGCAACTAACAGTGCGGCGGTTAGAGGAATGGGCTACAAAGACGGGTTTTAGGTTTTTATGCCGATAAGTGTGTTTGTGTTCATATTAATCGTTCTCGTCGTCTTTTTACGTTGCCTGCCTTGCATATGGGGGATACTGTCCTACATTTTAGAGACACAGTGACGTTTCTGGGCCTAATTTTTGACTCCAGGTTGTCATGGTTGCCACACCAACGTGACTTGAAAGCCAGAACCCTGAAGGCACTGAACATCCTCAAGTGCCTCAGCCACAGGTCTTGGGGGGCGGACAGGGCGCGTCTCCTTCAGTTTTATCGAGCTTTCGTGCGCTCACGGCTGGACTATGGGTGCACAGTATATGGGTCAGTGAGGCCATCTTATTTGCGGATCCTTGACGCTGTTCGCCATGCTGGGAGTCGACTGGCCACGGGTGCTTATCGGACCAGTCCCGTACCCAGCGTCTGTGCTGAGGCTGGCGAACCGCCACTTACCATCCGGCGGCAGCTCCTGCTGGTGAGCCAAGCTTGTTAGTTTCTTGCAGCTCCCAGCACGCCTGCTCACCATCTTGTTGCCCATCCACCTCTGGACCGCCTTTTTTCCCGCCGCCCCCGGGCTACGTTGCTGTTTGGGATCCGAGTGCAACGTGTGCTAGAGTCCCTCGGTGTGGAGTCTGTACAACCCCAAATCCTGGGTTTTAACCGCCTGCCACCCTGGTTACTGAAGAGGCCCCGTGTGATTTTAGATTTATTGCAGTACAAGAGAGATTGCACTCCTGCCACCGTTTTTAATGCAGCATTTTCTGCCATTTTATCTGATCACCACGACTATGTAGCTGTTTTAACGGCTGGGACGAAACAAGGGGATTCCGTGGGTTGCTCAGTTGTTTCTCCGGATCGTGTCCACAAGGTCCGACTGCCTCCGACTTTTACTGTCTTTGATGCAGAATTGTCTGCGATCTTGCGGGCACTGGAACAGATGAGACTTTCTTCCTCTCCTAAATTTCTTGTCTGTTCCGATTCACTCAGTGCCCTTCACTCATTGCAACGTTTGTATCCGGCGGACCAAATAGTCCAGACCATCCAGGATAGCCTCCTCCGACTACGGCGACTGGGGAAGGTTGTAGGTTTCTGCTGGGTTCCGGGCATGTCGGCATTGCTGGGAATGAAAGAGCGGATCTCGCAGCCAAGGAGGCGTGTCCCGAACTATAAGTATCTCAGTGTGCTATCCCCTTGCACGCACTCACCTCGCTGTTGAGCTCACGAGTCATTCGTCGGTGGGAGGATGAGTGGCTGGAAGTGACTGACAATAAGCTCCGTACAGTGAAGCCCACAACGCGTGTGTGGTGTACTTCCTTCCAGCCCCATCGACGGGACGAGGTTCTCCTCACGCGGCTCCGAATAGGCCACAGCCCTAGGCCGCATGGCTTCCTGCTCCGGCGAGAGGACCCTCCAATGTGTGGTGCTTGCGACATCCAGGTCACTGTGCGCCACGTTATATTGGATTGCGTTTTATTTTCTGACCAGCAGGCTCCGGCTGACTTGCCGGTGGACCTGCCATCTCTTTTAGGCAACAATCGTACCAATGTGGTTAAAGTTTTAAGGTTCTGTGCCATGTCACATGTTTTTACAAATATTTTAGGGAGAGAATTTTAACATGTTTACTGTGTGAAAAGCTCGCCCATATTTTATGTAAGAGGCCAGCCAATGACAATTTCCTGTGGCATTCTTGTTGCTAAGTTTTCCCTTTCCTTCGGTTTTACTTTCTTATGTAGTCTTTTCCTTCATTTCCTGCTTTCTTTGAGTGGGTTTTTCAGTTTTATTAGGTCTGTCCACATTCGTCCCTTTTAATGGGTGTCAGGGCGCTGATGACCTCGATGTTGAGCGCCCATAAGCCCCAACACACACACACACACACACACACACACACACACACACACACACACTCCGATGCACCACTACGGGTTTTTTGCAACCCTTGGAAATTCACATTGACGATGAAACACAGAAATTGCATCGGGATTGAATACAAAGGGCACAAAGCCGACCTCTGTCCACGAGGAGATACGCCTCAAAAAGTCGGTGCAATGAAAATTTCCTTGGATGCCAGAGTACGATTCCGATTCACCAGTACAGGTTTTCTGCAACCCTTCAACCTTCACATTCATCATGAAACACAGAAATTGCATCGGGATTGAACACAAAAGGCACAATGCCGACGCGTGTCTAGGGGGAGTAACCCCCAATGATTCGGTGCATAAAATTACCAGGGATGCCACTGTTAGATTCTGATGCACCAGTACAGGTTTTCTGCAACCCTTCAACCGTCACATTCATGATGAAAAACAGAAAATGCATCTGGATTTAATACAAAAAACACAATTCCGACCTCTGTCCACGAGGAGTAACGCCACAAAAAGTCGGTAAATTTCCTGGGATGCCAGTGTTCAATACCGATGCACCACTGCAGGTTTTCTGTAACCGTTGGAAATTCACATTGCCGATGAAACACAGAAATAGCATCGGGATTGAATACAAAAGGCACGAAGCTGACCTCTGCCCACGAGGAGAAACGCCTCAAAATGTCGATGCATTGAAAATTTCCTTGGATGCCAGTGTACGATTCCGATACACCAAAACTGAATATCTGCAAACCTTGTATATTCACATTGGTGATGAAACCCAGAAATTGCATCGGGATTGAATACAAAAGGCCCAATGCTGACACGTGTCCAGGGGGGTAACCCCATAGGATTCAGTGCTATAAAATTACCTGGGATGCCAGTGTTCGATTCTGGTGCACCAGTACAGGTTTTCTGCAACCCTTCGACCTTCACATGCACGATGAAACACAGAAATTACATCGGTATTGAATACTAAAGACAGAATGCCTACTTCTGTCCAGGAGCAGTAATGCCTCAAATAGTCGGTGTTATGAAAATATCCTGGGACGCTACTGTTCGATTCCGATGCACCACTACTGGTTTTTTGCAAACCCTTGGAAATTCACATTGATGATGAAACACAGAAATTGCATCGGGATTGAATACAAAAGGGAAAATGCCGACCTCTGTCCACGAGGAGTAACGAGTCAAAGAGTCGGTGTTATGAAGATATCCTGGGATGCCAGTGTTCGATTCCGATGCACCACTACAGGTTTTCTGCAACCATTGGAAATTCACATTGCCGATGAAACACAGAAATTGCATCGGGATTGAATGCAAAAACACAATGCTGACCTCTGTCCACGAGGAGCAACGCTTCAAAAAGTCGGTGCTATGAAAATTTTCTTGGATGCCAGTGTACGATTCCCATGCACCACCACAGTGTATCTGCAACCCTTGGACCTTCACATTGCCGATGAAACACAGGAATTGCATCGGGATTGAATACAAAAGGCACATAATTTTACATTCGTGATCTCCTCGGGAGGTATAAGTAGGTGGAAGCAATATATTCGATACCTCATCCAGAAACGCACCCTCTCGAAACCTGGCGAGCAAGCTACACCGCGATGCAGAGCGCCTCTCTTGCAGAGTCTGCCACTTGAGTTGATTAAACATCTCCGTAACGCTATCAGGGTAACCAAATAACCCTGGGCCGAAACGCGCCGTTCTTCTTTGGATCTTCTCTACCTCCTCTGTCAACCCGATCTGGTACGGATCCCACACTGATGAGCAATACTCAAGTATAGTTCGAACGAGTGTTTTGTAAGCCTCCTCCTTTGTTGATGGACTACATTTTCTAAGCACTCTCCCAATGAATCTCAACCTGGTACCCGCCTTACCAACAATTAATTTTATTTGATAATTCCACTTCAAATCGTTCCGCACGCATACTCCCAGATATTTTACAGAAGTAACTGCTACCAGTGTTTGTTCTGCTATCACACAATCATACAATAAAGGATCCTTCTTTCTATGTATTCGCATTACATTACATTTGTCTATGTTTAGGGACAGTTGCCACTCCCTGCACCAAGTGCCTATCCGCTGCAGATCTTCCTGCATTTCGCTACAGTTTTCTAATGCTGCAACTTCTCTGTATACTACAGCATCATCCACGAAAAGCCGCAGGGAACTTCCGACACTATCTACTAGCTCATTTATATATATTGTGAAAAGCAATAGTCCCATAACACTCCCCTGTGGCACACCAGAGGTTACTTTAACGTCTGTAGACGTCTCTCCATTGATAACAACATACTGTGTTCTGTTTGCTAAAAACTCTTCATTCCAGCCACACAGCTGGTCTGATATTCCGTAGGCTCTTACATTATCAGGCGACAGTGCGGAACTGTATCGAACGCCTTCCGGAAGTCAAGAAAAATAGCATCTACCTGGGAGCCTGTATGTAATATTTTCTGGGTCTCATGAACAAATAAAGCGAGTTGGGTCTCACACGATCGCTGTTTCCGGAATCCATGTTGATTCCTACATAGTAGATTCTGGGTTTCCAAAAACGACATGATACTCGAGCAAAAACATGTTCTAAAATTCTACAACAGATCGACGTCAGAGATATAGGTCTATAGTTTTGTGCATCTGCTCGACGACCCTTCTTGAAGACTGGCACTACCTGTGCTCTTTTCCAGTCATTTGGAACCCTCTGTTCCTCTAGAGACTTGCGGTACACGGCTGTTAGAAGGGGGGCAAGTTCTTTCGCGTACTCTGTGTAGAATCGAATTGGTATCCCGTCAGGTCCAGTGGACTTTCCTCTGTTCAGTGATACCAGTTGCTTTTCTATTCCTTGGACACTTATTTCGATGTCAGCCATTTTTTCGTTTGTGCGAGGATTTGGAGAAGGAACCGCAGTGCGGTCTTCCCCCGTGAAACAGCTTTGGAAAAAGGTGTTTAGTATTTCAGCTTTACGCGTGTCATCCTCTGTTTCAATGCCATCATCATCCCGGAGTGTCTGGATATGCTGTTTCGAGCCAGTTACTTATTTAACGTAAGGCCAGAACTTCCTAGGATTTTCTGTCAAGTCGGTACATAGAATTTTACTTTCGAATTCACTGAACGCTTCACGCATAGCCCTCCTTACGCTAACTTTGACATCGTGTAGCCTCTGTTTGTCTAAGAGGTTTTGGCTGCGTTTAAACTTGGAGTGAAGCCCTCTTTGATTTCGCAGTAGTTTCCTAACTTTGTTGTTGTACCACGATGGGTTTTTCCCGTCCCTCACAGTTTTACTCGGAACGTACCTGTCTAAAACGCATTTTACGATTGCCTTGAACTTTTTCCATAAACACTCAACATTGTCAGTGTCGGAACAGAAATTTTCATTTTGATCTGTTAGGTAGTCTGAAATCTGTCTTCTATTACTCTTGCTAAACAGATAAACCTTCCTTCCTTTTTTTATATTGCTATTAACTTCCATATTCAGGGATGCTGCAACGGCCTTATGATCAGTTCGGGTCTGTTTGTTATCAATAGGTCCAAGATGTTATCTCCACGAGTCGGTTCTCTGTTTAATTACTCGAGGTAATTTTCGGTTAGTGTACTCAGTATAATGTCACTCGATGCTCTGTCCCTACCACCCATCCTAAACATCTGAGTGTCCCAGTCTATATTTGGTAAATGGAAATCTCCACCTAAGACTATAACATGCTGAGAAAATTTATGTGAAATGTATTCCAAATTTTCTCTCAGTTGTTCTGCCACTAATGCTGCTGAGTCGGGAGGTCGGTAAAAGGAGCCAATTATTAACCTAGCTCGGTTGTTGAGTGTAACCTCCACCCATAATAATCCACAGGAACTATCCACGTCTACTTCACTACAGGATAAACTACTAGTAACAGCGACGAACACTCCACCACCCGTTGCATGCAATCTATCCTTTCTTAACACCGTCTTTACCTTTGTAAAAATTTCGGCAGAATTTATCTCTGGCTTCAGCCAGCTTTGTGTACCTATAAAGATTTCAGCTTCGGTGCACTTGAAGTGCCGGTACTTTACCAATGCAGCTTCGACAGTTGACAATTACAATACCGATTGCTGCTTGGTCCCCGCATGTCCTGACTTTGCCCCGCACCCGTTGAGGCTGTTGCGCTTTCTGTACTTGCCCAAGGCCATCTAACCTAAAAAACCACTTAGCCCACGCCACACTACCCCTGCTACCCGTGTAGCCGCTTGTTGCGTGTAGTGGACTCCTGACCTATCCAGCGGAACCCGAAACCCCACCACCCTATGGCGCAAGTCGAGGAATCTGCAGCCCACATGGTCGCAGAACCGTCTCAGCCTCTGATTCAGATCCTCCACCCGGCTCTGTACCAAAGGTCTGCAGTCAGTCCTGTCGACGATGCTGCAGATGGTGAGCTTTGCTTTCATTCCGCTAGCGAGACTGGCAGTCTTCACCAAATCAGATAGCCGCCGGAAGCCAGAGAGGATATCCTCCGATCAATAGCGACACACATCATTGGTGCCGACATGAGCGACCACCTGCAGATGGGTGCACCCTGTACCCTTCATGGCATCCGGAAGGACCCTTTCCACATCTGGAATGACTCCCCCCGGTATGCACATGGAGTGCACATTGGTTTTCTTCCCCCCTCTTGCTGCCCTTTCCCTAAGGGGCCCCATTACGCGCCTGAAGTTGGAGCTCCCAACTACCAGTAAGCCCACCCTCTGCGACCGCCAGGATCTTATAGACTGAGGGGCAACCTCTGGAACAGGACAAGCAGCCATGTCAGGCCAAAGATCAGTATCAGCCTGAGACAGAGCCTGAAACCGGTTCGTCAGACAAACTGGAGAGGCCTTCCGTTCAGCCCTCCAGAATGTCTTTCGCCCACTACCACGCCTTGAGACGACCTCCCACTCTACCATGGGTGAGAGGTCAGACTCAATGTGGGCAGTATCCTGGGCAGCTTCAGCCGTAGTCCGATCGGGGGATGCGTGGGACGAGCTGGCCGTCCCCGACAAACCCCCATACGAACCCCCACAGTGATGCCCATTGGCAACAGCCTCAAGCTGTGTGACCGAAGCCAACACTGCCTGAAGCTGGGAGCGAAAGGATGCCAACTCAGCTTGCATCCGAACACAGCAGTTGCAGTCCCTATCCATGCTAAAAACTTCTGCAAAGAACGTCTGAACTAATCTACAGAGAGCGCAAACAAATCGACAAAATTTAAACGGTTATTAAAATACAAGATTGCCTAGTAAATGCAGTAATGCTGCTACTTGCGCACTGCTGACACACTGCTCGGCGGCGGAAGGAGACTACGCGATTTTACACTATTCAGGTACAAAAACGCGATGCTACAACTCTCAAATACTATAATACGTCCGAAATTTATGAATTAAACAATGCAAGTACCAAAAACACGCAAAGAAATTGAGAATTAAACTATGTAACAAATGAGTGAGCTGCAGTATACGACTTGATGCAGTAGCTGCTTATTAAACGGCGGCAGGGAGCACACTGACTGTGACCAACCGACACCGGCCGTTCAAAACAAAAACAGAAGACAAACGACTACGCGACTTTACACCATTCAGGTACTAAAACGCGATGCTACAACTCTCAAATACTATAATACGCCCGAAATATATGAATTAAACAATGCAAGTGCCAAAAACACGCAAAGAAATTAAGAATTAAACTATGTAACAAATGAGTGAGCTCGGAGTATACGACTTGCTGCTGCAGCTGCTTATCCAACGGCGGCAGAGAACCTCTGTCACGAGAAGAAACCCTCACAAAGTCGGTCCAATAATAATTTCCTTGGATGCCACTGTACGATTCCGATGCACCACCACTGATTATTTGCAACCCTTGGAGCTTCCCAATAACGATGGAACACAGGTATAGCATCGGGATTGAATACAAAACGAACAATGCCGACCACTGTCCATGAGGAGAAACGCCTCAAAAAGTCGGTGCTATGAAAATTTCCTTGGATGACAGTGTGCGATTCCTATGCACCACTACAGGATTTCTGCAACACTTGGGACTTCACATTGCCGACGAAACACATAAATTTAATCGGGATTGAATGCTAAAGGCAAAATGCCAACCTCTGTCCACGAGGAATAACGCCTCCAGAAGTCGGAGAAACGAAGTTTTCCTTGGATGCCACTGTACGACTCCGATGCCACACCACTGGTTATCTGCAACCTTTGGACCCACATATTGACGATGTAACACAGAAATTGCATTGGGATTGATTACAAAAGGCACAACGACGACTTCTGTCCACGAGGAGTAACGCCTCAAAGACACGGTGCTATGAAAATTTCCAAGGATGCCAGTGTTCGATTCTGATGCACAAGTACAGGTTTTCTGCAACCCTTCGAGATTCACAATCACGATGAAACACAGAAATTACACCGGTACTGAATGCAAAAGGCAGAATGTCGTCTTCTGTCCAGGAGGAGTACCGCCTCAAAGAGTCGGTGCTATGAAAATATCCTGGGATGCCAGTGTTCGATTCCGATGCACCACCACTGGTTGTATTCAACCCTTGCAGCTTCACATTAACGATGGAACACTGAAATTGGATCGGAATTAAATGCAAAGGGCACAATGCAGCACTCTGTCCACGAGGAGGAACGCCTCCAAAATTCGGTGCTATGAAAATTTACTTGGATGACAGTGTACAATTCCTATGCACCACCACTTAAAAATATGCAACCCTTGGACCCTCCCATTGACGATGAATCACAGAAATTGCATCGGGATTGAATGCAAAATGCACAATGCCGTCGTCTGTCCACGAGGTGAAACGCATCAAAGTGTCGGTGCTATGAAAACATCTTGGGATGCCAGTGTTCGATTCCGATGACCCACAACAGGTTTTATGCAACCCTCGATAATGCACATTGACGATGAAACAGAGAAATTGCATCGGAATTTATTACAAAAGGCGGAATGCCGACCTCGGTCCACAAGGAGTAACGCCTCAAAGAGTCGGTGTTACGAACACTTCCTGCGATGACTCTGCTCGATTCCGATGCACCACTGAAGGTTTTCTGCAACCATTGGAAAATCACATTCACGATTAAACACAGAAATTGTATCGGGATTGATTACGAAAGGCAGAATGCTGACCTCGGTCCACGAGGAATAACGCCTCAAAAATTCGGTGCTATGAAAATTTCCTTGGATGCCAGTGTACGATTCCTATGCACCACCACTTAAAAATATGCAACCCTTGGACCTTCACATTGACGACGAATCACATAAATTGCATCGGGATTGAATGCAAAAGGCACAATTCCGACAACGGTCCACGAGGAGTAATGCCGCAAAGAGTCGGTGCTATGAAACTTTCCTGGGATTGCAGTGTTCGAATCCGATGCACCACTACAGATTTTCTGCAACCCTTGGAAATTCAAATTGATGATGAAACACCGAAATTGCATCGGAATTGGATACAAGAGGCAGAATGACGATCTCGGTCCACAAGGAGTAACGCCTCAAGGAGTCGGTGTTATGAAATTTTCCAGGGATGACACTGTTCGATATCGATGCACCACTAAAGGTTTTCTGCAACCCTTGGAAAGTCACATTGACGACGAAACACAGAAATTGCATCGGGACTGAATACCAAAGGCACAATGCTGAAATCTGTCCACGAGCAGAAACGCCTCAAAAATTCGGTGCTATGAAAATATCCTTGGATGCCAGTGTACGATTCCTATGCACCACCACTTAAAATTATGCAACCCTTGGACCTTCACATTGACGATGAATCAAATAAATTGCATCGGGATTGAATGCAAAAGGCACAATGCCGACCTCTGTCCACGAGGAGTAACGCCGCAAAGAGTCGGTGCTATGAAAATTTCCTGGGATGCCATTGTTCGATTCCGATGCACCACTACAAGTTTTCTGCAATCCTTGGAAATTCACATTAACGATGTAACACAGAAATTGCTTCGGGACCGAATACAAAAGGCACAATGACGACCTCTGTCCAAGAGGAGTAACCCCTCATAAATTCGATGCTGCAAAAATTTCCTTGGATGCCAGTGTACGATTCCTATGCACCACCACTTAAAAATATGCAACCCTTGGACCTTCACATTGACGATGAATCACATAAATTGCATCGGGATTGAATGCAAAAGGCACAATGACGACATCTGTCCCCAAAGAGTAACGCCTCAAAGAGACGGTGCTATGAAATTCTCCTGGGATGCCAGTGTTCGATTCCGATGCATCACTACCGGCTTTCTGCAACCTTTGGAAATTCACATTGACGTTGTAACACGGAAATTGCATCGGGATTGATTACAAAAGGCAGAATGCCGACCTCGTACCACAAGGAGTAACGCCTCAAAGAACCGGAGTTACAAAAATATCCAAGGATGACACTGTTCGATTCCGATGCACCACTAAAGGTTTTCTGCAACCCTTGGAAATTCACATTGACGATGAAACACAGAAATTGCATCGGAATTGAATATAAATTTAACAATTCCAACCTCTTTCCACAAGGTGAAACGCCTAAAAATTCAGTGCTATTAAAATTTCCTTGGATGCCAGTGTGCGATTCCGATGCACCACTACTTAGAAATATGCAGCCCTTGGACCTTCACATTGATGATGAATCACAGAAATTGCATCGGGATTGAATACAAAAGGCATAATGCTGACTTCCGTCCATGAGGAGAAATGCCTCAAAAATTTGGTGCTATGGAAATTTTCTGGAATGCCAGTGTTCGATTCTGATGCAACCCTACAGGTTTTCTGCAATCATTGGAAATTCACATTGACAACGAAACTCAGAAATTGCATCGAGATTGATTACAAAAGGCAGAATGCCGACCTAATTCCACAAATAGTAACGCCTCAAAGTTTCGGTGTTACGAAAATTTCCTGGGAAGCACTCTTCGTTTCCGATGCACCACTACAGGTTTTCTGCAACCCTTGGAAATTCACATTGAATTTGAAAGACAGAAATTGCATTGGGATTGAATACAAAAGGCACAAAGCCGACCTCTGTCGACGAGGAGAAACGCCTCAAAAATTCGGTGCCATGAACATTTCCTTGGATGCCAGTGTACGATTCCTATGCACCACCACTGAACAATATGCAACCCTTTGACCTTCACAATGAGGATGAATCACATAAATTGCATCGAATTGAATGCAAAAGGCACAATGCCGACCTCTGTCCACGAGGAGTAACGGCTCAAAGGGTCGGTGCTTTAAAAATACCTGGGATGCCAGTGTTGGATTCCGATGCACCACCACTTGAAATATGCAATCCCTTGACCTTTACATTGACGATGAATAACATAAATTGCATCGGGATTGAATGCAAAAAGCACAATGCTGACCCCTGTCCACAAGGAGTAACGCCTGAAAGAGTCGGAGTTACACCAATACGTGGGATGCCAGTGTACGATTCCTATGCACCACCACTTAAAAATATGCAACCCTTGGACCTTCACATTGACGATGAATCACATAAATTGCATCGTTATTGAATGCAAAAGGCACAATGGCAACCTCTGTCCACGAGGAGTAACGCTGCAAAGAGTCGGTGCTACGAAAATTTCATGGGATGCCAGAGTTCGAATCCGATGCACCACTACAGGTTTTCTGCACCCCTTGGAAATTCACATTGACGATGAAACACAGAAATTGCATCGAGACTGAATACAAAAGGAACGATTCCGACCTCTGTCCACGAGGTGAAACGCCTAAAAATTTGGTGCAATGAAAATTTACTTGGATGCCAGTGTGTGATTCCTATGCACCACCACTTAGAAATATGCAACCCTTGGACCTTCACATTGACGATGAATCACAGAAATTGCATCGGGATTGAATAGAAAAGCTACAATGCCGACCTGTGTCCACGAGGAGAAACGCCGCAAAATTTCGGTGCTATGAAAATTTCCTGGGATGCCAGTGTTCAATTCTGATGCACCACTACCGGTTTTCTGGAACCTTTGGAAATTCACATTGACGATGAAAGACAGAAATTGCATCGAGATTGAATACAAAAGGCACAATGCCGACCTCTGTCCATGAGGAAAAACGCCTCAAAAATTCGGTGCTATGAAAATTTCCTTGCTTGCCAGTGTACGCTTCCGATGCACCACCACAGGTTCTCTGAAACCCCTGAAAATTCACATTGACTTTGAAACACAGAAATTGCATCGGGATAGAATACAAAAGGCACAATGCTGAAATCTGTCCACGAGCAGAAACGCCTCAAAAATTCGGTGCTATGAAAATATCCTTGGATGCCAGTGTACGATTCCTATGCACCACCACTTAAAATTGTGCAACCCTTGGACCTTCATATTGACGATGAATCAAATAAATTGCATCGGGATTGAATGCAAAAGGCACAATGACGACCTCTGTCCACGAGGAGTAACGCCGCAAAGAGTCGGTGCTATGAAAATTTCCTGGGATGCCATTGTTCGATTCCGATGCACCACTACAGGTTTTCTGCAACCCTTGGAAATTCACATTGAGGATGAAACACAGATATTGCATCGGGATTGAATACAAAAGGCACAGTGCGAAACTCTGTCCACAGGGAAAAACGTCTCAAAAATTCGGTGCTATGAAAATTGACTTGGATGCCAGTTTACGATTCCTATGCACCACCACTTAAAAGTATGGAACTCTTGGACCGGCAAATTAACGATGAATCACATAAATTGCATCGGGATTCAATACGAAAGGCACAATGCCGACATATGTCCACGAGGAGTAACGCCGCAAAGAGTCGGTGCTATGAAAATTTCCTGGGACGCCAGTGTTCGATTCCAATGCACCACTACAGGTTTTCTGCAACCCTTGGAAATTCACATTGAGGATGAAACACAGATATTGCATCGGGATTGAATACAAAAGGCACAGTGCGAAACTCTGTCCACGGGGAAAAACGCCTCAAAAATTCGGTGCAATGAAAACTTCCGTGGATGCCAGTTTACGATTCCTATGCACCACCACTTAATAACATGCAACTCTTGGACCTTCACATTGACGATGAAACACAGAAATTGCATCGGGATTGAATACAAAACGCACAATGCCGACCTCTGTCCACAAGGAGAAACACCTCAAAAATTCGGTGCTATGAATATTTCCTTGGATGCCAGAGTACGATTCCGATGCACCACTACAGGTTTTCTGCAACACCAGGAAATTCACATTGACCTTGGAACACAGAAATTGCATCGGGATGGAATACAAAAGGCACATTGCCAACCTCTGTCCATGAGGAGAGACCGCTCAAAAATTCGGTGGAATTAAAATTCGTTGGATGCCAGTGTTCGATTCCGCAGCACCACTAAATTTTTTCTGCAATCCTTGGAAATTCACCATGACGATGAAACACAGAAATTGCATCGGGTTTGAATACTAAAGGCACAATGCCGAACTCTGTCCACGAGTAGAAACGCCTCAATAATTTAGTGCTATGAAAATTTCCTTGGATACCAGTGTTCGATTCCGATGCACCACTACAGGTTCTCTGCAATCCTTGGAAATTCACATTGACGATGAAACACAGAAACTGCATCGAGATTGATTACGAATGGCAGAATGCCGACCTCGGTCCACAAATAGCAACGTCTCAAAGTGTCGGTGTTACGAAAATTTCCAGGTATGACGCTGTTCGATTCCGTTGCACCACTACAGGTATTCAGCAACCCTTGGGAATTCACATTGAAGATGAAAGACAGAAATTGCATTCGGATTGAGTACAAAAGGCACAAAGCAGAACTCTGTCCACGAGGAGAAACGCGTCAATATGTCGGTGCAATTAAGTTTCCTTGGATGCCAGTATTCGATTATGATGCACCACTAAAGGTTTTCTGCAACCCTTGGAAATTAACGTTGACGATGAAACACAGAAATTGCGCTGGGATTGAATACAAAATGCATAATATCGACCTCGGTCCACAAGGAGTAAATCCTCAAAGTGTCGATGTTACGAAAATTTCCTGGGATGACACTGTTCGATTCCGATGCACCACTAAAAGAATTCTGCAACCCTTGGAAACTCACATTGAAGATGATAGACAGAAGTTGCATTGGGATTGAATACAAAAGGCACAAAGCCGACCTCTGTCCACGAGGAGTAACGCCTCAAAGGGTCGGTGCTATAAAAATACCTGGGAAGCCAGTGTTCGATTCCGATGCACCACCACTTAAATGTATGGAGCCCTTGGACCTTCACATTGACGATGAATCAAATAAATTGCATCAGGATTGAATGTAAAAAGCACATTACCGACCCCTGTCCAAGAGGAGTAACGCCTCAAAGAGTCGGTGTTATATAAAATACGTGGGATGCTAGTGTACGATTCCTATGCACCACCACTTAAAAATAAGCAACCCTTGGACTTTTACATTGACGATGAATCACATAAATTACATCGGGATCTAATGCAAAAGGCACAATTCTGACCTCTGCCCATGAGGAATAACGCCTCAGGGAATTATGTGGTATGAAAATTTCCCGGGATGCCAGTGTTCGATTCCGATGCACCACTACAGGTTTTCTGCAACCCTTAGAAATTCACATTGACGGTGAAACACAGAAAATGCATCGGGATTGAGTGCAAAAGGCACAATGCCGACCTCTGTCCACGAGGAGTAACGCCTCAAAGAGTCTTTGCTATGGAAATTCCCTGGGATGCCAGTGTTCGATTCCGATGCTCAACTACAGGGTTTCTGCAACCCTTGGAAATTAAAATTGACGATGAAACACCGAAATTGCATCGGGATTGATTACAAAAGGCAGAATGCCGATCTCGGTACACAAGGAGTAACGCCTCAAAGAGTCGGTGTTACGAATTTTCCCAGGGATGACACTGTTCGATATCGATGCACCACTAAAGGTTTTCTGCAACCCTTGGAAATTCACATTGACGATGAAACACATAAATTGCATCGGGATTGAATGCAAAATTCACAATGCCGACCTCTGTCCACGAGGAGTAACGCCGCAAAGAGTCGGTGCTATGAAAATTTCCTGGGATGCCATTGTTCGATTCCGATGCACCACTACAGGTTTTCTGCAACCCTTGGAAATTCACATTGAGGATGAAACACAGATATTGCATCGGGATTGAATACAAAAGCCACAGTGCGAAACTCGGTCCACGGGGAAAAACGCCTCAAAAATTCTGTGCTATGAAAATTTACTTGGATGCCAGTTTACGATTCCTATGCACCACCACTTAAAAGTATGGAACTCTTGGACCGGCAAATTAACGATGAATCACATAAATTGCATCGGGATTCAATACGAAAGGCACAATGCCGACATATGTCCACGAGGAGTAACGCCGCAAAGAGTCGGTGCTATGAAAATTTCCTGGGACGCCAGTGTTCGATTCCGATGCACCACTACAGGTTTTCTGCAACCCTTGGAAATTCACACTGAGGATGAAACACAGATATTGCATCGGGATTGAATACAAACGGCACAGTGCGAAACTCAGTCCACGGGGAAAAACGCCTCAAAAATTCGGTGCAATGAAAACTTCCTTGGATGCCAGTTGATGATTCCTATGCACCACCACTTAATAACATGCAACTCTTGGACCTTCACATTGACGATGAAACACAGAAATTGCATCGGGATTGAATACAAAAGGCACAATGCCGACCTCTGTCCACAAGGAGAAACACCTCAAAAATTCGCTGCTATGAATATTTCCTTGGATGCCAGAGTACGATTCCGATGCACCACTACAGGTTTTCTGCAACACCAGGAAATTCACATTGACCTTGGAACACAGAAATTGCATCGGGATGGAATACAAAAGGCACATTGCCAACCTCTGTCCACGAGGAGAGACCGCTCAAAAATTCGGTGGAATTAAAATTCGTTGGATGCCAGTGTTCGATTCCGCAGCACCACTAAATTTTTTCTGCAATCCTTGGAAATTCAGCATGACGATGAAACACAGAAATTGCATCGGGTTTGAATACTAAAGGCACAATGCCGAACTCTGTCCACGAGTAGAAACGCCTCAATAATTTGGTGCTATGAAAATTTCCTTGGATACCAGTGTTCGATTCCGCTGCACCACTACAGGTTCTCTGCAATCCTTGGAAATTCACATTGACGATGAAACACAGAAATTGCATCGAGATTGATTACAAATGGCAGAATGCCGACCTCGGTCCACAAATAGCAACGTCTCAATGTGTCGGTGTTACGAAAATTTCCAGGTATGACGCTGTTCGATTCCGTTGCACCACTACAGGTATTCAGCAACCCTTGGGAATTCACATTGAAGATGAAAGACAGAAATTGCATTCGGATTGAGTACAAAAGGCACAAAGCAGAACTCTGTCCACGAGGAGAAACGCGTCAATATGTCGGTGCAATTAAGTTCCCTTGGATGCCAGTATTCGATTTTGATGCACCACTAAAGGTTTTCTGCAACCCTTGGAAATTAACGTTGACGATGAAACACAGAAATTGCGCTGGGATTGAATACAAAATGCATAATATCGACCTCGGTCCACAAGGAGTAAATCCTCAAAGTGTCGATGTTACGAAAATTTCCTGGGATGACACTGTTCGATTCCGATGCACCACTAAAGGAATTCTGCAACCCTTGGAAACTCACATTGATGATGATAGACAGAAGTTGCATTGAGATTGAATACAAAAGGCACAAAGCCGACCTCTGTCCACGAGGAGTAACGCCTCAAAGGGTCGGTGCTATAAAAATACCTGGGAAGCCAGTGTTCGATTCCGATGCACCACCACTTAAATGTATGGAGCCCTTGGACCTTCACATTGACGATGAATCAAATAAATTGCATCAGGATTGAATGTAAAAAGCACATTACCGACCCCTGTCCAAGAGGAGTAACGCCTCAAAGAGTCGGTGTTATATAAAATACGTGGGATGCTAGTGTACGATTCCTATGCACCACCACTTAAAAATAAGCAACCCGTGGACTTTTACATTGACGATGAATCACATAAATTACATCGGGATCTAATGCAAAAGGCACAATTCTGACCTCTGCCCATGAGGAATAACGCCTCAGGGAATTATGTGGTATGAAAATTTCCCGGGATGCCAGTGTTCGATTCCGATGCACCACTACAGGTTTTCTGCAACCCTTAGAAATTCACATTGACGGTGAAACACAGAAAATGCATCGGGATTGAGTGCAAAAGGCACAATGCCGACCTCTGTCCACGAGGAGTAACGCCTCAAAGAGTCTTTGCTATGGAAATTCCCTGGGATGCCAGTGTTCGATTCCGATGCGCCACTACAGGTTTTCTGCAACCCTTGGAAATTCAAATTGACGATGAAACACCGAAATTGCATCGGGATTGATTACAAAAGGCAGAATGCCGATCTCGGTTCACAAGGAGTAACGCCTCAAAGGGTCGGTGTTATGAATTTTCCCAGGGATGACACTGTTCGATATCGATGCACCACTAAAGGTTTTCTGCAACCCTTGGAAATTCACATTGACGATGAAACACATAAATTGCATTGGGATTGAATGCAAAAGGCACAATGCCGACCTCTGTCCACGAGGAGTAACGCCGCAAAGAGTCGGTGCTATGAAAATTTCCTGCGATGCCATTGTTCGATTCCGATGCACCACTACAGGTTTTCTGCAACCCTTGGAAATTCACATTGAGGATGAAACACAGATATTGCATCGGGATTGAATACAAAAGGCACAGTGCGAAACTCTGTCCACGGGGAAAAACGCCTCAAAAATTCGGTGCAATGAAAACTTCCTTGGATGCCAGTTTATGATTCCTATGCACCACCACTTAATAACATGCAACTCTTGGAACTTCACATTGACGATGAAACACAGAAATTGCATCGGGATTGAATACAAAACGCACAATGCCGACCTCTGTCCACAAGGAGAAACACCTCAAAAATTCGGTGCTATGAATATTTCCTTGGATGCCAGAGTACGATTCCGATGCACCACTACAGGTTTTCTGCAACACCAGGAAATTCACATTGACCTTGGAACACAGAAATTGCATCGGGATGGAATACAAAAGGCACATTGCCAACCTCTGTCCACGAGGAGAGACCGCTCAAAAATTCGGTGGAATTAAAATTCGTTGGATGCCAGTGTTCGATTCCGCAGCACCACTAAATTTTTTCTGCAATCCTTAGAAATTCACCATGACGATGAAACACAGAAATTGCATCGGGTTTGAATACTAAAGGCACAATGCCGAACTCTGTCCACGAGTAGAAACGCCTCAATAATTTGGTGCTATGAAAATTTCCTTGGATACCAGTGTTCGATTCCGATGCACCACTACAGGTTCTCTGCAATCCTTGGAAATTCACATTGACGATGAAACACAGAAATTGCATCGAGATTGATTACAAATGGCAGAATGCCGACCTCGGTCCACAAATAGCAACGCCTCAATGTGTCGGTGTTACGAAAATTTCCAGGTATGACGCTGTTCGATTCCGTTGCACCACTACAGGTATTCAGCAACCCTTGGGAATTCACATTGAAGATGAAAGACAGAAATTGCATTCGGATTGAGTACAAAAGGCACAAAGCAGAACTCTGTCCACGAGGAGAAACGCGTCAATATGTCGGTGCCATTAAGTTTCCTTGGATGCCAGTATTCGATTTTGATGCACCACTAAAGGTTTTCTGCAACCCTTGGAAATTAACGTTGACGATGAAACACAGAAATTGCGCTGGGATTGAATACAAAATGCATAATATCGACCTCGGTCCACAAGGAGTAAATCCTCAATGTGTCGATGTTACGAAAATTTCCTGGGATGACACTGTTCGATTCCAATGCACCACTAAAGGAATTCTGCAACCCTTGGAAACTCACATTGAAGATGATAGACAGAAGTTGCATTGGGATTGAATACAAAAGGCACAAAGCCGACCTCTGTCCACGAGGAGTAACGCCTCAAAGGGTCGGTGCTATAAAAATACCTGGGAAGCCAGTGTTCGATTCCGATGCACCACCACTTAAATGTATGGAGCCCTTGGACCTTCACATTGACGATGAATCAAATAAATTGCATCAGGATTGAATGTAAAAAGCACATTACCGACCCCTGTCCAAGAGGAGTAACGCCTCAAAGAGTCGGTGTTATATAAAATACGTGGGATGCTAGTGTACGACTCCTATGCACCACCACTTAAAAATAAGCAACCCTTGGACTTTTACATTGACGATGAATCACATAAATTACATCGGGATCTAATGCAAAAGGCACAATTCTGACCTCTGCCCATGAGGAATAACGCCTCAGGGAATTGGGTGGTATGAAAATTTCCCGGGATGCCAGTGTTCGATTCCGATGCACCACTACAGGTTTTCTGCAACCCTTAGAAATTCACATTGGCGGTGAAACACAGAAAATGCATCGGGATTGAGTGCAAAAGGCACAATGCCGACCTCTGTCCACGAGGAGTAACGCCTCAAAGAGTCTTTGCTATGGAAATTCCCTGGGATGCCAGTGTTCGATTTCGATGCGCCACTACAGGTTTTCTGCAACCCTTGGAAATTCAAATTGACGATGAAACACCGAAATTACATCGGGATTGATTACAAAAGGCAGAATGCCGATCTCGGTTCACAAGGAGTAACGCCTCAAAGAGTCGGTGTTATGAATTTTCCCAGGGATGACACTGTTCGATATCGACGCACCACTAAAGGTTTTCTGCAACCCTTGGAAATTCACATTGACGATGAAACACATAAATTGCATCGAGATTGAATGCAAAAGGCACAATGACGACATCTGTCCCCGAGGAGTAACACCTCAAAGAGACAGTTCTATGAAATTTTCCTGGGATGCCAGTGTTCGATTCCGATGCATCACTACTGGTTTTCTGCAACCTTTGGAATTTCACATTGACGATGTAACACCGAAAATGCATCGGCATTGATTACAAAAGGCAGAATGCCGACCGCGATCCACAAGGAGTAACGCCTCAAAGAACCGGAGTTACAAAAATATCCAGGGATGACACTGATCGATTTAGATGCTCCACTAAAGGTTTTCTGCAACCCTTGGAAATTCACATTGACGATGAAACAAAGAAATTGCATCGAGATTGAATACAAAAGGCATAGTGCTGACCTCTGTCCACGTGGAGAAACCCCTCAAAAATTTGTGGCTATGGAAATTCCCTGGGATGCCAGTGTTCGATTCCGATGCACCACTACAGGGTTTCTGCAACCCTTGGAAATTCACATTGACGATGAAAGACAGAAATTGTATCGGGATTGAATACAAAAGGCACAATGCCGACCTCTGTCCACGAGGAGAAACGCCTCAGAAATTCGGTGCTATGAAAATTTCCTTGCTTGCCAGTGTACGCTTCCGATGCACCACTACAGGTTCTCTGCAACCCCTGAAAATTCACATTGACTTTGAAACACAGAAATTGAATCGGGATAGAATACAAAAGGCACAATGCTGAAATCTGTCCATGAGCACAAACGCCTCAAAAATTCGGTGCTATGAAAATATCCTTGGATGCCAGTGTACGAATCCTATGCCCCACCACTTAAAATTATGCATCCCTTGGATCTTCACAATGACGATGAATCAAATATATTGCATCGGGATTGAATGCAAAAGGCACAATGCCGACCTCTGTCAACAAGGAGTACCGCCGAAAAGAGTCGGTGCTATTAAAACTTCCTGGGATGCCATTGTTCGATTCTGATGCACCACCACAAGTTTTCTGCAATCCTTGGAAATTCACATTAACGATGAAACACAGAAATTGCTTCGGGTCCGAATACAAAAGGCACAATGACGACCTCTGTCCAAGAGGAGTAACCCCTCATAAATTCGATGCTGCGAAAATTTCCTTGGATGCCAGTGTACGACTCCTAAGCACCACCACTTAAAAATATGCAACCCTTGGACCTTCACATTGACGATGAATCACATAAATTGCATCGGGATTGAATGCAAAAGGCACAATGACGACATCTGTCCCAAAGAGTAACGCCTCAAAGAGACGGTGCTATGAAATTCTCCTGGGATGCCAGTGTTCGATTCCGATGCATCACTACCGGCTTTCTGCAACCTTTGGAAATTCACATTGACGTTGTAACACGGAAATTGCATCGGGATTGATTACAAAAGGCAGAATGCCGACCTTGTACCACAAGGAGTAACGCCTCAAAGAACCGGAGTTACAAAAATATCCTAGGATGACACTGTTCGATTCCGATGCACCACTAAAGGTTTTCTGCAACCCTTGGAAATTCACATTGACGATGAAACACAGAAATTGCATCGGAATTGAATACAAAAGTAACAATTCCAACCTCTTTCCACAAGGTGAAACGCCTAAAAATTCAGTGCTATTAACATTTCCTTGGAGGCCAGTGTGCGATTCCGATGCACCACTACTTAGAAATATGCAACCCTTGGACCTTCACATTGATGATGAATCACAGAAATTCCATCAGAATTGAATACAAAAATCATAATGCTGACCTCCGTCCATGAGGATAAATGCCTCAAAGGTTTGGTGCTATGGAAATTCCCTGGAATGCCAGTGTTCGATTCTGATGCAACCCTACAGGTTTTCTGCAATCATTGGAATTTCACATTGACAACGAAACACAGAAATTGCATCGAGATTGATTACAAAAGGCAGAATGCCGACCTCGTTCCACAAATAGTTACGCCTCAAAGTTTCGGTGTTACGAAAATTTCCTGGGATGCACTCTTCTTTTCCGATGCACCACTACAGGTTTTCTGCAACCCTTGGAAATTCACATTGAATTTGAAAGACAGAAATTGCATTGGGATTGAATACAAAAGGAACAAAGCCCACCTCTGTCCACGAGGAGAAACGCCTCAAAATGTCGGTGCAATTATGTTCCCTTGGATGCCAGTATTCGATTCCGATGCACCATTAAAGATTTTCTGCAACCCTTGGAAATTCACGTTGACGATGAAACACAGAAATTGCATCTGGATTGAATACAAAATGCATAATGGAGACCTCAGTCCACAAGGGGTAAATCCTCAATTTGTCGGTGTTACGAAAATTTCCGGGTGTGATACTGTTTGATTCCGATGCACCACTAAAGGTTTTCTGCAACCCTTGGAAACTCACATTGACGATGAAACACAGAAATTGCATCGGGATTGAATACAAAAGGCACAATGCCGACCTCTGTCGACGAGGGGAAACGCCTCAAAAATTCGGTGCTATGAACATTTCCTTGGATGCCAGTGTACGATTCCTATGCACCACCACTGAACAATATGCCACCCTTTGACCTTCACAATGAGGATGAATCACATAAATTGCATCGAATTGAATGCAAAAGGCACAATGCCGACCTCTGTCCTCGAGGAGTAACGGCTCAAAGGGTCGGTGCTTTAAAAATACCTGGGATGCCAGTGTTGGATTCCGATGCACCACCACTTGAAATATGCAATCCCTGGACCTTTACATTGACGATGAATAACATAAATTGCATCGGGATTGAATGCAAAAAGCACAATGCTGAACCCCTGTCCACGAGGAGTAACGCCTGAAAGAGTCGGAGTTACACCAATACGTGGGATGCCAGTGTACGATTCCTATGCAACACCACTTAAAAATATGCAACCCTTGGACCTTCACATTGACGGTGAATCACATAAATTGCATCGTTATTGAATGCAAAAGGCACAATGGTGACCTCTGTCCACGAGGAGTAACGCTGCAAAGAGTCGGTGCTATGAAAATTTCCTGGGCTGCCAGAGTTCGATTCCGATGCACCACTACAGGTTTTCTGCAACCTTTGGAAATTCCCATTGACAATGAAACACAGAAATTGCATCGAGATTGAATACAAAAGGAACAATTCCGACCTTTGTCCACGAGGTGAAACGCCTAAAAATTTGGTGCAATGAAAATTTACTTGGATGCCAGTGTGTGATTCCTATGCACCACCACTTAGAAATATGCAACTCTTGGACCTTCACATTGACGATGAATCACAGAAATTGCATCGGGATTGAATAGAAAAGCTACAATGCCGACCTCTGTCCACGAGGAAAAACGACGCAAAATTTCGGTGCTATGAAAATTTCCTGGGATGCCAGTGTTCGATTCTGATGCACCACTACCGGTTTTCTGGAACCCTTGGAAATTCACATTGAGGATGAAACACAGATATTGCATCGAGATTGAATACAAATGGCACAGTGCGAAACTCTGTCCACGGGGAAAACGCCTCAAAAATTCGGTGCAATGAAAACTTCCTTGGATGCCAGTTTATGATTCCTATGCACCACCACTTAATAACATGCAACTCTTGGACCTTCACATTGACGATGAAACACAGAAATTGCATCGGGATTGAATACAAAAGGCACAATGCCGACCTCTGTCCACAAGGAGAAACACCTCAAAAATCCGCTGCTATGAATATTTCCTTGGATGCCAGAGTACGATTCCGATGCACCACTACAGGTTTTCTGCAACACCAGGAAATTCACATTGACCTTGGAACACAGAAATTGCATCGGGATGGAATACAAAAGGCACATTGCCAACCTCTGTCCACGAGGAGAGACCGCTCAAAAATTCGGTGGAATTAAAATTCGTTGGATGCCAGTGTTCGATTCCGCAGCACCACTAAATTATTTCTGCAATCCTTGGAAATTCAGCATGACGATGAAACACAGAAATTGCATCGGGTTTGAATACTAAAGGCACAATGCCGAACTCTGTCCACGAGTAGAAACGCCTCAATACTTTGGTGCTATGAAAATTTCCTTGGATACCAGTGTTCAATTCCGCTGCACCACTACAGGTTCTCTGCAATCCTTGGAAATTCACATTGACGATGAAACACAGAAATTGCATCGAGATTGATTACAAATGGCAGAATGCCGACCTCGGTCCACAAATAGCAACGTCTCAATGTGTCGGTGTTACGAAAATTTCCAGGTATGACGCTGTTCGATTCCGTTGCACCACTACAGGTATTCAGCAACCCTTGGGAATTCACATTGAAGATGAAAGACAGAAATTGCATTCGGATTGAGTACAAAAGGCACAAAGCAGAACTCTGTCCACGAGAAGAAACGCGTCAATATGTCGGTGCAATTAAGTTTCCTTGGATGCCAGTATTCGATTTTGATGCACCACTAAAGGTTTTCTGCAACCCTTGGAAATTAACGTTGACGATGAAACACAGAAATTGCGCTGGGATTGAATACAAAATGCATAATATCGACCTCGGTCCACAAGGAGTAAATCCTCAAAGTGTCGATGTTACGAAAATTTCCTGGGATGACACTGTTCGATTCCGATGCACCACTAAAGGAATTCTGCAACCCTTGGAAACTCACATTGAAGATGATAGACAGAAGTTGCATTGGGATTGAATACAAAAGGCACAAAGCCGACCTCTACCCACGAGGAGTAACGCCTCAAAGGGTCGGTGCTATAAAAATACCTGGGAAGCCAGTGTTCGATTCCGATGCACCACCACTTAAATGTATGGAGCCCTTGGACCTTCACATTGACGATGAATCAAATAAATTGCATCAGGATTGAATGTAAAAAGCACATTACCGACCCCTGTCCAAGAGGAGTAACGCCTCAAAGAGTCGGTGTTATATAAAATACGTGGGATGCTAGTGTACGATTCCTATGCACCACCACTTAAAAATAAGCAACCCTTGGACTTTTACATTGACGATGAATCACATAAATTACATCGGGATCTAATGCAAAAGGCACAATTCTGACCTCTGCCCATGAGGAATAACGCCTCAGGGAATTATGTGGTATGTAAATTTCCCGGGATGCCAGTGTTCGATTCCGATGCACCACTACAGGTTTTCTGCAACCCTTAGAAATTCACATTGACGGTGAAACACAGAAAATGCATCGGGATTGAGTGCAAAAGGCACAATGCCGACCTCTGTCCACGAGAAGTAACGCCTCAAAGAGTCTTTGCTATGGAAATTCCCTGGGATGCCAGTGTTCGATTCCGATGCGCCACTACAGGTTTTCTGCAACCCTTGGAAATTCAAATTGACGATGAAACACCGAAATTGCATCGGGATTGATTACAAAAGGCAGAATGCCGATCTCGGTTCACAAGGAGTAACGCCTCAAAGAGTCGGTGTTATGAATTTTCCCAGGGATGACACTGTTCGATATCGATGCGCCACTAAAGGTTTTCTGCAACCCTTGGATATTCACATTGACGATGAAACACATAAATTGCATTGGGATTGAATGCAAAAGGCACAATGCCGACCTCTGTCCACGAGGAGTAACGCCGCAAAGAGTCGGTGCTATGAAAATTTCCTGGGATGCCATTGTTCGATTCCGATGCACCACTACAGGTTTTCTGCAACCCTTGGAAATTCACATTGAGGATGAAACACAGATATTGCATCGGGATTGAATACAAAAGGCACAGTGCGAAACTCTGTCCACGGGGAAAAACGCCTCAAAAATTCGGTGCAATGAAAACTTCCTTGGATGCCAGTTTATGATTCCTATGCACCACCACTTAATAACATGCAACTCTTGGACCTTCACATTGACGATGAAACACAGAAATTGCATCGGGATTGAATACAAAAGGCACATTGCCGACCTCTGTCCACAAGGAGACACACCTCAAAAATTCGCTGCTATGAATATTTCCTTGGATGCCAGAGTACGATTCCGATGCACCACTACAGGTTTTCTGCAACACCAGGAAATTCACATTGACCTTGGAACACAGAAATTGCATCGGGATGGAATACAAAAGGCACATTGCCAACCTCTGTCCACGAGGAGAGACCGCTCAAAAATTCGGTGGAATTAAAATTCGTTGGATGCCAGTGTTCGATTCCGCAGCACCACTAAATTTTTTCTGCAATCCTTGGAAATTCACCATGACGATGAAACACAGAAATTGCATCGGGTTTGAATACTAAAGGCACAATGCCGAACTCTGTCCACGAGTAGAAACGCCTCAATAATTTGGTGCTATGAAAATTTCCTTGGATACCAGTGTTCGATTCCGATGCACCACTACAGGTTCTCTGCAATCCTTGGAAATTCACATTGACGATGAAACACAGAAATTGCGTCGAGATTGATTACAAATGGCAGAATGCTGACCTCGGTCCACAAATAGCAACGTCTCAAAGTGTCAGTGTTACGAAAATTTCCAGGTATGACGCTGTTCGATTCCGTTGCACCACTACAGGTATTCAGCAACCCTTGGGAATTCACATTGAAGATGAAAGACAGAAATTGCATTCGGATTAAATACAAAAGGCACAAAGCCGACCTCTGTCCCCGAGGAGTAACACCTCAAAGAGACAGTTCTATGAAATTTTCCTGGGATGCCAGTGTTCGATTCCGATGCATCACTACTGGTTTTCTGCAACCTTTGGAATTTCACATTGACGATGTAACACTGAAAATGCATCGGCATTGATTACAAAAGGCAGAATGCCGACCGCGATCCACAAGGAGTAACGCCTCAAAGAACCGGAGTTACAAAAATATACAGGGATGACACTGATCGATTTAGATGCACCACTAAAGGTTTTCTGCAACCCTTGGAAATTCACATTGACGATGAAACAAAGAAATTGCATCGAGATTGAATACAAAAGGCATAGTGCTGACCTCTGTCCACGTGGAGAAACCCCTCAAAAATTTGTGGCTATGGAAATTCCCTGGGATGCCAGTGTTCGATTCCGATGCACCACTACAAGGTTTCTGCAACCCTTGGAAATTCACATTGACGATGAAAGACAGAAATTGTATCGGGATTGAATACAAAAGGCACAATGCCGACCTCTGTCCACGAGGAGAAACGCCTCAGAAATTCGGTGCTATGAAAATGTCCTTGCTTGCCAGTGTACGCTTCCGATGCACCACTACAGGTTCTCTGCAACCCCTGAAAATTCACATTGACTTTGAAACACAGAAATTGAATCGGGATAGAATACAAAAGGCACAATGCTGAAATCTGTCCATGAGCACAAACGCCTCAAAAATTCGGTGCTATGAAAATATCCTTGGATGCCAGTGTACGATTCCTATGCCCCACCACTTAAAATTATGCAACCCTTGGATCTTCACAATGACGATGAATCAAATAAATTGCATCGGGATTGAATGCAAAAGGCACAATGCCGACCTCTGTCAACAAGGAGTACCGCCGCAAAGAGTCGGTGCTATTAAAACTTCCTGGGATGCCATTGTTCGATTCTGATGCACCACCACAAGTTTTCTGCAATCCTTGGAAATTCACATTAACGATGAAACACAGAAATTGCTTCGGGTCCGAATACAAAAGGCACAATGACGACCTCTGTCCAAGAGGAGTAACCCCTCATAAATTCGATGCTGCGAAAATTTCCTTGGATGCCAGTGTACGACTCCTAAGCACCACCACTTAAAAATATGCAACCCTTGGACCTTCACATTGACGATGAATCACATAAATTGCATCGGGATTGAATGCAAAAGGCACAATGACGACATCTGTCCCAAAGAGTAACACCTCAAAGAGACGGTGCTATGAAATTCTCCTGGGATGCCAGTGTTCGATTCCGATGCATCACTACCGGCTTTCTGCAACCTTTGGAAATTCACATTGACGTAGTAACACGGAAATTGCATCGGGATTGATTACTAAAGGCAGAATGCCGACCTTGTACCACAAGGAGTAACGCCTCAAAGAACCGGAGTTACAAAAATATCCTAGGATGACACTGTTCGATTCCGATGCACCACTAAAGGTTTTCTGCAACCCTTGGAAATTCACATTGACGATGAAACACAGAAATTGCATCGGAATTGAATACAAAAGTAACAATTCCAACCTCTTTCCACAAGGTGAAACGCCTAAAAATTCAGTGCTATTAACATTTCCTTGGAGGCCAGTGTGCGATTCCGATGCACCACTACTTAGAAATATGCAACCCTTGGACCTTCACATTGATGATGAATCACAGAAATTCCATCAGGATTGAATACAAAAATCATAATGCTGACCTCCGTCCATGAGGATAAATGCCTCTAAGGTTTGGTGCTATGGAAATTCCCTGCAATGCCAGTGTTCGATTCCGATGCAGCCCTACAGGTTTTCTGCAATCATTGGAAATTCACATTGACAACGAAACACAGAAATTGCATCGAGATTGATTACAAAAGGCAGAATGCCGACCTCGTTCCACAAATAGTTACGCCTCAAAGTTTCGGTGTTACGAAAATTTCCTGGGATGCACTCTTCTTTTCCGATGCACCACTACAGGTTTTCTGCAACCCTTGGAAATTCACATTGAATTTGAAAGACAGAAATTGCATTGGGATTGAATACAAAAGGAACAAAGCCCACCTCTGTCCACGAGGAGAAACGCCTCAAAATGTCGGTGCAATTATGTTCCCTTGGATGCCAGTATTCGATTCCGATGCACCATTAAAGATTTTCTGCAACCCTTGGAAATTCACGTTGACGATGAAACACAGAAATTGCATCTGGATTGAATACAAAATGCATAATGGAGACCTCAGTCCACAAGGAGTAAATCCTCAATTTGTCGGTGTTACGAAAATTTCCGGGTGTGATACTGTTTGATTCCGATGCACCACTAAAGCTTTTCTGCAACCCTTGGAAACTCACATTGACGATGAAACACAGAAATTGCATCGGGATTGAATACAAAAGGCACAATGCCGACCTCTGTCGACGAGGGGAAACGCCTCAAAAATTCGGTGCTATGAACATTTCCTTGGATGCCAGTGTACGATTCCTATGCACCACCACTGAACAATATGCCACCCTTTGACCTTCACAATGAGGATGAATCACATAAATTGCATCGAATTGAATGCAAAAGGCACAATGCCGACCTCTGTCCTCGAGGAGTAACGGCTCAAAGGGTCGGTGCTTTAAAAATACCTGGGATGCCAGTGTTGGTTTCCGATGCACCACCACTTGAAATATGCAATCCCTGGACCTTTACATTGACGATGAATAACATAAATTGCATCGGGATTGAATGCAAAAAGCACAATGCTGACCCCTGTCCACGAGGAGTAACGCCTGAAAGAGTCGGAGTTACACCAATACGTGGGATGCCAATGTACGATTCCTATGCACCACCACTTAAAAATATGCAACCCTTGGACCTTCACATTGACGGTGAATCACATAAATTGCATCGTTATTGAATGCAAAAGGCACAATGGCGACCTCTGTCTACGAGGAGTAACGCTGCAAAGAGTCGGTGCTATGAAAATTTCCTGGGCTGCCAGAGTTCGATTCCGATGCACCACTACAGGTTTTCTGCAACCCTTGGAAATTCCCATTGACAATGAAACACAGAAATTGCATCGAGATTGAATACAAAAGGAACAATTCCGACCTTTGTCCACGAGGTGAAACGCCTAAAAATTTGGTGCAATGAAAATTTACTTGGATGCCAGTGTGTGATTCCTATGCACCACCACTTAGAAATATGCAACTCTTGGACCTTCACATTGACGATGAATCACAGAAATTGCATCGGGATTGAATAGAAAAGCTACAATGCCGACCTCTGTCCACGAGGAAAAACGCCGCAAAATTTCGGTGCTATGAAAATTTCCTGGGATGCCAGTGTTCGATTCTGATGCACCACTACCGGTTTTCTTTAACCCTTGGAAATTCACATTGCCGATGAAGGACAGAAATTGCATCGAGATTGAATACAAAAGGCACAATGCCGACCTCTGTCGACGAGGGGAAACGCCTCAAAAATTCGGTGCTATGAACATTTCCTTGGATGCCAGTGTACGATTCCTATCCACCACCACTGAACAATATGCCACCCTTTGACCTTCACAATGAGGATGAATCACATAAATTGCATCGAATTGAATGCAAAAGGCACAATGCCGAACTCTGTCCTCGAGGAGTAACGGCTCAAAGGGTCGGTGCTTTAAAAATACCTGGGATGCCAGTGTTGGATTCCGATGCACCACCACTTGAAATATGCAATCCCTGGACCTTTACATTGACGATGAATAACATAAATTGCATCGGGATTGAATGCAAAAAGCACAATGCTGACCCCTGTCCACGAGGAGTAACGCCTGAAAGAGTCGGAGTTACACCAATACGTGGGATGCCAGTGTACGATTCCTATGCACCACCACTTAAAAATATGCAACCCTTGGACCTTCACATTGACGGTGAATCACATAAATTGCATCGTTATTGAATGCAAAAGGCACAATGGCGACCTCTGTCTACGAGGAGTAACGCTGCAAAGAGTCGGTGCTATGAAAATTTCCTGGGATGCCAGAGTTCGATTCCGATGCACCACTACAGGTTTTCTGCAACCCTTGGAAATTCCCATTGACAATGAAACACAGAAATTGCATCGAGATTGAATACAAAAGGAACAATTCCGACCTTTGTCCACGAGGTGAAACGCCTAAAAATTTGGTGCAATGAAAATTTACTTGGATGCCAGTGTGTGATTCCTATGCACCACCACTTAGAAATATGCAACTCTTGGACCTTCACATTGACGATGAATCACAGAAATTGCATCGGGATTGAATAGAAAAGCTACAATGCCGACCTCTGTCCACGAGGAAAAACGCCGCAAAATTTCTGTGCTATGAAAATTTCCTGGGATGCCAGTGTACGATTCTGATGCACCACTACCGGTTTTCTGGAACCCTTGGAAATTCACATTGACGATGAAGGACAGAAATTGCATCGAGATTGAATACAAAAGGCACAATGCCGACCTCTGTCCATGAGGAAAAACGCCTCAAAAATTCGGTGCTATGAAAATTTCCTTGCTTGCCAGTGTACGCTTCCGATGCACCACTACAGGTTCTCTGCATCCCCTGAAAATTCACATTGACTTTGAAACACAGAAATTGCATCGGGATAGAATACAAAAGGCACAATGCTGAAATCTGTCCACGAGCGGAAACGACTCAAAAATTCGGTGCTATGAAAATATCCTTGGATGCCAGTATACGATTCCTATGCACCACCACTTAAAATTATGCAACCCTTGGACCTTCACATTGACGATGAATCAAATAAATTGCATCGGGATTGAATGCAAAAGGCACATTGCCGACCTCTGTCCACGAGGAGTAACGCCGCAAAGAGTCGGTGCTATGAAAATTTCCTGGGATGCCATTGTTCGATTCCGATGCACCACTACAAGTTTTCTGCAATCCTTGGAAATTCACATTGACGATGAATCACATAAATTGCATCGGGATTGAATGCAAAAGGCACAATGACGACATCTGTCCCCAAAGGGTAACGCCTCAAAGAGACGGTGCTATGAAATTCTCCTGGGATGCCAGTGTTCGATTCCGATGCATCACTACCGGCTTTCCGCAACCTTTGGAAATTAACATTGACGTTGTAACACGGAAATTGTATCGGGATTGATTACAAAAGGCAGAATGCCGACCTCGTACCACAAGGAGTAACGCCTCAAAGAACCGGAGTTACAAAAATATCCTAGGATGACACTGTTCGATTCCGATGCACCACTAAAGGTTTTCTGCAACCCTTGGAAATTCACATTGACGATGAAACACAGAAATTGCATCGGAATTGAATACAAAAGTAACAATTCCAACCTCTTTCCACAAGGTGACACGCCTAAAAATTCAGTGCTATTAAAATTTCCTTGGATGCCAGTGTGCGATTCCGATGCACCACTACTTAGAAATATGCAACCCTTGGACCTTCACATTGATGATGAATCACAGAAATTGCATCGGGATTGAATACAAAAGGCATAATGCTGACCTCCGTCCATGAGGAGAAATGCCTCAAAAATTTGGTGCTATGGAATTTCCCTGGAATGCCAGTGTTCGATTCTGATGCAACCCTACAGGTTTTCTGCAATCATTGGAAATTCACATTGACAACGAACCACAGAAATTGCATCGAGATTGAATACAAAAGGCAGAATGCCGACCTCGTTCCACAAATAGTATCGCCTCAAAGTTTCGGTGTTACGAAAATTTCCTGGGATGCACTCTTCGTTTCCGATGCACCACTACAGATTTTCTGCAACCCTTGGAAATTCACATTGCATTTGAAAGACAGAAATTGCATTGGGATTGAATACAAAAGGAACAAAGCCGACCTCTGTCCACGAGGAGAAACGCCTCAAAATGTCGTAGCAATTAAGTTCCCTTGGATGCCAGTATTCGATTCCGATGCACCACTAAAGTTTTTCTGCAACCCCTGGAAATTCACGTTGACGATGAAACACAGAAATTGCATCTGGATTGAATACAAAATGCATAATGGCGACCTCGGTCCACAAGGAGTAAATCCTCAATTTGTCAGTGTTACGAGAATTTCCGGGTGCGATACTGTTCGATTCCGATGCACCACTAAAGGTTTTCTGCAACCCTTGGAAACTCACATTGACAATGAAACACAGAAATTGCATCGGGATTGAATACAAAACGCACAATGCCGACCTCTGTCGACGAGGAGAAACGCCTCAAAAATTCGGTGCTATGAACATTTCCTTGGATGCCAGTGTAGGATTCCTATGCACCACCACTGAACAATATGCAACCCTTTGACCTTCACAATGAGGATGAATGACACAAATTGCATCGAATTGAATGCAAAAGGCTCAATGCCGACCTCTGTCCACGAGGAGTAACGGCTCAAAGGGTCGGTGCTTTAAAAATACCTGGGATGCCAGTGTTGGATTCCGATGCACCACCACTTGAAATATGCAATCCCTGGACCTTTACATTGACGATGAATAACATAAATTGCATCGGGATTGAATGCAAAAAGCACAATGCTGACCCCTGTCCACTAGGAGTAACGCCTGCAAGAGTCGGAGTTACACCAATATGTGGGATGCCAGTGTACGATTCCTCTGCACCACCACTAAAAAATATGCAACCCTTGGACCTTCACATTGACGATGAATGACATAAATTGCATCGTTATTGAATGCAAAAGGCACAATGGCGACCTCTGTCCACGAGGAGTAACGCTGCAGAGAGTGGGTGCTATGAGAATTTCCTGGGATGCCAGAGCTCGATTCCGATGCACCACTACAGGTTTTCTGCAACCCTTGGAAATTCACATTGACGATGAAACACAGAAATTGCATCGAGATTGAATACAAAAGGAACAATTCCGACCTCTGTACACGAGGTGAAACGCCTAAAAATTTGGTGCAATGAAAATTTACTTGGATGCCAGTGTGTGATTCCTATGCACCACCACTTAGAAAAATGCAACCCTTGGACCTTCACATTGACCATGAATCACAGAAATTGCATCGGGATTGAATAGAAAAGCTACAATGCTGACCTCTGTCCACGAGGAGAAACGCCGCAAAATTTCGGTGCTATGAAAATTTCCTGGGATGCCAGTGTTCAATTCCGATGCACCACTACCGGTTTTCTGGAACCCTTGGATATTCACATTGACGATGAAGGACAGAAATTGCATCGAGATTGAATACAAAAGGCACAATGCCGACCTCTGTCCATGAGGAAAAACGCCTCAAAAATTCGGTGCTATGAAAATTTCCTTGCTTGCCAGTGTACGCTTCCGATGCACCACTACAGGTTCTCTGCATCCCCTGAAAATTCACATTGACTTTGAAACACAGAAATTGAATCGGGATAGAATACAAAATGCACAATGCCGACCTCTGTCCACGAGGAGAAAAGCCTCAAAAATTCGGTGCTATGAAAATTTACTTGGATGCCAGATTACGATTCCTATGCACCACCACTTAAAAGTATCGAACTTTTGGACCGGCAAATTAACGATGAATCCCATAAATTGCATCGGGATTGAATACGAAAGGCACAATGCGGACATATGTCCACGAGGAGTAACGCCGCAAAGAGTCGGTGCTATGAAAATTTCCTGGGACGCCAGTGTTCCATTCCGATGCACCACTACAGGTTTTCTGCAACCCTTGGAAATTCACATTGAGGATGAAACACAGATATTGCATCGGGATTGAATACAAAAGGCACAGTGCGAAACTCTGTCCACGGGGAAAAACGCCTCAAAAATTCGGTGCAATGAAAACATCCTTGGATGCCAGTGTACGATTCCTATGCACCACCACTTAAAAACATGCAACTCTTGGACCTTCACATTGACGATGAAACACAGAAATTACATCGGGATTGAATACAAAAGGCACAATGCCGACCTCTGTCCACGATTAGAAACACCTCAAAAATTCGGTGCTATGAATATTTCCTTAGATGCCAGAGTACGATTCCGATGCACCACTACAGGTTTTCTGCAACACCAGGAAATTCACATTGACTTTGGAACACAGAAATTGCATCGGGATGGAATACAAAAGGCACAATGCCAACCTCTGTCCACGAGGAGTGACCTCTCAAAAATTCGGTGGAATTAAAATTCCTTGGATGCTAGTGTTCGATTCCGCAGCACCACTAAATTTTTTCTGGAATCCTTGGAAATTCACATTGACGATGAAACCCAGAAATTGCATCGGGTTTGAATACTAAAGGCACAATGCCGAACTCTGTCCACGAGTAGAAACGCCTCAATAAAATTGGTGCTATGAAAATTACCTTGGATACCAGTGTTCAATTCCGATGAACCACTACAGGTTCTCTGCAATCCTTGGAAATTCACATTGACGATGAAAGACAGAAATTGCATCGAGATTGATTACAAAAGGCAGAATGCCGACCTCGGTCCACAAATAGGAACGCCTCAAAGTGTCGGTGTTACGAAAATTTCCAGGTATGACACTGTTCAATTCCGATGAACCACTACAGGTTCTCTGCAATCCTTGGAAATTCACATTGACGATGAAACACAGAAATTGCATTCGGATTGAATACAAAAGGCACAAAGCAGAACTCTGTCCACGAGGAGAAACGCCTCAATATGTCGGTGCAATTAAGTTTCCTTGGGTGCCAGTATTCGATTTTGATGCACCACTAAAGGATTTCTGCAATCCTTGGCAATTCACGTTGACGATGAAACACAGAAATTGCGCTGGGATTGAATAAAAAATGCATAATATCGACCTCGGTCCACAAGGAGTAAATCCTCAAAGTGTCGATGTTACGAAAATTTCCTGGGATGACACTGTTCGATTCCGATGCACCGCTAAAGGAATTCTGCAACCCTTGGAAACTCACATTGAAGATGATAGACAGAAGTTGCATTGGGATTGAATACAAAAGGCACAAAACCGACCTCTGTCCACGAGGAGTAACGCCTCAAAGAGTCGGTGTTATAAGATGAATCACATAAATTACATCGGGATCTAATGCAAAAGGCACAATTCTGACCTCTGCCCATGAGGAATAACGCCTCAGAGAATTGGGTGGTATGAAAATTTCCTGGGATGCCAGTGCTCGATTCCGATGCACCACTACAGGTTTTCTGCAACCCTTAGAAATTCACATTGACGGTGAAACACAAAAGGCATCGGATTGAGTGCAAAAGGCACAATGCCGACCTCTGTCCACGAGGAGTAACGCCTCAAAGAGTCTTTGCTATGGAATTTCCCTGGGATGCCAGTGTTCGATTCCGATGCGCCACTACAGGTTTTCTGCAACCCTTGGAAATTCAAATTGACGATGAAACACCGAAATTGCATCGGGATTGATTACAAAAGGCAGAATGCCAATCTCGGTTCACAAGGAGTAACTTCTCAAAGAGTCGGTGTTATGAATTGTTCCAGGGATGACACTGTTCGATATCGATGCACCACTAAAGGTTTTCTGCAACCCTTGGACCTTCACATTGACGAAGAATCACATAAATTGCATCGTGATTGAATGCAAAAGGCACAATGACGACGTCTGTCCCCGAAGAGTAACGCCTCAAGGAGACAGTTCTATGAAATTTTCCTGGGATGCCAGTGTTCGATTCCGATGCATCACTACTGGTTTTCTGCAACCTTTGGAAATTCACATTGACGGTGTAACACCGAAATTGCATCGGCATTGATTACAAAAGGCAGAATGCCGACCGCGATCCACAAGGAGTAACGCCTCAAAGAACCGGAGTTACAAAAGTATCTAGGGAAGACACTGTTCGATTTAGATGCACCACTAAAGGTTTTCTGCAGCCCTTGGAAATTCACATTGACGATGAAACACAGAAATTGTATCGGGATTGAATACAAAAGGCATAATGCTGACCTCTGTCCACGTGGAGAAACCCCTCAAAAATTTATGGCTATGGAAATTCCCTGGGATGCCAGTGTTCGATTTCGATGCACCACTACAGGGTTTCTGCAACCCTTGGAAATTCACATTGACGATGAAAGACAGAAATTGCATCGGGATTGAATACAAAATTCACAATGCCGACTTCTGTCCACGAGGAGAAACGCCTCAAAAATCCGGTGCTATGAAAATTACGTTGGATGCCAGTGTAAGATTCCTATGCACCTCAACTTAAAAATATCCATCCCTTGGACTTTCACATTGAGAATGAATCACATAAATTGCATCGGGATTGAATGCAAAAGGCACATTGCCAATATCTGCCCACGAGGAGTAACGCCGCAAGGAGATGGTGCTACGAAAACTTCCTGGGATGCCAGTGTTCGATTCGGATGCACCACTACATGTTCTCTGGAACCCTTGGAAATTCTTATTGACGATGAAACACTGAAATTGCGTCAGGATTGAATACAAAGGGCACAATGCCGACCTCTGTCGACGAGGATAGACGCTGAAAAAGTCGGTGCAATATATTTTCCTTATATGCCAGTGTTCGATTCCGCCGCACCACTAATTTTCTCTGCAATCCTTGGAAATTCACATTGACGATGAAACACAAAAATTGTCCTCGTGGACAGAGGTCGTCTTTGTGCGTTTTGCATTCAAACCCGATTCAATTTCTGTATTTCATCGTCATTGTGAATTTCCAAGGATTGCAGAAAAAATTTAGTGGTGCGACGGAACCAAACACTGGCCTCCAAGGAGATTTAATTGCACTGAGGCATCTCTCATCCCAATGCAATTTCTGTCTTTCATCTTCAATGTGAGTTTCCAAGGGTTGCAGAAAACCTTTAGTGGTGCATCGGAATCGAATACTGGCATCAAAGGAAACTTAATTGCACCGAATTTTTGAGGCGTCCCTCCTCGTGGACAGAGGTCGGAATTGTGCACTTTGTATTCAATCCCGATGCAATTTCTGTGTTTCATCGTGAATGTGAATTTCCAAGGGTTGCAGAGAACCTGCAGTGGTGCATCCGAATCGAACACTGGCATCCCAGGAAGTTTTCATGGCACTGCCTCCTTGCGGCGTTACTCCTCGTGGACAGATGTTGGCATTGTGCCTTTTGCATTCAATCTAGATGCAATTTATGTGATTCATTCTCAATGTGAAAGTCCAAGGGATCCATATTTTTAAGTGGTGTTGCATAGGAATACTACACTGGCATCCAACGAAATTTTCATAGCACCGGATTTTTGAAGCGTTTCTCCTTGTGGACAGAGGTCGGCATTGTGCCTTTTGTATTCAATCCCGATGCAATTTCTGTGGTTTATCTACAATGTACATGACCAAGGGGTCCAGAAAATCAGCAGTGCACCATCGGAATCGAACACTGACATCCCAGGAAATTTTCGAATCCACGACTCTTTGAGGCGTTACTCCTCCTGGACAGAAGTTGGGATTGTGCCTTTCGTATTATATCCCGATGTGTTTCATCGTCATTTTGACGATACGAGGGATGCAGAAAACATGTAGGGGTGCATCGGAATAGAACACTGGCATCCCAGGAAATTTCATACCACCAAATTTTTGAGGCGTTATTCCTCGTGGACAAAGGTCAGAATTGTGCCTTTTGCATTCAATCCCGATGTAATTTATGTGATTCATCGTCAATGTGAAGGTCCAAGGGTTGCATATTTTTAAGTGGTGGTGCATCGGAATCGAAAACTGGCATCCCAGGTTTTTTTATAGCACTGACCCATTGAGGCGTTACTCCTCGTGGACAGAGGTCGGCATTGTGCTTTTTCATTCAATTCCTATGCAATTTATGTGAATCATCGTCATTGTGAAGGTCAAAGGATTGCATATTGCTAAGTGGTGGTGCATAGGAATCGTACACTGGAATCCAAGGAAGTGTTAATAGCACCGAATTTTTGAGGCGTTTCTCCTCGGGGACAGAGGTCGGCATTATGTCCATTGTATTCTATCCCGATGCAATTTCTGTGTTTCATCGTCAATGTTAAATTACAAGGGTTGCTGAAACCTTTAGTGGTGCATCGAAATCGAACAGTGTCATCCCAGGAAATTTTCATAGCACCGACTCTTGAGGCGTTACTCCTTGTGGACCGAGGTCGGCATTATATATTTTGCATTCAATCCCGATGCAATTTCTGTGTTTCATCGTCAATGTGGAATTCCAAGGGGTGCAGAGAACCTGTGGTGGTGCATATGAATCGAACACTGGCATCCCGGGGAATTTCCATAGCACAGACTCTTTGAGGCGTTACTACTCGTGGACAGAGGTCGGCATTGTGCCTTTTGTATTCAATCCCGATGCAATTTCTGTGTTTCATCGTCAACGTGAATTTCCAAGGGTCGCAGAAACCCTTAGTGGTGCATCGGAATCGAATACTGGCATCCAAAGAAACTGAATTGCACCGTCATTTTGAGGCACCACTTAAAAATATTCAACACTTATAAGTTCACATTGACGATGAATCACAGAAATTGCATCCGGATTGAGGGCAAAAGGAACAATGCCGACCTCTGTCCACGAGTAGTAACGCCTCCAAGAGTCTGTGCTATGGAAATTCCCTGGGATGCCTGTGTTCGATTCCGATGCGCCACCACAGGTTCTCTGCTCCCCTTGGAATTTCCCATTGACGATGAAACAAAGAAATTGCATCGGGATTGAATGCAAAATATATAATGCCGACCTTGGTCTACAAGGAGTAACGCCTCAAAGAGTCGGTGCTATGAAAATTTCCTGGGATGACACTGTACGATTTCGATGCACCACTAAAGGTTTCAGCAACCCTTGTAATTTCACATTGACGATGAAACACAGAAATTGCATCGGGATTGACTACAAAAGGCTCAATGCCGACCTCTGTCCACGAGGAGATACGCCTCAAAAATTCCGTGCTATGAACATTTCCTTGGATGCCAGTGTACGAGTCCTATGCACCGCCACTTAACAATATGCAACCCTTTGACCTTCACAATGACGATGAATCGCATAAATTACATCGGGATCGAATGCAAAAGGCTCAATTCTGACCGCTGTCCATGAGGAATAACGCCTCAAAAAATTGGGTGGTATGCAAATTTCCTGGGATGCCAGTGTTCGATTCCAATGCACCACTACAGGTTTTCTGATACCCTTAGAAATTCACATTGACGATGAAACACAGAAATTGCATAGGGATTGAGTGCAAAAGGCACAATGCCGACCTCTGTCCACGAGGAGTAACGCCTCAAAGAGTCTCTGCTATGGAGATTCCCTGGGATGCCAGTGTTTGGCACCTCTACAGGTTTTTTGCAAGCCTTGGAAATTGAAATAGACGATGAAACACCGAAAGTGCATCGGGATTGATTACAATAGGCAGAATGCCGATCTCGGTCCACAAGGAATAACGCCTCAAAGAGTCGGTGTTATGAAATTTTCCAGGGATGACATTGTTCGATATCGATGGACCACTAAAGGTTTTCTGCAACCCTTAGAAATTCACATTGAGGATGAGAGGCAGAATTTATATTGGGATTGAATACAAAAGGCACAAAGTCGACCTTTGTCCACGAGGAGAGACGCCTCAAAATGTCGGTGCAATTAAGTTTCCTTGGATGCCAGTAACCGAGTCCGATAACCTACTAAAGGTTTTCTGCAATCCTTGGAAATTCACGTTGACGATGAAACACATAAATTGCGCCGGGATTGAATACAAAATGCATAATGGCGACCTCGGTCCACAACGAGCAAATCCTCAAAGTGTCGGTGTTACGAAAATTATCTGGGATGACACTGTTCGATTCCGATGCACCACTAAAGGTTTTCTGCAACCCTTGGAAATTTACATTGACGTTGAAACACAGAAATTGCATCGGGATTGAATACAAAAGGCATAATGCCGACCTCTGTCCACGAGGAGAAACGCCTCAAAAATTCGGTGCTATGAACATTTCCTTGGATGCCAGTATACGAGTCCTATGCACCACCACTTAACAATATGCAACCCTTTGACCTTCACAATGACGATGAATCACATAAATTGCTTCGGAATTGAATGCAAAAATCACAATGCCGACCTCTGTCCACGAGGAGTAACGCCTCAAAGGGACGGTGCTATAAAAATACCTGGGATGCCAGTGTTCGATTATGATGCACCACCACTTAAAAATATGCAACCCTTGGACCTTCACATTGACGATGAATCACATAAATTGCATCGGGATTAAATGCAAAAAGCACATTGCCGACCCCTGTCCACGAGGAGTAACGCCTCAAAGAGTCGGTGTTATGTAAAATACGTAGGATGCCAGTGTACGATTCCTATGCACCACCACTTAAAAATATGCAACACTTGGACATTCACATTGACGATGAATCACATAAATTACATTGGGATCGAATGCAAAAGGCATAATTCTGACCTCTGTCCATGAGGAATAACGCCTCAAAAAATTGGGTGGTATGAAAATTTCCTGGAATGCCAGTGTTCGATTCCGATGCACCACTACAGGTTTTCTGCAACCCTTAGAAATTCACATTGACGATGAAACACAGAAATTGCATCGGGACTGAGTGCAAAAGGCACAATGCCGACCTCTGTCCACGAGGAGTAACGCCTCAAAGAGTCTGTGCTATGGAAAATCCCTGGGATGCCAGTGTTTGATTCCGATGCACCTCTACAGGTTTTCTGCAACCCTTGGAAATTCAAATTGACGATGAAACACCGAAATTGCACCGGGATTTATTACAAAAGGCAGAATGCCGACCTCTGTCCACGAGGAGTAACGCTGCAAAGAGCCGGTGCTATGAAAATTTCCTGGGATGCCAGAGTTCGATTCCGATGCACCACTACAGTATTTCTGCAACCCTTGGATATTCACATTGACGATGAAACACAGAAATTGCATCGGTATTGATACAAAAGGCAGAATGCCAACCTCGTTCCACAAGGAATAACGCCTAAAAGAACCAAAGATACAAAAATATCCAGGGATGACACTGTTCGATTTCGATGCACCACTAAAGGTTTTCTGCAACCCCTTGGAAATTCACATTGACGATGAAACACAGAAATTGCATCGGGATTGAATACAAAAGGAACAATTCCGACCTCTGTCCACAAGGAAAAACGCCTCAAAAATTCGGTGCCATGAAAATTTCCTTGCTTTACAGTGTACGCTTCCGATGCACCACTACAGGTTTTCTTAAACCCCTGAAAATTCACATTGACTTAGAAACACAGAAATTGCATCGGGATAGAATACAAAAGGCTCAATGCCGACCTCTGTCCACGAGGAAAAAAGCCTCAAAAATTCGGTGCATTGAAAATTTCCTAGGATGCCAGTGTACGATTCCTATGCACCACCACTTAAAAGTATGGAACTCTTGGACCGTCAAAGTAACGGTGAATCACATAAATTGCATCGGGATTGAATACGAAAGGCACAATGCCGACATATGTCCACGAGAAGTAACGCCGCAAAGAGTCGGTGTTATGAAAATTTCCTGGGACGCCAGTGTTCGATTCCTGTGCACCACCACTTGATAACATGCAACTCTTGGACATTCACATTAACGATGAAACACAGAAATTGCATCGGGATTGAATACAAAAGGCACAATGCCGACCTCTGTCCACGAGAAGAAACACCTCAAAAATTCGGTGCTATGAAAATTTCCTTGGATGCCAGAGTATGATTCCGATGCACCACTACAGGTTTTCTGCAACACCAGGAAATTCACATTGACGTTGGAACACAGAAATTGCATCGGGATGGAATACAAAAGGCACAATGCCGACCTATGTCCACGAGGAGAGACCTCTAAAAAATTCGGTGAAATTAAAGTTCCTTGGATGCCAGTGTTCGATTCCGCCGCACCACTAAATTTTTTCTGGAATCCATGGAAATTCACATTGACAATGAAACACAGAAATTGCATCTGGTTTGATTACTAAAAGCACAATGCCGAACTCTGTCCACGAGTAGAAACGCCTCAAAAATTTGGTGCTATGAAAATTTCCCTGGATACCAGTGTTCGATTCCGATACACCTCTACAGGTTCTCTGCAATCCTTGGAAATTCACATTGACGATGAAACACACAAATTGCATCGAGGTTGATTACAAAAGGCAGAATGCCGACCTCGGTCCACAAATAGTAACGCCTCAAAGTGTCGGTGTTACGAAAATTTCCAGGGATGACACTGTTCGATTCCAATGCACCACTACAGGTTTTCAGCAACCCTTGTAATTTCACATTGACGATGAAACACAGAAATTGCATCGGGATTGAATACAAAAGGCATAATGCTGACCTCAGTCCACGAGGAGAAACACCTCAAAAATTCGGTGCTATGAAAATTTCCTTGGATGCCAGTATTCGATTCCGATGCACCACTAAACTTTTTCTGCAACTCTTGGAAATTCACGTTGACGATAAAACACAGAAATTGCGCTGGGATTGAATACAAAATGCATAATATCGACATCGGTCCACAAGGAGTAAATCCTCAAAGTGTCGGTCTTGCGAAAATTTCCTGGGATGACACTGTTCGATTCCGATGCACCACTAAAGGTATTCTGCAACCCTTGGAAACTCACATTGAAGATGATAGACAGAAGTTGCATTGGGATTGAATACAAAAGGCACAAAGCCGACCTCTGTCCACGAGGAGTAACGCCTCAAAGGGCCTGTGCTATAAAAATACCTGGGATGCCAGTGTTCGATTCCGATGCACCACCACTTAAATATATGGAGCCCTTGGACCTTCACATTGACGATGAATCAAATAAATTGCATCAGGATTGAGTGCAAAAAGCACATTGCCGACCCCTGTCCAAGAGGAGTAACGCCTCAAAGAGTCGGTGTTATATAAAATACGTGGGATGCTAGTGTACGATTCCTATGCACCACCACTTAAAAATAAGCAACCCTTGGACTTTAACATTGAGGTTGAATCACATAAATTACATCGGGATCTAATGCAAAAGGCACAATTTTTGACCTCTGTCCATGAGGAATAACGCCTCAGAGAATTGGGTGGCATGAAAATTTCCTGGGATGCCAGTTTTCGATTTCGATGCACCACTACAGCTTTTTCTGCAACCCTTAGAAATTCACATTGACGATGAAACACAGAAATTGCATCGGGATTGACTACAAAAGGCACAATGCTGACCTCTGTAAACGGGGAGAATCGCCTCAAAAATTCGGTGCTATGATCATTTCCTCGGATGCCAGTGTACGATTCCTATTCACCACCACTTAACAATATGCAACCCTTTGACTGTCACAATGACGATGAATCACATAAATTGCACCGGAATTGAATGCAAAATGCACAATGCTGCCCTCTGTCCACGAGGAGTAACGCCTCAAAAGGTTGGTGCTATAAAAATACCTCGGATGCCAGTGTTCGATTCCGATAAACCACCACTTAAAAATATGCAACCCTTGGACCTTCACATTGACGATGAATCACATAAATTGAATCGGGATTGAATGCAAAAAGCACTATGCCGACCCCTGTCCACGAGGAATAACGCCTCAAAGAGTCGGTGTTATAAAAATACGTGGGATGCCAGTGTACGATTTCTATGCACCACCACTTAAAAATATGCAACCCTTGGAACTTCACATTGACGATGAATCACATAAATTACATCGGGATTGAGTGCAAAGGGCACAATTCTGACCTCTGTCCACGAGGAATAACGCCCCAAAATGTTGGTGGTATGAAAATTTCCAGGGATGCCAGTGTTCGATTCCGATGCATCACTGCCGGTTTTCTGCAACCTTTGGAAATTCACATTAAGGATGTAACACCGAAATTGCATCGGGATTGATTACAAACATTTGGTGCTATGGAAATTCCCTGGGATGCCAGTGTTCGATACCGATGCACCATAACAGGTTTTCTGCAACCCTTGGAAATTCACATTGACGATGAAAGACAGAAATTGCATCTGGATTGAATACAAAAGGCACAATGCCGACCTCTGTCCATGAGGAGAAACCCTTCAAAAATCCGGTGCTATGAAAATTTCGTTGGATGTCAGTGTAAGATTCCTATGCACCACCACTTAAAAATATGCATCCCTTGGACTTTCACATTGAGAATGAATAACATAAATTGCATCGGGATTGAATGCAAAAGGCACAATGCCAACATCTGTCCACGAGGAGTAACGCCGCAAAGAGGTGGTGCTACGAAAACTTTTTGGGATGCCAGTGTTCGATTCGGATGCACCACTACAGGCTCTCAGCAACCCTAGGAAATTCACATAGACGATGAAACACAGAAATTGCATCGGGATTGAATACAAAGGGCACATTGACGACCTCTGTCCACGAGGAGAGATGCCTCAAAAATTCGGTGCAATTAAATTTCCTTGGATGCCAGTGTTCGATTCCGCCGCACAACTACATTTTTTCTGCAATCCTTGAAAATTCACATTGACGATGGAACACAGAAATTGCATCGGGTTAGAATACTAAAGGCACAATGCCGAACTCTCACCACGAGTGGAAACGCCTCAAAAATTCGGTGCTATGAAAATTTCCTTGGATGCCAGTGTTCGATTCCGTTGCACCACTACAGGTTTTCTGCAACCCTTGGAAATTCACGTTGACGATAAAACACAGAAATTGCATCGGGATTGAATACAAAATGCATAATGGCGACCTCAGTCCACAAGGAGTAAATCTTCAAAGTGTCGGTGTTACGAAAATTTCCTGCGATGACACTGTTCGATTCCGATGCACCACTAAAGGTTTTCTGCAACCCTTGGAAACTCACATTGACGATGAAACACAGAAATTGCATCGGGATTGAATACAAAATGCATAATGGCGACCTCAGTCCACAAGGAGTAAATCCTCAAAGTGTCGGTGTTACGAAAATTTCCTGCGATGACACTGTTCGATTCCGATGCACCACTAAAGGTTTTCTGCAACCCTTGGAAACTCACATTGACGATGAAACACAGAAATTGCGTCGGGATTGAATACAAAAGGCACAATGCCGACCTCTGTCCACGAGGAGAAACGCCTCAATAGTTCGGTGCTATGAAAAATTCTTTGGATACCAGTGTACGATTCCTATGCAGCACCACTTAAAAATATGCAACCCATATACCTTCACATTGACGATGAATCACATAAATTACATCGGGATTGAATGCAAAAGGCACAATCATGACCTCTGTCCACATGGAATAACGCCCCAAAAAGTTGGTGGTATGAAAATTTCCTGGGATGCCAGTGTTAGATTCCGATGCACCACTACAGGTTTTCTGCAACCTTTAGAAATTCACATTAACGATGAAACACAGAAATTGAATCGAGATTGAATGCAAAAGGGAGAATGCCGACCTCTGTCCACGAGTAGTTCCGCCGCAAAGAGTCGGTGCCAGCAAAATATCCCGGGATGCCAGTGTTCTATTTCGAAGCAGTGCTACTGGTTTTCTGCAACCCTTGGACCTTCACATTGACAATGAATCACAGAAACTGAATCGGGATTGAGTGCAAAAGGCACAATGCCGACTTTTGACAACGAGGAGTAACGCCTCAAAAATTCGGTGCTATGAACATTTCCTTGGATGCCACTGTACGATTCCTATGCACCACCACTTAAAAATATGACTTCCTTGGACCTTCACATTGACGATGAATCATATAAATTGCATCGGGGTTGGATGCAAAAGGCACAATGACGACATCATGTCCACGAAGAGTAAAGCCTAAAAGAGACGGTGCTATGAAATTTTCCTGGGATGCCAGTGTTCGATTCCGATGCACCACTACAGGTTTTCTGCAACCCTTGGAATTTCACATTGACGATACAACACAGAAATTGCATCGGAATTGATTACAAAAGGCAGAATGCTGACCTCGTTCCACAAGGAGTAACGCCTCAAAGAACCGGAGTTACAAAAATATCCAGGGATGACACTGTTCGATTTCGATGCATCACTAAAGGTTTTCTGCAACCCTTGGAAATTCACATTGACGATGAAACACAGAAATTGCATCGGAATTGAATACAAAAGGAACAATTTCGACCTCTGTCATCGAGGTGAAGCGCCTAAAAATTCGGTGCTATGAAAATTTCCTTGTATGCCAGTATGTGATTTCTATGCACCACCACTTAGAAATATGCAACACTTGGACGTTCACATTGACGATGAATCACAGAAATTGCATCGGGATTGAATACAAAAGGCACAATGCCGACCTCTGTCCACGAGGAGAAACGCCTCAAAAATCCGGTGCTATGAAAATTTCGTTGGATGCCAGTGTAAGATTCCTATGCCCCACAACTTAAAAATATGCATCCCTTGGACATTCACATTGAGAATGAATCACATAAATTGCATTGCGATTGAATGCAATATGCACAATGCCAACATCTGCCCACGAGGAGTAACGCCGCAAAGAGGCGGTGCTATGAAAACTTCCTGGGATGCCAGTGTTCTATTCGGATGCACCACTACAGGCTCTCTGCAACCCTTAAAAATTCACATTGACGATGAAGCACAGAAATTGCATCAGGATTGAATACAGAGGGCACAATGCCGACCTCTGTCCACGAGTAGAGACGCCTCACCAATTCGGTGCAATTAAATTTCCTTGGATGCCAGTGTTCGATTCCGCCGCACAACTAAATTTTTTCTACAATCCTTGGAAATTCACATTGACGATGAAACACAGAAATTGCATCGGGTTTGAATACATAAGGCACAAAGCCGACCTCTGTCCACGAGGGAAACGCCTCAAAATGTTGGTGCAATTAAGTTTCCTTGGCTGCCAGTATTCGATTCCGATGCACCACTAAATGTTTTCTGCAACCCTTGGAAACTCACATTGACGATGAAACACAGAAATTGCAATGGGATTGAATACAAAAGGCACAATGCCGACCTCTGTCCACGAGGAGAAACGCCTCAATAATTCGGTGCTATGAAAAATTCCTTGGATACCAGTGTACCATTCCTACGCAGCACCACTTAAAAATATACAACACTTATACCTTCACATTGACGATGAATCACAGAAATTGGTTCGGGATTGAGTGCAAAAGGAACAATGCCGACCTCTGTCCCCGAGTAGTAACGCCTCAAAGCGTCTGTGCTATTGAAATTCCCTGGGATGCCAGTGTTCGATTCCGATGCACCACCACAGGTTCTCTGCACCCCTTGGAATTTCACATTGACGATGAAACACAGAAATTGCAACGGGATGGAATGCAAAATGTATAATGCCGACCTCGGTCCACAAGGAGTAACGCCTCAAAGAGTCGGTGCTATGAAAATTTCCTAGGATGACACTGTTCGATTCGGATGCACCACTACAGGTTCTCTGCAACACTTGGAAATTCACATTGACGATGAAACACAGAAATTGCATCAGGATTGAATACAAAGGGCAAAATGCCGACCTCTGTCCACGAGGAGAGACGCCTCACAAATTCGGTGCAATTAAATTTCCTTGGATGCCAAAAATGGTTCAAAAGGCTCTGAGCACTATGGGACTCAACTGCTGTGGTCATAAGTCCCCTAGAACTTAGAACTACTTAAACCTAACTAACCTAAGGACAGCACAGAACACCCAGCCATCACGAGGCAGAGAAAATTCCTGACCCCGCCGGGAATCGAACCCGGGAATCCGGGCGTGGGAAGCGAGAACGCTACCGCACGACCACGAGATGCGGGCCTTGGATGCCAGTGTTCGATTCCGCCGCGCAACTAAATTTTTTCTGCAATCTTTGGAAATTCACATTGACGATGAAACACAGAAATTGCATCGGGTTTCAATACAAATGGCACAAAGCCGACCTCTGTCCACGAGGGAAACGCCTCAAAATGTCGGTGCAATTAAGTTTCTTTGGCTGCCAGTATTCGATTCCGATGCACCACTAAAGGTTTTCTCCAACCCCTGGAAAAGCACGTTGACGATGAAACACAGAAACTGCATTGGGATTGAATACAAAATGCATAATGGCGACCTCGGTTCACAAGGAGTAAATCCTTAAAGTGTCGGTGTTACGAAAATTTCCTGGGATGACACTGTTCGATTCCGATGCACCACTAAAGGTTTTCTGCAACCCTTGGAAACTCACATTGACGATGAAACACGGAAATTGCATCGGGATTGAATACAAAAGGCACAATGCGAACCTCTGTCCACGAGGAGAAAAGCCTCAGTAATTCGGTGCTATGAAAAATTCCTTGGATACCAGTATATGATTCCTATGCAGCACCACTTAAAAATATGCAACCCTTATACCTTCTCATTGACGATGAATCACTGAAATTGCATCGGGATTGAGTGCAAAAGGAACAATGCCGACCTTTGTCCACGAGAAGTAACGCCACAAAGGGTCTGTGCTATGGAAATTCCCTGGGATGCCAGTGTTCGATTCCGATGCACCACTACAGGTTTTCTGCAACCTTTAAATATTCACATTAACGATGAAACACAGCAATTGCATCGGAATTGAATGCAAAAGGCAGAATGCCGACCTCTGTCCACGAGGAGTTACGCCGCAAAGAGTCGGTGCTATGAAAATTTCCTGGGATGACACTGTTCGATTTCGATGCACCACTAAAGGTTTCAGCAACCCTTGTAATTTCACACTGACGATGAAACACAGAAATTGCATCGGGATTGACTACAAAAGACACAATGCCGACGTCTGTCCACGAGGAGAAACGCCTCAAAAATTCGGTGCTATGAACATTTCGTTGGATGCCAGTGTACGATTCCTATGCACCACCACTTAAAAATATGCAACCCTTGGACCTTCACATTGACGTTGAATCACATAAATTACATCGGGATTGAATGCAAAAGGCACAATCCTGAACTCTGTCCACATGGAATAACGCCCCAAAAAGTTGGTGGTATGAAAATTTCCTGGGATGCCAGTGTTATATTCTGATGCAACACTACAGGTTTTCTGCAACCTTTAAATATTCACATTAACGATGAAACACAGCAATTGCATCGGAATTGAATGCAAAAGGCAGAATGCCGACCTCTGTCCACGAGGAGTTACGCCGCAAAGAGTCGGTGCTATCAAAATATCCCGGGATGCCAGTGTTCGATTTCGAAGCAGCGCTACTGGTTTTCTGCAACCCTTGGACGTTCACATTGACGATGAATCACAGAAATTGCATCAGGATTGAGTGCAAAAGGCACAATGCCGACTTTTGTCCACGAGGAGTAACGCCTCAAAGAGTCTGTGATAAGGAAATTCCCTGGAATGCCAGTGTTCGATTTCGATGCTCCACTAAAGGTTTTCTGCAACCCATGGAATTTCACATTGTTGATGAAACACAGAAATTGAATCGGGATATACTACAAAAGGCACAATGCCGACCTCTGTCCACGGGGAGAAACGCCTAAAAAATTCGGAGCTATGAGCATTTCCTTGGATGCCAGTTTACGATTCCTAAGCACCACGACTTAAAACTATGCAACCCTTGGACCTTCACATTGACGATGTATCACATAAATTGCATCGAGATTGAATGCAAAAGGCACAATGACGACATCTTGTCCCCGAAGAGTAAAGCCTCAAAGAGACGCTGCTATGAAATTTTCCTGGGATGCCAGTGCTCGATTCCGATGCATCACTACCGGTTTTCTGCAACCTTTGGAAATTCAAATTGACGATGTAACACCGAAATTGCATCGGGATTGATTACAAAAGGCAGAATGCCGACCTCGTTCCACAAGGAGTAACGCCTCAAAGAACCGGAGTTACAAAAATATCCAGGGATGACACTGTTCCATTTCGATGCACCACTAAAGGTTTTCTGCAACCCTTGGAAGTTCACATTGACGATGAAACACAGAAATTGCATCGGGATTGAATACAAAAGGAAAAATTCCGACCTGTGTCCACGAGGTGAAGCGCCTAAAAATTCGGTGCTATGAAAATTTCCTTGCACGCCAGTATGCGATTCCTATGCACCACCACTTAGAAATATGCATCCCTTGGACTTTCACATTGACGATGAATCACAGAAATTGCATCGGGATTGAGTGCAAAAGGAACAATGCCGACCTCTGTCCACGAGTAGTAACGCCACAAAGAGTCTGTGCTATTGCAATTCCCTGCGATGCCAGTGGTCGATTCCGTTGCACCACTGCAGGTCTTCTGCAACCCTTGGACTTTCACATTGACGATGAAACACAGAAATTAGATAGGGATTGAATACAAAAGGCACAATGCCCACTTCTGTCCAGAAGGAATAACGCCTCAAGGAGTCGGTGCAATAAAAATTCCTTGGAAGCCAGTGTTCGATTCTGATGCACCATTACAGGTTTTCTCCAACCATTGGACCTACACATTGACGATGAAACACAGAAATTGCATCCGGATTTTGTACAAAAGGCACAAGGCCGACTTCTATCCAGGAAGAGTAACGCCTTAAAGAGTCGGCGCTATGAAAATTTCCTGGGACGCCAGTGTTCGATTCAGATGCACCAGTATAGGTCTTCTGCATCCCTTGGACTTTCACATTGACAATGAAACACAGAAATTGCATAGGGATTGAATACAAAAGGCACAATGCCGACTTCTGTCTAGGGAGAGTAACGCCTCAAACAATCAGTGCTATGAAAATTTCGTGGGATGTCTGTGTTCGATTCCAAAGCACCACTACAGGTTTTCTGCAGCCCTTGGAGCTTCACATTGATGATAAGACATAGAAATTGCATCGAGATTGAAAACAAGAGGAAGAATGGCGATTTCGATCTAGGGGAACAAACGCTTCAGATAGTGGGTGCTTAGAATCATACCTTGGAGGCCAGTGTTTGATTCCGATGCATCGCTAGACGTTTTCAGCATCCCTTGGACCTGCACATTGACGATTAAACACTGTAATTACACCTGGATTGAATACAAAAGGCACAATGCCGACTTCTGTCCAGGAGAACTAAGTCCTCAAAGAGTCAGTGCTATGAAAATATCGTGACATGCCAGTGTTCGATTCCGATGCACCACTACAGATTTTCTGCAACCCATGGACGTTCACATTGACAAAAAACAACGAAATAGCATCGGGATGGAATACAAGAAGCACAATGCCAACTTCTATCCAGGTGGAGTAGCGCCACAAAGAGTCGGTGCTATGAGAATTATTTGGGATGCCAGTGTTCGATTCCGATGCACCACTACAGGTTTTCTGCAACCCTTGGACCTTCACATTGACGATGAAACACATAAATTGCATCGGGATTGAATACAAAAGGAACAATCCCGACTTCTGTCTAGAAAAGTAACGCCTCAAACATTTGGTGTTACGAAAATTTCCTGGGATGAGAGTGTTCGAATCCAATCCAACACTACAAGTTTTTTGCAACCCGTGGAGCTTCAAATCGACGATAAAACACAGAAATGGCATCGGGATTGAATACAAAAGGCACAATGCCGACGTCTGTCCAAGGGGTGTAACGCGTCAAAGAGTGGGTAAAATGAAAATATCCTGGGATGCCAGCGATCGAATCCGATGCACCACTACAGGTTTTCTGCAACCATTTGGCCCTCACACTGACGATGAAACATAGAAATTACATCGAGATTGAATACAAAAGGCAGAATGCCGTCATCTGTCCAGGGTTAGTAACGCCTCAAAGAGTCGGTGCTATAAAAATTCCTGGGATGCAAGTGTTCGATTCCGATGCTCAAATACTGGTTTTTCTGCAACTCTTGGACCTTCACGCTCACGATGAAACAGAGATATTGCATTGAGATTGAATACAAAAGGCCCAACGGCGATTTAGATCCAGCAGAGTAACGCTTCAGAGAATCTTTCCTGGGAGGCCAGTGTGTGATTCCGATGCACCAATACATGTTTACTGCAACCCTTGGACCCTCACAGTGACGATGAAACACTGGAATTGCATCGGGATTGAACACAAAAGGCACAATGCCGACTTCTGTCCTGGGGGTGTAATGCCCCAAACGTTCAGTGTTTGAGACTTTCATGGGAGACCAGTTGTAGATAGTGATGCAACACGGCAGGCTTTTCTGACAAACCTTGTACTTCCACATTGAGGATAAAGCTCAGAAAGTGGATCGTGTTTGAATACAAAAGCCACAATGCCGACTTAAGTACAAGAAGACCGAGTCTTCTTACTGTCTATGTAATGAGCCTATCCTGTGACACCAGATTTAGATTCCGATGCACAACTGCAGGTTTACTGAATCCCTTGGACCTTCACATTGACGATGAAACACAAAAAATTGCATAGTAATTAAATATAAAGGTACAATTCACCTTAAGTACAAGAAGACTGACTTAACTTAGTGTCTATGTTTGCAACTTTCCTATGTCACCAGTTTTAGATTCCGATGTACGACTCTTGGTTTACTGTATCTCTTGGACCTTCACTTTGACGATGAAACACAGTAATTGCAGCGGAATTAAATGAAAAGGGCACAATGCCGACTTAACTAAAAGTAGACTGAGTCTTCTTACTGTCTATGATCTGAGCCTTTCCTGTGTCACCAGCTTTTGATAACGATGCTTCACTTCAGGTTTACTGTCTCTCTTGGACCTTCAAATTGACGATGAAACACAGAAATTGCATCGCAATAAATACAAAGACACTATGCTGACTTACGTACAAGAAGACTGAGAATTCTTATCGTCTATGGTTTAAGCATATCCTGTGAGACCAGATTTAGATTCCGAGGCACAACTGTAGATTTACTGTATCCCTTGGACATTCACATTGATGATGAAACACAGATATTGCAACGGAATTAAATACATAGTGCACAATGCCGACTTAAGTAGAAAAAGTCTGAATTTTCTTGCTGTCTATGTTTTGAGCCTTCACTGTGAAACCAGTTATAGATTCCGATGCTTCACGTCAGGTTTACTGTATACCTCGGACCTTCACATTGACGATGAAACAAAAAAATTGCATCCGAATTAAACACAAAAGTCACAATACCGACTCAGGCACAAAAAGACTGAGTCTTCTTAGTGTCTACGTTTTGAGCGTTTCCTGTGTCATCAGTTTTAGACTCCGATGCGACACTTCAGGTTTACAGTATCCTTTGGACACTCACTTTGACGATGAAACACAAAAATTGCATCGGAATTAAATACAAAACGCACAATTCCGACATAAGTACAAGAAGACTGACTTATCATAGTGTCTACTCTTTGAGCCTTTCCTGTGTCACCTGTTTTAGATTCCGTCGGACAACTGCAGGTTTACTGTATCCTTTGTACCTTCACATTGACGACGAAACACAGAAATTGCATCGGAATTAAATACAACAGGCACAATGCCGACTTAAGTACAGGAAGACCGTGTCTTTTTACTGTCTATGTTTAAGCCTTTCCTGTGAGACCAGTTTTAGAACCGATGCTTCACTTGAGGTTTACTGTATATCTTGGACCTTCACTTTAACGAAGAATCACAGAAATTGCATCGGAATTAAATGCAAAAGGCACAATGCCGACATAAGTACAAGAGGACTGAGTCTTCTTACCATCTATGTTTTGAGCCTTTCCTGTGAGACCAGTTTTTTGGGCCGTTCCTGTGAAACCAGTTTTAGATTCAGATGCTTCAAATGAGGTTTACTGTATCCCTTGGACCTACACATTTACGATGAAACACTGAAATTGCGTCGGATTTAAATACATAAGGCACAATGCCGACTTAAGTACAATAAGTCTGCCTTTTCTTAGTGTCTATATTTCGAGACTGTCCTGTGTCACCAGCTTTAGCTTCCGATGCACAGCTGCAGGTTTACTGTAACCCTTGGACCTTTAATTTGTCGATAAAACTCAAAAATTGCATCGGAATTAAATACAAAACGCACAATGCCGACTTAAGTACAGGAAGACTGACTTTTCATAGTGTCTATTTTTTAGCCTTTTGCTGTGTCATCAGTTTTAGATTCCGTTGCACAACTGCAGGTATACTGTATCCTTTGTACCCTCACATTGACGATGAAACACAGAAATTGCATCGGAATTAAATGCAAAATGCACAATGCGGACTTAAGTACAAGGGGACTGAGTCTTCTTACCATCTATAGTTTTGAGCCTTTCCTGTGAGACCAGTTTTGGATTACGATGCTTCACCTGAGGTTAGTGTATCCCTTGGACCCTCACTTTGACGATGAAACACAGAAATTGCTTCGGAATTAAATAGAAAAGGCACAATGCCGACTTAAGCACAAGAAGACTGAATCTTCTTACGGTCTATGATTTAAACCTGTCCTGTGAGACCACTTTTAGATTCCGATTCTTCACTTCGGGTTTACTGTATTCCTTAGACCTTCGCTTTGACGATGAAACACAAAAATTGCACCGGAAATAAATACAAAAGGCACAATGCCGACTTAAGTACAAGAAGACTGACATTTCTTAGTGTCTATGTTTTGAGCCCTCCCTGTGAGAGCAGTTTTAGATTTTGATGTTTCACGTCAGGTTTACTGCATCCCTTGGACCTTCACATTGACGATGAAACTCGGAAATGGCATCAAAAATAAATACAAAAGGCACAAAATAGACTTAAGTACAAGAAGACTGAGTCTTCTTACTGTCTATGATTTGAGCCCTTCCCGTGTCATCAGTTTTAGATTCCGATCCACAACTGCTGGTTTACTGTTTCCCTTGGACCTACACATAGACGATGAAACAGAGTAATAGCAGCGAAATTAAATTCAAAATGCACAATGATGAATTTGTACAAGGAGGCTGACTTATCTTAGTGTCAATGTTGTGAGCCTTCCCTGTGAGAACAGTTTTAGATATCGATGCTTCACTTCAGGTTTACTGTATACCATGAACCTTCACATTAACGATGAAACTCTGAAATTGCATCGAAAATAATACATAAGGCACAATGCCGACCTAAGTAGAAGAAGACTGAGAATTCTTACCGTCTATGATTTTAGACTTTCCTCTGAGACCAGTTTTAGATTCCGATGCACAACTGCAGATTTACTGTATCCCTTGGACGTTCACATTGACGATGAAACACACTAATTGCATCGGAATGAAATACAAAAGGCGCAATGCCAACTTCAGTACAAGAAGACCGACTTTTCTTAGTGTCTATGTTTTGAGCCTATCCTGTATCACCAGTTTCAGATTTCGATGTACTACTGCAGCTTTGCTGTATGCCTTTTACCTTCTCATTGACGATTAAACACAGAAATTGCATCGGAAACAAATACAAAAGGCACAATGCCGACATAAGTACAAGAAGACTGAGTCTTCTCACCATCAATGTTTGGGCCATTCCTGTGAAACCAGTTTTAGATTCAGATGCTTCAAATGAGGTTTACTGTATCCCTTGGACCTTCGCATTGACGTCGAAACACTGAAATTGCATCGGATTTAAATACATAAGGAACAATGGCGACTTAAGTACTAGAAGACCGTGTCTTCTTACCGTCTAAGTTTTGAGCCTTTCCTGTGAGACCAGTCTTAGATATCGATGCTTCACTTCAGGTTTCCTGTTCCCCTTGACCTTCCTTTGACGATGAAACACAGAAATTGCATTGTAATAAATACAAAAGGCACTATGCTGACTTATGTACAAGAAGACTGAGAATTCTTACCGTCTATGATTTGAGTCTTTCCTGTGAGACCAGTTTAGATTCCGATGCACAACTGCAGATTTACTGTATCCCTTGGACATTCACATTGACGATGAAACACACTAATTGCATCGGAATGAAATGCAGAAGACACAATGCCGACTCAATTACAAGGAGATTGCATTTTCTTAGTGTCTCTATTATGAGCCTGTCCTGTGTCATCAGTTTTAGATTCCGATGCACAACGGCAGGTTAACTGTATCCCTTGGACATTCACATTGACGATGAAACACAAAAATTGCATCGGAAATAAATACAAAAGGCACAATGCCGACTTAAGTACAAGAAGACTGAAATTTATTAGTGTGTATGTTCTGAGCCCTCCTGTTAGACCAGTTTTAGAACCGATGCTTCACTTGAGGTTTACTGTATACCTTGGACGTTCACTGTAACGATGAAACACAGAAATTGCATCTGAATTAAATACAAAAGGCACAATGCCGACTTAAGTACAAGGAGACCATGTCTCCTTACCGTCTAAGTTTTGAGCCCTTCCTGTGAGACCAGTCTTAGATTTCGATGCTTCACTTCAGGTTTCCTGTACCCCTGGACCTTCACTTTGACGATGAAACACAACAATTGCATCGGAATTAAACACAAAACGCACAATGTCGAATTAAGTACAAGAGACTGAATCTTCGGTCGGTCTATGTTTTGAGCCTGTCCTGTGAGACCACTTTTGGATTCCGATGCTTCACATCAGGTTTACTGTATCCCTTAGACCTTCACTTTGACGATGAAACACAATAATTGCATCGGAATTAAATAAAAAAGGCACAATGCCGACTTAAGTACAGGAAGACTGACTTTTCTTAGTGTCTATGTTTTGAGCCTTCTCTGTGACACATGTTTTAGATTCCGATGCGCAACTGCAGATTTACTGCGTCCCTTGGAACTTCACATTGAAGATGAGACACAAAAATTGCATCGAAAATTAAATATAATGGGCAAATTGCGGACTTAGGAGAAGATGACTGAGTCTTCTTGCTGTCTATGATTTGTGCCTTTCCTGTGAGACCAGTTTTAGATTCTGATGCTTCACTTCATTTTTACTATATCCCTTGGACCTTCACATTGACGATGAAACGAAACAATTGCATCGGAATTAAACACAAAAGGCACAATGCCGACTTAAGTTCAAGAAGACTGAATCTTCTTACGGTCTATGATTTGAGCCTGTCCTGTGAGACCACTTTTAGATTCCGATGCTTCACTTCAGGTTTACTGTATCCCTTAGGCCTTCGCGTTGACGATGAAACACTAAAATTGCATCGGAAATAAATACAAGAGGCACAATGCCGACTTAAGTACAAGAAGATTGCCTTTTCTTAGTGTCTCTACTATGAGCATGTCCTGTGTCACCAGCTTTAGCTTCCGATGCACAACTGCAGGTTTACTGTATCCCTTGGACCCTTAATTTGGCGAAAAAACACAAAAATTGCATCGGAATTAAATACAAAACGCACAATGCCGACTTAAGTACAGGAAGACTGACTTTTCATAGTGTCTATTTTTGAGCTTTTCCTGTGTCATCAGTTTTAGATTCTGTTGCACAACACCAAGTATACTGTATCCTTTGACCTTCACATTGAGGACGAAACACAGAAATTGCATCGGAATTAAATACAACATTCGCAATGCCCACTTTGGTACTGAAAGACTGTGTCTTTTTACTGTCTATGTTTAAGCCTTTCCTGTGAGACCAGTTTCAGAACCGAAGGTTCACTTGAGGTTTACTGTGTATGTTGGACCTTCACTTTGACGACGAAACACAGAAATTGCAACGAAATTAATTAGAAAAGGCACAATGCCGACTTAAGTACAAGAAGACAGAGTCTTCTTACCGTCTATTCTTTGAGCCTTTCCTGTGAGACCACGTTTAGATTCCGATGCACAACTGCATTTTTACTGTATCCCTTTTGACCTTCACATTGACGATGAAACACAGTAATGGCATCTGAATGAAACACAAAAGGCACAATGCAGACTTAAGTACAAGAAGACTGACTTTTCTTTGAGTCTTTCTTTTTAGCCTTTCCTGTGAGACCAGTTTTAGATTCAAATGTTTCACTTCAGGTTTACTGTATCCCTTGGACCATCACTTCGACAATGAAACACAAAATTTGCATCGGAATTAAATACAAAAGACACAATGCCGAATTAAGTACAAGAAGACTGAGTCTTCTTATTGTCTATGCTTTGAGCCTTTCCTGTGTCACCAGTTTTAGATTCCGATGCACAACTGCAGGTTTACTGTATCCCTTGGGCATTCACATTGACGATGAAGCACAGAAAATGCATCGGAATTAAACACAAAATTCACAATACCGACTATCGTACAAGAAGACTGAGTCTTCTTCCTGTCTATCCTTTGGGCCTTCATTGTGAGGCCAGTTTTAGAATCCGATTCCTCACTTCAGGTTTACTGTATCCCTTGGACATTTACATTGACGATGAAACACAAAATTTGCATTGGACTTAAATGTAAAAGGCACCATGCCGGCGTAAGTACAAGAAGACTGACTTTTCTTAGTGTCTATGTTTGAGCCTTTCCTGTGTCACCAGTTTTCGATTCCGATGCACGACTGCAGGTTTTCTGTATCCCTTGGACCTTCACTTTGACGATGAAACACCGTAATTGCATCGGAATTAAATAGAAATGGCACAATGTAGACTTAAGTACAGGAAGACTGACTTTTCTTAGTGTCTTTGTTTGGAGCCTTTCCTGTGAGACCAGTTTTGGATTCGGATGTTTCACTTCAGATTTACTGTATCCCTTGGACCATCACTTTGACGATGAAACACAGAAATTGCATCGGAATTAAATACAAAAGGCACAATGCTGAATTAAGTACTAGATGACTGAGTCTTCTTACCGGCTATGTTTTGAGCCTCTCCTGTAAGACCAGTTTTAATTTCCGATGCTTCACTTCAGGTATACTGTGCCCTTGGACCTTCGCAGAGACGATGAAACACAAAAATTGCATCGGAATTAAATACAGTAGGCACAATGCCGACTTAACTACAAGAAACCTGTCTTATCTTAGTGTCTATATTATGGGCCTTTCCTGTGTCTCCAGTTTTAGATTCCGATTAGCAACTGCGTCGGAATTAAATACAAAACGTCACAATGCAGACTTAAGTACAAGAAGACTGACTTTTCAAAGTGTCCATGTTTCGAGCATGTCCTGTGTCACCAGTTGTGGATTCCGATGCACAACTGCAGGTTTACCGTATCTCTTGGGCCTTCACATTGACCTTGAAACACAGAAAATGAATCGGAATTAAACACAAAAGGCACAATACCGTTTTCCATACAAGAAGACTGTGTCTTCTTACTGTCTATCATTTGGGCCTTCCCAGTGAGACCAGTTTTAGATTCCGATTCTTCATTTCATTTTTACTGTAACCCTTGGACATTCACTTTGACGATGAAACACAAATATTGCAACCGAATATAATACAAAAGGCACAAGGCCGCCTTAAGTACTAGAAGACTGACTATTCTTAGTGTCTATGTTTTGAGTCTTTGCTGTGTCACCAGTTATAGAATACGATGCACAACTGCTGGTTTACTGTATCCCTTGGGCCTTCTCATTGACGACGAAACACAGTAATATCATCGGAATTAAATTCAAAAGGCACAATGCCGAATTAGTACAAGGAGACTGACTTTTCTTAGTGTCAATGTTGTGAGCCTTCCCTGTGAGACCAATTTTAGATTCCGATTCGTCACTTCACGTTTACTGTATCCCTTGGACCTTCACATTGACGATGAAGCACACAAATTGCATCGCAATTAAATACATAAGGCACAATGCAGGCCTAAGTACAAGAAGAGTGAGTCTTATTATTGTGTATGATTTGAGCCATCCCTGTGAGACTAGTTTTACAATCCGATGCGTCACTTCAGGTTTAAAGTATATCTTGGACCTTCACGTTGACGGTGTAACACAAAAATTTCATCGGAATAATATACAAAAGGCACAAGGCCGCCTTAAGTACAAGAGGACTGACTATTCTTTGTGTCTGTCTTTGAGCCTTCCCTGCTTCACCAGTTTTAGATTCCGATGCGCAACTGCAGGTTTACTGTATCCCTTGGACCCTCACTTTCACCATGAAAAACTATAATTAAATCGGAATTAAATACAAAAGGCACAATGCAGTCCTAAGTACAAGACGACTGACTTTTCTTAGTGTCTATGTTTTAAGCCTATCCTGTATCACCAGTTTTAGATTCTGATGCTTCACTTCAGGTTTACTCTATCCCTTGGACCTCCACTTTGACGATGAAACACAGAAATTGCATCGGAAATTAATGCAAAAGGCACAATGCCGAATTAAGTACAAGACTGAGTCTTCGTACCGTCTATGTTTTGAGCCTTTCCTGTGAGACCAGTTTTAGATTCCGATGCTTCAATTAAGGTTTAATGTATCCCTTGGACCTTCACATTGACGATGAAACACTGAAATAGCATCGGAACTAAATACATAAGCCACAATGCTGACTTAAGTACTAGAGGACTGAGTCTTTTTACCGTCTATGATTTGAGCCTTTCCTGTGAGACCAGTTTTAGATTCCGATGCTTCCCTTCAAGTTTACTGTATCCCTTGGGCCTTCACTTTGACGATGAAACACAAAAATTGCATCGGAATTAAATACAAAAGGCACAATGCCGACTTAAGTACAGGAAGACTGAGTTTTCTTGCTGCTTTGTTTGGAGCCTTCCCTGTGAGACCAGTTTTAGATTCCGATGCTTCACGTCATGTTTACTGTATACCTTGGACCTTCACACTGACGATGAAACACAGAAATTGCATCTGAATTAAATACAAAAGGCACAATGCCGACTAAAGTACAGGAAGATTGACTTTTCATAGTGTCTATGTTTTGAGCCTTTCCTGTGTCACCAGATTGAGATTCCGATGCGTCACTTCATGTTTACTGTATCCCTTGTACCTACACATTGCCGATGAAACACAGAAATTGCATTGGAATTAAATACAAAAGGCACAATGCCGATTTAAGTACAAGAAGACTGATTCTTCTTACCGTCTATAGGTTCAGCCTTTCCTGTGTCACCAGTTTTAGATTCCGATGCGCAACGGCAGATTTACTGAATCCCTTGGACCTTCTCATTGACGATGAAACACAAAAATTTGCATCAGAATTAAATACAAAGTCACATTGCCGACTTAGATAGAGGAAGAGTGAGTTTTTTTGCTGTCTATGTGTTGAGCCTTCCCTGTGAGACCAGTTTTAGAATCCGATGCTTCACGTCAGGTTTAGTGTTACCCTTGGACCTTCACACTGTCGATGAAACAAAGAAACCCAGAAAATATTAGATACAGGCTGCCAGGTAGATGCTATTTTTCTTGACTTCCGGAAGGCGTTCGATACAGTTCCGTACTGTCGCCTGATAAATAAAGTAAGAGCCTACGGAATATCAGACCAGCTGGATTGAAGAGTTTTTAGCAAACAGATCACAGCATGTTGTTATCAATGGAGAGACGTCTACAGACGTTAAAGTAACCTCTGGCGTGCCACAGGGGAGTGTTATGGGACCATTGCTTTTCACAATATATATAAATGACTTAGTAGATAGTGTCGAAAGTTCCATGCGGCTTTTCGCGGATGATGCTGTAGTATACAGAGAAGTTGCAGCATTAGAAAATTGTAGCGAAATGCAGGAAGATCTGCAGCGGATAGGCACTTGGTGCAGGGAGTGGCAACTGACCCTTAACATAGACAAATGTAATGTATTGCGAATACATAGAAAGAAGGATCCTTTATTGTATGATTATATGATAGCGGAACAAACACTGGTAGCAGTTACTTCTGTAAAATATCTGGGAGTATGCGTGCGGAACGATTTGAAGTGGAATGATCATATAAAATTAATTGTTGGTAAGGCGGGTACCAGGTTGAGATTCATTGGGAGAGTGCTTAGAAAATGTAGTCCATCAACAAAGGAGGTGGCTTACAAAACACTCGTTCGACCTATACCTGAGTATTGCTCATCAGTGTGGGATCCGTACCAGATCGGTCTGACGGAGGAGATAGAGAAGATCCAAAGAAGAGCGGCGCGTTTCGTCACACGGTTATTTGGTAACCGTGATAGCGTTACGGAGGTGTTTAATAAACTCAAGTGGCAGACTTTGCAAGAGAGGCGCTCTGCATCGCGGTGTAGCTTGCTCGCCAGGTTTCGAGAGGGTGCGCCTCTGGATGAGGTATCGAATATATTGCTTCCCCCTACTTATACCTCCCGAGGAGATCACGAATGTAAAATTAGAGAGACTACAGCGCGCACGGAGGCTTCCAGACAGTCGTTCTTCCCGCGAACCATACGCAACTGGAACAGGAAAGGGAGGTAATGACAGTGGCACGTAAAGTGCCCTCCGCCACACACCGTTGGGTGGCTTGCGGAGTATCAATGTAGATGTAGATGTAGATGTAGAAATTGCATCGGAATTCAATAGAAAAGGCACAATGCCGACCTAATTACTAGAAGACTGAGTCTTCTTACTGTCTATGTTTTGAGCCTCCCTGTGAAACCAGTTTTGGATTCCGATGATTCACGTCAGGTTTACTGTATCCCTTGGACCTACAGATTGACGATGAAGCACTGAAATTGCATCGGAATTTAATACAAAAGGCACAATGCAGACTTAAGTACAAGAAAACTGAGTGTTCGTACTGTCTATGATTTGAGCCTTTCCTGTGTCACCAGCTTTAGATTCCGATGCTTTACTTCAGGTTTACTGTATTGCTTGGACCTTTACATTGATGATGAAACACAGAAATTGGGTCGGAATTAAATAAAAAACGCACAATGCCGACTTAAGTACAAGACGTCTGAGTCTTCTTACCGGCTATGCTTTGAGACTTTCCTGTGAGACCACTTTTAGATTCCGATGCTTCACTTCAGGTTTACCGAATCCCTTGGACCTTCACATTGAGGATGAAACACAGAAATAGGATCGGAATTATATACAAAATCCACAATGCCGACGTACGTACAAGAAGACTGACTTTTCTTAGTGTCTTTGATTCCAGCCTTTCTTGTGTCACCAGTTTTAGATTTCGATGCACAACTGCAGCTTTACTTTATCCCTTGGACCTTCACATTGGCGATGAAACACACTAATTGCATCGGAAAGAAATACAAAAGACACAATGCCGACTTAAGTACAAGAAGACTGACTTTTCTTAGTGTCTATGTTTCGAGCCTGTCCTGTGTCACCTGTTTTAGATTCCGATGCACAACTGCTGGTTTAATGTATCCGTTGGGCCTTCACATTGACGATGAAACACAGTAATTGCATCGGAATTAAATACAAAAGTCAAAATGCCGACTTAAGTACAAGAAGACTGACTTTTCTAAGTGTCTATGTTTCGAGCCTGTCCTGTGTCATCAGTTTTTGATTCCGATGCACGACTGCTGGTTAATGTATCCCTTGGGCCTTCACATTAACGATGAAACATAGAAATTGCATCGGTATTAAATACAAAAGGCACACAATCGACTTTAGAACAAGAAGTCTGAGTCTTCTAACTGTCTATGTTTTGGGCCTTCCCTGTGAGACCAGTCTTAGATTCCGATTCTTCACTTCAGGTTTACTGTATCCCTTACACCTTCACTTTGACGATGAAACACAAAAATTGCATCGGAAATAAATACAAAGGGCACAATGCCGACTTAAGTACAAGAAGACGGACTTTTCTTAGTGTCTATGTTTCGATCCTTCCCTGTGAGACCAGTTTTGGATTCCGATGCTTCACGTCAGGTTTACTGTTTCCCTTGCACCTTCGCATTGACGATGAAACTCTGAAATTGCATCGCAATTGAATACAAAGACACAATGCCGACCTAAGTACAAGAATACAGAGTCAGCACAACTGCTGGGTTACTGTTTCCTTTGGACCTTCACATTGACGATGAAACACAATAATTGCATCGGAATTAAATACAAAAGGCAAAATGCCGACTTAAGTACAAGAAGACTGACTTTTCTTAGTGTCTATGTTTCGAGCCTGTCCTGTGTCACCAGTATTATATTCCGATGCACAACTGCTGGTTTAATGTATCCGTTGGGCCTTCACATTAACGATGAAACATAGAAATTGAATCGGTATTAAATACAAAAGGCACACAACCGACTTTAGAACAAGAAGTCTGAGTCTTCTTACTGTCTATGTTTGGGCCTTCCCTGTGAGACCTGTTTTAGATTCCGATTCTTCACTTCAGGTTTACTGTGATGTGTTGGCACACGTGCCAACACCTTGTAGATAGAGGAGGCCGAAATGCTCGCTATCTAACGCAGACGGGCGTGAATTCTGGAACAGGATAAGTAGTGAATTCTAATATGAAAAGTATGCAGCTCCTCGAATACTTAACTTTATTCCTTAATGTGAATACAGCATTCATGATGAGCCATTTCATACGATAACTATCAAACTATGTAAGTCTAATGGCGCCTTGCTAGGTCGTAGCTACGGACTTAGCTGAAGGCTATTCGAACTGTCTCTCGGCAAATGAGAGAAGGCTTCGCCAGTGTAGTCGCTAGCAAAGTCGTCGTACATCTGGTGCGAGTGCTCTTCCGTATCTCGCGACCTGCCTTGTGGTGGCGCTCGGTCTGCGATCACACAGTGGCGACACGCGGGTCCGACATGTACTAAATGGACCGCGGCCGATTTAAGCTACCGCCTAGCAAGTGTGGTGTCTGACGGTGACACCACATTCCTCCCCCGCAAATCGGCGTACGGTCGTGTGATAAGGCTTCCGCTCGCCGTGGGGAGGACCCCATGTTGACGTATGCGATGAGGTGGGGAGCCCAACAACAGGCGAGGCTGTGCCACCCGCACCCGGCCATTCGGTCCGAGGGGCGCTAGGAAACGCCTGAAAACCTAGTCCAGGGTGCACGTCAACATGCGGAGTAAAGAGACTGTAGGGGCCGAAGGCTCGACCTAAATTGCGTCGGGGTACCCGACGCGCGATGACGTCATGTGGTAGGGAGCGGGCAAGAGTTCCATGGCGGAGGACAGCTGTTCACGGGAAGCGATCGGCGGCGCGTGACCCAGGGAGGCGCTTGGCGGCTGCAACGAAGCGTCGAATGCGGGCGGCGCCGGCGGGAGAACAGGCGGCGGCGACGGCGGCTGCGGCGGCGCGTCGCCATGGGGCAAAGTGGAAGGCATCGTCGGTAACACCTGGGGATGAGGCGAGCCAATAGATGGGTCCCCAGGTCGCTGACCGGACGGCACCGTCGCTGAAAGCAGACGGGGAGCGGCAGAACCCGTGCGACGACAGAGGCGCAGCTGATTGAGATGCCGACGCACCTCGCCAGAGGCCCCCAAAACCAAATACTTCGCGCGGCCGAGGCAGCGAAGAATGCGCCCTGCGAGCCAACGCCGTGAACCTCAATAGTTGCGATAAAATACAACGTCGCCTTGAGCAAAAGCAGGAGTCTGCCGCTGCACAGGAACCTGATGCGGCGGATGCAGCAAAGACAGCAAGGTTCGATGAGGACGACCGTGGAGCAACTCAGCCGGCGAGCGACCATCTCGGGGCTGAGAGCGATACGAAGACAAAAAGAGCAACAACGCGTCCTCCCGAAAATGCGACTCTTTCAACTTCAACATCTGTGACTTGAAAGTCCGGACCAATCGTTCAGCGGCACCGTTTGACTGAGGCGAAAACGGCACGGATGTCAGATGTTGAACACCATTGGCCTGGCAGAATGACTGATATTCTGCGGACATGAATTGTGGGCCATTGTCGGAAACAATAGTCTGTGGATGACCTTCAATGCAAAAGATAGCAGACAACGTTTGGATGGTGGCAGAGGACGTCGTGGAAGACATCCGGACAACAAAAGGAAAATTACTGAAGGCATCTACCAGAACCAACCATCGAGCATTCCAGAATGAACTAGCAAAATCGATGTGCAAGCGTTGCCAAGGGGAAGTGGCTTTCGGCCATGCAAAGACTTTCCGCGGCGGTGCGGATTGTTCTTCGGCACACGCCATGCAAGAAGAACACATATTCGTAATCGCAGCATCGATTCCGAACCAAGTACAGTGCTGACGAGCAAGTTGTTTCGTTCGTACTATACCCCAATGTCCTTGGTGAAGAAGCCGTAAAACAGAGGACTGTAACGAACGTGGGACCACGACTCTGGACTGATCATTATCAGAACGCAACAACAAAACACCACGTCGAACAAAAAGTCTCTCCTTGTTAGCAAAAAATCGGCGAACCAACGGATCCTCGATCCGAGACTTTGACAAAGGCCATTGCGTAGCAACAAAACGCAAAACGGTAGCATGGACAGGGTCAGCAGCTGTGGCTGTAGCTACACGACGAAAATCAATCGGAAACGATTCGACCACTTCATCGGTTTCCGAATCAATGAACATGCAAGCAAGCTCGGAAGAATATAATGCTTTATCCTCAGCAACAGGCAAGCGGGACAACGCATCAGCGTTGCCGTGCTTAGCAGTGGACCGATACAAGATATCGTAGCGGTACTGCGAGAGGACAATAGACCAGCGAATGCATTTCTGCGCTGCACGCGGAGCTACAAACGTGGTCGGATGAAAAAGCGACCTCAAAGGTTTGTAGTCTGTGATGATGGTAAAGTGACGACCATACAAGAAATCATGGAACTTAGTAACACCAAACACGAGAGCCAAAGCTTCTTTCTCTATCTGTGAATAATTTCTTTGCGCAGACGAGAGCAATTTTGACGCAAAGGCAATAGGGCGATCATGCGACCCATCTTTGTGCGCAAGCACAGCACCGATCCCGAAATCCGATGCATCTACCATCAACAAAAGGGGTTTCTGGGGATCGAATGGCGTAAGGCAAGTATTAGAAAGCAACGCCGATTTCAACTGGCGAAAGGCGCGTTCGCATTCCGTCGTCCAGACGAACGGAACACCCGTACGGCGTAAGCGATGAAGCGGAGCTGAAATGGAAGAGGCATTGCGCACATTCACTCACACCTTGTGATGCTAAATCGTGTAATGTTCTTGCGACCTCAACACGCAATGCGTGAGGAACATTGCGCGCTCTGAAAAATTTCGGTTGCGAGTTTACTTTCAGTTCCAAATGTGCTTCATAGTTTTTAGCGCAACCAAGGCCCGGTGCAAAAATGTCTGCCAATTCTTCACATAGCCGAGAAACACTGTCTGAAGGCACAGTCTGATTCACTGATAGGACCTGATTTACTATAGACATGTTAAACAACTGAAATAAATTTAAGCCAAACAAGTTTACTGCAGTAGAAGAACGAAGAACGTAAAATGACACAAGTTTTGTTTGTCCCTTGTATGTTGCAAGAAGAGTGCACTGTCCTAACACAGGGATCTGCTGTCCTGAATAAGTTTTTAACTGAACATTTGCGGCACGCAACGGAGGTTTGCCCAGTTGCTTGTACGTGTCGTGATTGAGCAATGAAACTGCAGCTCCGGTATCGAGCTGGAACGGTATGACCTTGCCATTAAAGTCCAAATCTACAAAAAGTTTATTGTCCTGCTGACGACAAGAGCGACTGTCTCGTGCAATGTGAACTGATACAGGTACAGCATCACTCGCTAATTGACGTGATTTCCGGCGACGTGGACGCACACTTTTTGTGGGACGAACACAGTCACATTTAGAAAGAGTGGCACTGGGTGGAGTGGAATTAACTACATGAACGTCCATGGGCGAAGGTCCACGAGCCTGAGTGTCCTTGGTTCGATTCCGGCGCAAAGCAAAAGGCCGGGAATGATTGTGATTGTGTGATCTGAGCTTTTTCTGGCAAACACTTTGAACATGTCCTTTCTTATGACAGAAAAAGCAAATAGCTTGGCGTGACGGGCAATGGTCACGCGAATGTCTAGTAGCACACCGTGGGCATGATTTCACTGCATCTGTGTGCTGGCGCGGCACACCTGGGTTAGAGCGGCGGCGGCAACTGTGCGGACGTGTGCGAGGGCAGTTTACCGGGCCGCGCAGCGCGCCCGGCAGGCCGGTTAATGTTACACACGGCTGGCGAAGTTTCAAATGATTTCTGAGCAAAGTCAAGTGTGTCTTGTCTATCCAATATGTCTATCACTTGTTGAAGGGAGGGATTAACTAGTTTCAAAATCTGTTCCCATATGCGAACATCAGAAACGTTCTGTGCAATTGCATCACGCACCATAGTATCTGAATAAGGAAGGCCACAGTCAAATTCATACACACAATCCCTTGTAAGGCCTTGCAATGTTGCAACCCACTCCCTATTAGTTTGACTGGCCATACGTTTTGTACGAAAGAAAGTATACCTTTTTGCAACTACATTAACTGTTTCTTTGAAATAGGCGTCCAATGCCGACAAAATTTCTTCGTAGGACAGAGTTGCTACGTCGCGTCGGGGAAACAATTTCACTATCACACGGTACGTTTGCAACGCTGACACAAGACAATAAGTGAGGCTGCCGCTCGTTACTTTGAATTCTGTAGGCGGCGAGATGAAATCCAAACTGGCGGGACCACTCGGTCCACGATTCTTGCGCCGCATCAAAATTGCGAAACTGCGGTGCAACTGCATGTTGTGGCTGCGGTAGCGGTGAAGCGGCGGCTGCCGCATAGGTTTGAATGGCACGTTGACCCTGGACGAGCTGTCCAATGGCATCCAATAACGCCTGCGTCTGCTGATTCTGCAAGCGATAAAATTCGGACAGTACATCTGGCGAAGCCATTACACAAGTAAATGTAAGCAATTAGAAAGAACACGTTTCCCTCGTCGCAGATGATGTGTTGGCAAATGTGCCAACACCTTGTAGATAGAGGAGGCGGAAATGCACGCTATCTAACGCAGACGGGCGTGAATTCTGGAACAGGATAAGTAGTGAATTCTAATAAGAAAAGTATGCAGCTCCTCGAATACTTAACTTTATTCCTTAATGTGAATACAGCATTCTTGATGAGCCATTTCATACGATAACTATCAAACTATGTAAGGCTGATGGCGCCTTGCTAGGTCGTAGCTATGGACTTAGTTGAGGACTATTCTAACTGTCTCTCGGCAAATGAGAGAAGGATTCGTCAGTGTAGTCGCTAGCAAAGTCGTGGTCCAACTCGGGCGAGTGCTCTTCCGTATCCCGCGAACTGCCTTGTGGTGGCGCTCGGTCTGCGATCACACAGTGGCGACACGCGGGTCCGACATGTACTAAATGGACCGAGGCCGACTTAAGCTACCATCTAGCAAGTGTGGTGTCTGGCGGTGACACCACATACTGCACCACTTGGACTTTCACTTTAACGAAGAAACAAAAAAAATTCATCGGAATTATATATAAAAGGCACAATGACGACTTAAGTACAAGAAGAGTGAGCCTTTTTACTGTCTATGATTTGAGCCATCCCTGTGAGACCACTTTCAGATTCCGATGCGTCACTTAAGGTTTACCGTATCCCTTGGACCTTCACTTTGACGATGAAACACAAAAGTTGCATCGGCAATAAATCCAAAAGGCACAAGGCCGCCTTAAGTACAAGAAGACTGACTTTTCTTTGTGTCTGTATTTGCGGCTTTCCTGTGCCACCAGTTTTAGTTTCCGATGCACGACTGCAGGTTTACTGTATCCCTTGGACCCTCACTTAGACGATGAAACACAGTAATTGCATCGGAATTAAATACAAAATGCACAATGCGGACTTAAGTACAAGACGACTGACTTTTCTTAGTCGCTATGTTTTGAGCCTTATCTGTAAGACCAGTTTTAGATCCCGATGCTTCACTTCAGATTGACTGTATCCCTTGGACCTTCATTTTGACTATGAAACACAGAAATTGCAGCGGAATTAAATACAAAAGGCACAATGCAGAATTAAGTACAAGAGGACTGAGTCTTCTTACCGTCTATGCTTTGAGCCTTTCCTGTGAGACAAGTTTTAGATTCCGATGCTTCACTTCAGGTTTACTGTATCCCCTGGACCTTCACTTTCAAGATGAAACACAAAAATTGCATCGGAATTAAATACCAAAGGCACAATGCCGACTAAAGTACAAGAAGACTGACTTTTCTTAGTGTCTATGTTTTGAGCCATTCCTGTGTCACCAGTGTTAGATTCCGATGCACAACTGCAGATTTACTGCATCACTTGGACCATCACAACGCGATGAAACACAAATTGCATCGAGCTTAAATACAAAGGGCACAATGACGACTTAAGTAGAAAAAGACTGAGTTATCGAGCTGTCTATATTTTGAGCCTTCCTGTGAGACAAGTTTTAGATTCCGATGCTTCACGTCAGGCTTACTGTATACCTTGGGCCTTCACATTGACGACGAAACACTGATATTGCAACGGAATTAAATACAAAAGTCACAATTCCGGCTTAAGTACTAGATGACTGCGTCTTCTTACCGTCCTTGTTTTGAGCCATTCCTGTGAGAACAGTTTTAGATTCCAATGCTTCACTTCATGATTACTGTATCCCTTGAACCTTCACTTTGACGATGAAACACAGAAATCGCATCGGACTTAAATACAAACGGCACAATACCGACTTAAGTTCAAGAAGACTGACTTTTCTTAATGTCTATGTTTTGAGATTTTCCTACGGCCCCAGTTTTAGATTCCGATGCACAACTGGAGATTTACTGTATCCCTTCGACCTTCACATTGTTGATAAAACACAACAATTCAATCGGAATTAAAATCAAAATGCACAATGCCGACTTAAGTACAAGAAGTCTGACTTTTCTTAGAGTCAATGATTTGAGCCTATCCTGTGTCACCAGTTTTAGATTCCGATGCACGACTGCAGGCTTACTGTATCCCTTGTACCTTCACATTGACGATTAAACACAGAAATAGCATCGGAATTAAATACAAAAGGCGCAATGCCACCTAAGTACAAGAAGACTGACTTTTCATAGTGTCTATGCTTTGAGCCTTTCCTGTGTCAAGAGTTTTAAATTCCGTTGCACAACTGCAGGTTCACTGTATCACTTGTACCTTCACATTGACGATGAAACACAAAAATTGCATCGGAATTAAATACAACAGGCACAATGCCGACTTCAGTACAAGAAGACTGTGTCTACTTAGCGTCTTTGTTTTGAGCCACTCCTGTGAGACCAGTTTTAGAACCGAGGCTTCACTTGAGGTTACTGTATCCCTTGGACATTCACTTTGACGATGAAACACAAAAACTGCATCCGAATTAAATGCAAAAGGCACAAAACCGACTTAAGTACAAGAAGACTGACTTTTCTTTGTGTCTGTGTTTGAACCTTTCCTGTGTCACCAGTTTTAGATTCCGATGCACGACTGCAGATTTACTGCATCACTTGGACCATCACAACGCGATGAAACACAGAAATTGCATCGGGCTTAAATACAAAGGGCACAATCCCGACTTAAGTAGAAAAAGACATAGTTTTCTTGCTGTCTATATTTTGAGCCTTCCTGTGAGACCAGTTTTAGATTCTGATGCTTCACGTCAGGCTTACTGTATACTTTGGACCTTCACATTGACGATGAAACACTGAAATTGCAACGGAATTAAATACACAAATCACAATTCCGGCTTAAGTACTAGATGGCTGCGTCTTCTTACCGTCCGTGTTTTGAGCCATTCCTTTGAGACCAGTTTTAGATTCCAATGCTTCACATCATGTTTACTGTATCCGTTGAACCTTCACTTTGACGATGAAACACAGATATCGCATCGGACTTAAATACAAACGGCACAATACCGACCTAAGTACAAGAAGACTGACTTTTCTTTGTGGCTTTGTTTGAACCTTTCCTGTGTCACCAGTATTAGATTTTGATGCACGACTGCAGACTTACTGTATCCCTTGGACCCTCACTTTGACGATGCAACACAGTAATTGCAACGAATTAAATACAAAAGGCACAATGCAGACCTAATAACAACATGACTGCCTTTTCTTAGTGTCTACGTTTTGAGCCTTTACTGTGAGACCGGTTTTAGATTCCAATGCTCCACTTGAGGTTTACTGTATCCCTTCGACTTCACATTGACGATAAAACGACGAAATTGCATCGGAATTAAATACAAAAGGCACAATGCCGATTTTAGTACAAGAAGACAGAGAATTCTTACCGTCTATGATTTGAGTCTTTCCTGTGAGACCAGTTTTAGATTCCGATTCACAACTGCAGATTTACTGTATTCCTTGGACATGCACATTGACGATGAAACACAGAAATTGCATCGTAATTAAATACCAAAGGCACAATGGCGACTTAAGTACAAGACGACTGACTTTTCTTAGTGGCTATGTTTTGAGCCTTTTCTGTGAGACCAGTTTTAGATTCCGATGCTTCACTTCAGGTTTACTGAATCAAAAAATGGTTCAAATGGCTCTGAGCACTATGGGACTCAACTGCTGAGGTCATTAGTCCCCTAGAACTTAGAACTAGTTAAACCTAACTAACCTAAGGACATCACAAACATCCATGCCCGAGGCAGGAGTCGAACCTGCGACCGTAGCGGTCTTGCGGTTCCAGACTGCAGCGCCTTTACTGAATCCCTTGGACTTTCACATCGAGGATGAATCTCAGAAATAGGATCGGAATTATATACAAAATGCACAGTGCCGACATACGTAAAAGAAGACTGACTTTTCTTACTGTCTTTGATACCAGCCTTTCCTGTGTCACCAGTTTTAGATTTCGATGCACTACTGCAGGTTTACTTTATCCCTTGGACCTTCACATTGGCGATGAAACACACTAAATGCATCGAAAAGAAATATAATAGACACAATGCCGACTTAAGTACAAGAAGACCGACTTTTCTTAGTGTCTACGTTTCGAGCCTGTCCTGTGACAAATGTTTTAGATTCCGTTGCACAACTGCAGGCCTACCGTATCCCTTGGGCCTTCACATTAGCGATACAACACAGAAATTGCATCAGAATTAAAAACAAAAGGCACAATGCCGATTTCAGTACAAGAAGACTGAATCTTCCTACGGTCTATGCTTTGAGCCTGTCCTGTGAGACCACTTTTAGATTCCGATGCTTCACTTCAGGTTTACTGTATCCCTTACACCTTCACTTTGACGACGAAACACGAAAATTACATTGGAACGAAATACAAAAGGCACAATGCCGACTTAAGTACAAGAAGACGGACTTTTCTTAGTGTCTATGTTTCGATCCTTTCCCTTGAGTCCAGTTTTGGATTCCGATGCTTCACGTCAGGTTTACTGTTTCCCTTGGACTTCACATTGACGATGAAACACAGTAATTGCATCGGAATTAAATACAAAATGCACAATGCAGACTTAAGTACAAGACGACTGACTTTTCTTAGTGGCTATGTTTTGAGCCTTTTCTGTAAGACCAGTTTTAGATCTTGATGCTTCACTTCAGATTGACTGTATCCCTTGGACCTTCACTTTGACGATGAAACACAAAAATTGCATCGGAATTAAATACAAAAGGCACAATACCGACTTAAGTACAAGAAGACTGCCTTCTCTTAGTGTCTATGTTTTGAGCCTCTCCTGTGTCAGCAGTTTTAGATTCCGATGCACAACTGCACATTTACTGCATCACTTGGACCTTCACTACGCGATGAAACACTGTAATTACAGCGGACTTAAATACAAAGGGCACAATGCCGACTTAAGTAGATAAAGACTGAGTTTTCTTGCTGTCTATATTTAAGCCTTCCCTGTGAGACCCGTTTTAGATTCCGATACTTCACGTCAGGTGTACTGTATACCTTGGACCTTCACATTGACGATGAAACACAAAAATTGCATCCAAATTAAATACAATAGGCACAATGCCGACTTAAGTACAAGAGGACTGACTTTTCATAGTGTCTATGTTTTGAGCCTTTCCTCCGTCACCAGTTTTAGATTCCGTTGCACATCTGCAGTTTACTGTATCCCTTGTACCTTCACATTGACGATGAAACACAAAAATTAGATCGAAATTAAATACGAAAGGCACAATGCCGACTTGAGTACAAGAAGTCTGTGTTTTCTTACCGTCTTCGTTTTGAGCCTTCCTGAGAGACCAGTTTTAGATTCCAATGCTTGATTTCATGTTCACTGTATCCCTTGGACCTTCACTTTGACGATGAAACACAAAAATTGCATCGGAATTAAATACAAAAGGCACAATACCGACTTAAGTACAAGAAGACTGTCTTCTCTTAGTGCCTATGTTTTGAGCCTCTCCTGTGTCACCAGTATTAGATTCCGAATCACAACTGCAGATTTACTGCATCACTTGGACCATCACAACGGGATGAAACACAAATTGCATCGAGCTTAAATACAATGGACACAATGACGACTTAAGTAGAAAAAACTGAGTTATCGAGCTGTCTATATTTTGAGCCTTCCTGTGAGACCAGTTTTAGATTCCGATGCTTCACGTCAGGCTTACTGTATACCTTGGACCTTCACATTGACGATGAAACACTGATATTGCAACGGAATTAAATACAAAAGTCACAATTCCGGCTTAAGTACTAGATGACTGCGTCTTCTTACCGTCCTTGTTTTGAGCCATTCCTGTGAGACCAGTTTTAGATTCCAATGCTTCACTTCATGATTACTGTATCCCTTGAACCTTCACTTTGACGATGAAACACAGAAATCGCATCGGACTTAAATACAAACGGCACAATACCGACTTAAGTTCAAGAAGACTGACTTTTCTTAATGTCTATGTTTTTAGATTTTCCTACGGCCCCAGTTTTAGATTCCGATGCACAACTGGGGATTTACTGTATCCCTTCGACCTTCACATTGTTGATAAAACACAACAATTCAATCGGAATTAAAATCAAAATGCACCATGTCAACTTAAGTACAAGAAGTCTGACTTTTCTTTGAGTCAATGATTTGAGCCTATCCTGTGTCACCAGTTTTAGATTCCGATGCACGACTGCAGGCTTACTGTATCCCTTGTACCTCCACATTGACGATTAACCACAGAAATTGCATCGGAATTAAATACAAAAGGCACAATGCCACTTAAGTACAAGCAGACTGACTTTTCATAGTGTCTATGCTTTGAGCCTTTCCTGTGTCAAGAGTTTTAAATTCCGTTGCACAACTGCAGGTTCACTGTATCACTTGTACCTTCACATTGACGATGAAACACAAAAATTGCATCGGAATTAAATACAACAGGCACAATGCCGACTTAAGTACAAGAAGACTGTGTCTTCTTATCGTCTTTGTTTTGAGCCATTCCTTGGACATTCACTTTGAAGATGAAACACAAAAACTGCATCCGAATTAAATACAAAAGGCACAAAACCGACTTAAGTACAAGAAGACTGACTTTTCTTTGTGTCTGTGTTTGAACCTTTCCTGTGTCACCAGTTTTAGATTGCGATGCACGACTGCAGATTTACTGCATCACTTGGACCATCACAACGCGATGAAACACAGAAATTGCATCGGGCTTAAATACAAAGGGCACAATCCCGACATAAGTAGAAAAAGATATAGTTTTCTTGCTGTCCATATTGTGAGCCTTCCTGTGAGACCAGTTTTAGATTCTGATGCTTCACGTCAGGCTTACTGTATACCTTGGACCTTCACATTGACGATGAAACATTGAAATTGCAACGGAATTAAATACATAAATCACAATTCCGGCTTAAGTACTAGATGGCTGCGCCATCTTACCGTCCGTGTTTTGAGCCATTCCTGTGAGACCAGTTTTAGATTCCAATGCTTCAAATCATGTTTACTGTATCCGTTGAACCTTCACTTTGACGATGAAACACAGAAATCGCATCGGACTTAAATACAAACGGCACAATACCGACCTAAGTACAAGAAGACTGACTTTTCTTTGTGTCTTTGTTTGAACCTTTCCTGTGTCACGAGTATTAGATTTCGATGCACGACTGCAGACTTACTGTATCCCTTGGACCCTCACTTTGACGATGCAACACAGTAATTGCAACGGATTAAATACAAAAGGCACAATGCAGACCTAATAACAACATGACTGCCTTTTCTTAGTGTCTACGTTTTGAGCCTTTACTGTGAGACCGGTTTTAGATTCCAATGCTCCACTTCTGGTTTACTGTATCCTTTCGACTTCACATTGACGGTGAAACGACGAAATTGCATCGGAACTAAATACAAAAGGCACAATGCCGATTTTAGTACAAGAAGACTGAGAATTCTTACCGTCTGTGATATGAGCTTTTCCTGTGAGACCAGTTTTAGATTTCGATTCACAACTGCAAATTTACTGTATTCCTTGGACATGCACATTGACGATGAAACACAGAAATTGCATCGTAATTAAATACAAAAGGCACAATGCCGACTTAAGTACAAGACGACTGACTTTTCTTAGTGGCTATGTTTTGAGCCTTTTCTGTGAGACCAGTTTTAGATTCCGATGCTTCACTTCAGGTTTACTGAATCAAACAATGGTTCAAATGGCTCTGAGCACTATGGGACTCAACTGCTGAGGTCATTAGTCCCCTAGAACTTAGAACTAGTTAAACCTAACTAACCTAAGGACATCACAAACATCCATGCCCGAGGCAGGAGTCGAACCTGCGACCGTAGCGGTCTTGCGGTTCCAGACTGCAGCGCCTTTACTGAATCCCTTGGACTTTCACATCGAGGATGAAACACAGAAATAGGATCGTAATTATATACAAAGTGCACAAAGCCGACGTACGTACAAGAAGACTGACTTTTCTTACTGTCTTTGATTCCAGCAATTTCCTGTGTCACCAGTTTTAGATATCGATGCACTACTGCAGGTTTACTTTATCCCTTCGACCTTCACATTGGCGATGAAACACACTAAATGCATCGGAAAGATATACAATAGACACAATGCCGACTTAAGTACAAGAAAACCGACTTTTCTTAGTGTCTATGTTTCGAGCCTGTCCTGTGACACCTGTTTTAGATTCCGTTGCACAACTGCAGGCCTACCGTATCCCTTGGGCCTTCACATTAGCGATACAACACAGAAATTGCATCAGAATTAAAAACAAAATGCACAATGCCGATTTCAGTACAAGAAGACTGAAATGCTTTGAGCCTGTCCTGTGGGACCACTTTTAGATTCCGATGCTTCACTTCAGGTTTACTGTATCCCTTACACCTTCACTTTGACGACGAAACACGAAAATTACATCGGAACGAAATACAAAAGGCACAATGCCGACTTAAGTACAAGAAGACGGACTTTTCTTAGTGTCTATGTTTCGATCCTTCCCCTTGAGTCCAGTTTTGGATTCCGATGCTTCACGTCAGGTTTACTATTTCCCTTGGACTTCACATTGATTATGAAACACAGTAATTGCATCGGAATTAAATACAAAATGCACAATGCAGACTTAAGTACAAGACGACTGACTTTTCTTAGTGGCTATGTTTTGAGCCTTTTCTGTAAGACCAGTTTCAGATCCTGATGCTTCACTTCAGATTGACTGTATCCCTTGGACCTTCACTTTGACGATGAAACACAAAAATTGCATCGGAATTAAATACAAGAGGCACAATACCGACTTAAGACCAAGAAGACTGTCTTTTCTTAGTGTCTATGTTTTGAACCTCTCCTGTGTCAGCAGTTTTAGATTCCGATGCACAACTGCACATTTACTGCATCACTTGGACCTTCACAACGCGATGAAACACTGTAATTACAGCGGTCTTAAACACAAAGGGCACAATGCCGACTTAAGTAGAAAAAGACTGAGTTTTCTTCCTGTCTATATTTAAGCCTTCCCTGTGAGACCAGTTTTAGATTCCGATACTTCACGTCAGGTGTACTGTATACCTTGGACCTTCACATTGACGATGAAACACAAAAATTGCATCCAAATTAAATACAATAGGCACGATGCCGACTTAAGTACAAGAGGACTCACTTTTCATAGTGTCTATGTTTTGAGCCTTTCCTCCGTCACCAGTTTTAGATTCCGTTGCACATCTGCAGTTTACTGTATCCCTTGTACCTTCACATTGACGATGAAACACAAAAATTAGATCTTAATTAAATACGAAAGGCACAATGCCGACTTAAGTTCAAGAAGACTGACTTTTCTTAGTGTCTATGTTTTGAGATTTTCCTACGGCCCCAGTTTTAGATTCCGATGCACAACTGCAAATTTACTGTATCCCTTCGAGCTTCACATTGACGATGAAACACATCAATTCAATCGGAATTAAAATAAAAATGCACAATGCCGACTTATTTACAAGAAGTCTGATTTTTCTTAGTGTCAATGATTTGAGCCTATCCTTTATCACCAGTTTTAGATTCCGATGCACGATTGCAGGCTTACTGTATCCCTTGTACCTTCACATTGACGATTAAACACAGAAATTGCATCGGAATTAAATACAACAGGCACAATGCCGACTTAAGTACAAGAAGACTGACTTTTCATAGTGTCTATGTTTTGAGCCTTTCCTGTGTCACCAGTTTTAAATTCCGTTGCACAACTGCAGGTTCACTGTATCACTTGTACCTTCACTTTGACGATGAAACACAAAAATTGCATCGGAATTAAATACAACAGGCACAATGCCGATTTAAGTACAAGAAGACTGTCTTTTCTTAGTGTCTATGTTTCGAACCTGTCCTGTGTCACCAGTTTGAGATTCCGATGCACAACTGCAGGTTTACTGTATCCCTTGGGCCTTCACATTGACGATGAAACACAGAAATTGCTTTGGAATTAAACACAAAACGCACAATGCTGACTTTAGTATAAAAAGACTGAGTCTTCTTACTGTCTGTGTTCTGGGCCTTCCCTGTGAGACCAGTTTTAGATTCCCATGCTTCACTTGAGGTTTACTGTATCCCTTGACATTCACATTGACGATGAAACACAGAAATTGCATCGGAATTAAATACAAAATGCGCAATACCGACTTAATTACAAGAAGACTCACTTTTGTTAGTGTCTATGTTTCAAACTTTTCCTATGTCCCCATTTTTTGTTTCCGATGCACAACTGGTGATTTACTGTATCCCTTGGATCTTCACATTGACGATGAAACACAGAAAATGCATCGGAACTAAATACAAAAGGCCCAATGCCGACTTAAGTAAAAGAAGACTGCCTTTACTTAGTGTCTATATTTCGAGCCTGTCCTGTGTCACCAGGATAGATTCCGTTGCACAACTGCTGGTTTACTGTATCCCTTGGACCTTACCTTTGACGCTCAAACACAAAAATTTCATTGGAATTAAATACAAAAGCCAGAAGGCCGCCTTAAGTACAAGAAGACTGACTTTTCTTTGTGTCTGTGTTTGAGCTTTTCCTGTGTCACTAGTTTTAGATTCCGATGCGCGACTGCAGGTTTACTGTATCCCTTGGACCCTCACGTTGACGATGAAACACAGTAATTGCATCGGAATTATATACAAAAGGCACAATGCAGACTTAAGTACAAGACGACTGACTTATCTTAGTGTCTATGTTTTGAGCCTTTCCTGTGAGATTAGTTTTAGATTCCGATGCTTCTCTTCAGGTTTACTGTATCCCTTGGACTTTCGCACTGACAGTGAAACGCTACAATTGCATTGGAATTAAACACAAAAGGCAGTATAAGCAGACTGACTTTTGTTAGTGACTATGTTTTGAGCCTATCCTGTGTCACCAGTTTGAGTTTCCGAAGCACAACTGCAGGTTTACTGTATCCCTTGTACCTTCACATTGACGATGAAACACAGAAGTTGCGTCTGAATTAAATGCAAAAGGCACATTGGCGACTTAAGTACAAGAAGTCTGTGTCTTCTTACTGTCTATGTTTGAGCCATTCCTGTGAGACTAGTATTAGATTCCGATGCCTCACTTGAGGTTTACTGTATACCTTGGACCTTCACTTTGACGATGACACACAGAAATTGCATTGGAATTATATACAAAGGGCATAATGCCGACTTAAGTAGAAGAAGACTGAGTTTTCTTGCTCTCTATGTTTTGAGCCTTCCCTGTGAGACAAGTTATATATTCCGATGGTTCACGTCAATTTCACTGTATCCCTTGGACCTTGACATTGACGATGAAACACACGAATTGCATCGGAAATAAATACTAAACGCACAATGCTGCCTTAAGTACAAGATGACTGCGACTTCTTACTGTCTACGTTTTGAGCCTTTCCTGTGTCACCAGCTTTAGATTCCGATGCTGCACTTCAGGTTTACTGCATCCCTTGGACCTTCAGATTGACGATGAAACTCAGAAATTGCATCGGATTTAAATACAAAAGGCACAATGCAGACCTAAGTACAAGAAGTCTGAGTCTTCTTACCGTTTTTCTTTTGAGCCTTTCCTGTGAGACCAGTTTTAGATTCCGATGATTCACTCCAGGTTTGCTGTATCCCTTTGACCTTCACATTGACGATGAGACACAGAAATTGCATCGGAATTAAATACAAAAGGCACAATGCCGACATAAGTGAAAGAAATCTGAGTCTTCTTACCGTCCATGTTTTGAGCCTTTCCTGTGTGACCAGTTTTAGATATCGATGCTTTACTACAGGTTTACTGTATCCCTCAGACCTTCACATTGACGATGAAACACTGAAATGGCCGCGGAATTAAATACAAGGGGCACAATGCCGACTTAAGTTCAAGAAGACTGACTTTTGTTAGTGTCTATGTTTTGAGCCTATCCTGTGTCACCAGTTTTAGATTCCGATGCACAACTGCAGTTTTACTGTATCCCTTGTACCTTCACATTGACGATTAGAAACAGAAATTGCATCGGAAAGATATACAAAATGCACAATGCCGACTTAAGTACAAGAAGACTGTGTCTTCTTACCGTCTATGTTTTGAGCCTTACCGGTGAGACCAGTTTTAGATTCCAATGCTTCACTTAATGTTTGCTGTATCCCTTGGACCTTCACTTTGACGATGAAACACAAAAATTGCATCGGAATTAAATACAAAAGGCACAAGGGCGCCTTAAGTACAAGAGGACTGACTTTTCATAGTGTCTATGTTCTGAGCCTTTCCTGTATCACCAGTTGAGATTCCGATGCACAACCACAGGGTTAGTGAATCCCTTGTACCTTCACATTGACGATGAAATACATAAATTGCATCGGAATTAAATACAAAATGCACAATGCCGACCTAAGTACAAGAAATCTGTGTCTTTTTACCGTCTATGTTTGAGCCTTTCCTGTCAGACCAGTTTTAAATTCCAATGCACAACTGCGGGTTTACTATATCCCTTGGAAATTCACATTGACGATGAAACACTGAAATTGCATCGGAATTAAATACATAAGGCACAATGCCGACTTAAGTACTAGAAGACAGAGTCTTCTTACTGTCTATGGTTTGAGCCTTTCCTGTGTCACTAGATTTAGATTCCGATGCACGACTGCAGGTTTACTGTATCCCTTGGGCCTTCACATTGACGATGAAACACAGAAATTGCATCGGAATTGATTCCAAACGGCACAATGCCGACTTTAGTACAAGAAGACTGACTTTTCTTAGTGTCTATGTTTCCATCCTTTCCTGTGTCACCAGTTTTTGATCCCGATGCACAACTGCAGACATACTGTATCTCTTGGACCTTCACATTGACGATGAAACACAGAAATTACATCAGCATTAAATACAACTGGCACAAGGGCGACTTAAGTACAAAAAGACTGAGTCATCATACTGTCTATGTTTTGTGCCTTATCTGTGTCACCAGTCTTAGATTCCGATGCTTCACTTCAGGTTTACTGTATCCCTTGGACTTTCGCACTGACGATGAAACGCAACAATTGCATTGGAATTAAACACAAAAGGCACAATGCTGACTCAAGTATAAGCAGACTGACTTTTGTTAGTGTCTATGTTTTGAGCCTATCCTGTGTCACCAGTTTGAGTTTCCGAAGCACAACTGCAGGTTTACTGTATCCCTTGTACCTTCACATTGACGATGAAACACAGAAGTTGCGTGTGAATTAAATGCAAAAGGCACATTGGCAACTTAAGTACAAGAAGTCTGTGTCTTCTTACTGTCTATGTTTGAGCCATTCCTGTGAGACCAGTATTAGATTCCGATGCCTCACTTGAGGTTTACTGTTACGTTGGACCTTCACTTTGACGATGAAACACAGACATTGCATCGGAATTAAATGCAAAAGACAAAATGCCGACGTATGTACAAGATGACTTACTTTTCTTGTTGTCTATGCTTTGAGCCTTTCCTGTGTCACCTGTTTGAGATTCCGATGCTCAACTGCAGATTTACTGCATCACTTGGACCTTCACATTGACGATGAAACACAGAAATTGCATTGGAATTAAATACAAAGGGCATAATGCCGACTTAAGTAGAAGAAGACTGAGTTTTCTTGCGCTCTATGTTTTGAGCCTTCCCTGTGAGACAAGTTTTAGATTCCGATGGTTCACGTCAATTTCACTGTATCCCTTGGACCTTCCCATTTACGATGAAACACACGAATTGGATCGGAATTAAATATAAAACGCACAATGCTGCCTTAAGTACAAGATGACTGCGACTTCTTACTGTCTACGTTTTGAGCCTTTCCTGTGTCACAAGCTTTAGATTCCGATGCTTCACTTCAGGTTTACTGTATCCCTTGGACCTTCACATTGACGATGAGACACAGAAATTGCATCGGAATTAAATACAAAAGGCGCAATACCGACTTAAGTACAAGAAGACCGAGTCTTCTCACCGTCTATGTTTTGAGCCTTTCCTGTTAGACCAGTTTTAAATTCCGATGCTCAACTGCAGATTTACCGCAACACTTGGACCTTGACATTGACGGTGAAACACAAAAATTGCATCGAAAGTAATTGCAAAAGGCACAATGCCGACTTAAGTACAAGATGACTGACTTTTCTTGGTGTCTATGCTTTGAGCCTTTCCTGTGTCACCAGTTTAAGATTCCGGTGCTCAACTGCAGATTTACTGCATCACTTGGACCTTCACATTGACGATGAAACACAAATATTGCATTTTTAACTAAATACAAAGGGCACAATGCCGACTTAAGTAGAAGAAGATTGAGTTTTCTTGCTGTCTATGTTTTGAGCCTTCTCTGTGAGACCAGTATTATAATTCGATGGTTCACGTCAATTTTACTGTATCCCTTGGATCTTCACATTGACGATGAAACAGAGAAATTGCCTAGGAATTAAATACATAACGCACAATGCCGCTTTAAATACAATAAGACTGCGTCTTCTTACTGTCTACGTTTTGAGCCTTTCTGTGTAACCAGCTTTGGATTCCGATGCTTCACTTCAGGTTTACTGTATCCCTTGGACCTTCGAATTGACGACGAAACACAGACATTGCATCGGAATTAAATACAAAAGGCACAATGCCTACCCAAATACAAGAAGTCTGAGTCTTCTTACCGTCTATGTTTTGAGCCTTTCCTGTGAGACCAGTTTTAGTTTTCAATGCTTCACTTCAGGTTTACTGTATCCCTTGGACTTTCACATTAATGATGAAACACAGAAATCGCATCGAAATTAAATTCAAAAGGCACAACGCCGACTTCAGTAGAAGAAGATGTGAGGTTTTTTGCTGTCTAGTATTGAGCCTTTATTTTCAGACCAGTTTTAGCTTCCAGTGCTTCACGTCAGGTTTACTGTTTCCCTTGGACCTTCACATTGACGATGAAACACAGTAATAGCATCTGAGATAAATTCAAAAGGCACAATGCCGAATTTGTACAAGAAGACTGACTTTTCTTTGTGACAATGTTGTGAGAGTTTCCTGTGAGAACAGTTTTAGATTCCGATGCTTCACGTCAGGTTTACTGTATCCCTTGGACATTCACTTTGACTATCAAACACAACAATAGCATCCGAATTAAATACAAAAGGCACAATGCCGACTTAAGTACAAGAAGACAGAGTCTTCTTACTGTCTATGGTTTGAGCCATTCCTGTGTCACTAGATTTAGATTCTGATGCACGACTGCAGGTTTACTGTATCCCTTGGACCTTCACAATGAGGATGAAACACAGTAATTGCATCGGAATTAAATACAAATGGCACAATGCCAACTTATGTACAAGAAGACTGACTTTTCTTAGTGTCTAAATTTCGAGCTTGTCCTGTGTGACCAGTTTTAGATTCCGATGCAGAACTGCAGTTTTACTGTGTCCCATGGACCTTCAAATTGACGATGAAACACAGAAATTGCCTCGGAATCAAATACATAAGGCACAATGCCGACTTAAGTACAAGAAGAGTGAGCAGTCTTACTGTCTATGATTTGAGCCATCCCTATGAGACCAGTTTTAGATTCAGATGCCTCACTTCAGGTTTACTGTATCCCTTGGACCTTCACTTTGACGATGAAACACAAAAATTTCATCGGAATTAAATACAAAAGGAACAAGGCCGCCCTAAGTACAAGAAGACTGACTTATCTCTGTGTCTGTGTTTGAGCCATTCCTTTGAGACCAGTTTTAGATTCCAATCCTTCACTTCAGGTTGACTGTATCCCTTGGACCTTCACATTGACTACGAAACGCAACACTTGCTTCAGAATTAAACACATTAGGCACAATGCAGCCATAAGTACAAGAAGACTGACATTTCTGAGTGTCTGTGTTTGAGCCTTTCCTACGTCACCAGTTTTAGATTCCGATGCTATACTTCAGGTTAACTGTATCACTTGGACTTTCACATTGACGATGAAAAGCAACAATTGCTTCGGAATTAAACCCATTAGGCACGAAGCTGACTTAAGTACTAGAAGACTGACTTTTGTAAGTGAGTATGTTTTGAGATTATCATGTGTCACCAGGTTTAGATTCCGATGGACAACTGCAGATTTCCTGTATCCCTTGTACCTTCACATTGACAATGTAACACAGAAATTGCATCGGAATTAAATACAAAAGGCACAATGCCGACTTAAGTAACAGAGGACTGCCTTTTCATGGTGTCTATATTTCGAGCCTGTCCTGTGTCACCACTTTTGATTCCGATGCACAACTGCAGGTTTACTGTATCCCTTGGACCTTCACATTGACGCTGTAGCACATAAATTTAATGGAAATTAAATACACAAGGCACAATGCCGGCTTATGTACAAGAACAGTGAGCCTTCTTACTGTCTATGATTTGGGCCATCCCTGTGAGACCAGTTTTAGATTCCGATGCATTACTTCAGGTTTACTGTATCCCTTGGACCTTCACTTTGACGATGAAACACAAAAAATTCATCTGAATTAAATACAAAAGGCACAAGGGCGCCTTAAGTACAAGAGGACTGACTTTTCTTTGTGTCTGTGATTGAGCCTTTCCTGTGTCACTAGTTTTAGAATCCGATGCACGACTGCAGGTTTACTGTATCCCTTGGACCCTCACTTTGACGATGAAACGCAGTAATTGCATCGGAAAGAAATACAAAAGCCACAATGCCGACTTAAGTACAAGAAGACTGGCTTTTCTTAGTGTCTATGCTTTGAGCTTTTCCTATGTCCCCATTTTTAGATTCCGATGCACAACTGGAGATTAACTGTATTCCTTCGACATTCACATTGACGAAGAAACACAGAAACCACATCGGAATTAAACACAAAAGACAGAATGCCGACTTAAGTACAAGAAGACTGCATTATCTTAGTGTCCATATTTCGAGCCTGTCCTGTGTCACCAGTTTTAGATTCCGATGCACAACTGCAGGTTTACTGTATCCCTTGGACCTTCACTTTGACGATGAAACACAAAATTGTTTCGGAATCAAATACAAATGGCACAATGCCGACTTAAGTACTGGAATACTGACTTTTCATAGTGTCTCTGTTTTGAGCCTTTCCTGTATCAACAGTTTGAGATTCCGATGCACAACTGCAGGTTTGCTGTATCCCTTTGACCTGCGCATTGACGATGAAACACAGAAATTGCATCGGAATTAAATACAAAAGGCACAATGCCGACTTAAGTACTAGAAGACTGCGTCTTCTTACTGTCTATGTTTTGAGCCTTTCCTGTGTCACCAGCTTTAGATTCCGATGCTTCACTTCAGGTTTACTGTATCCCTTGGCCCTTCACTTTGTCGACGAAACACAGAAACTGCATCGGAATTAATTGCAAATGGCACAATGCCGACTTAAGTACAAGAAGTCTGAGTCTTCTTACCGTCTATGTTTTGAGCCCCTCCTGTGACACCAGTTTTAGATTACGATGCACAACTGCAGGTTTACTGTATCCCTTGGGCCTTCGCATTGACGATGAACCACAGACATTGCATCGGAAATAAATACGAAAGGCACAATACCGAATTAAGTACAAGAAGACTGAGTCTTCTTACGGTCTATGTTTTGAACCTTTGCCATGAGACCAGTTTTAGATTCAGATGCTTCACTTCAGGTTTACTGTACCCGTTAGACCTTAACTTTGGCGATGAAAAATATAAATTGCATCGGAATTAAATACAAATGGCACAATGCCGACTGAAGTACAAGAAGACTGAGTCTTCTGACAGTCTATGGTTTGAGCCATTCCTGTGTCACCAGTTTTAGATTCCGATGCTCAACTGCAGATTTACTGCATCCCTTGGACCATCACATTGACGATGAAACACAAAAGTTAAATCAACAGGCACAATGCCGACTTTAGTACTAGAAGACTGATTTTTCTTAGTGACTTTGTTTTGTGCTCTTCCTGTGAGACCAGTTTTAGATTCCGATGCTTCACTTGACGTTTACTGTATACCTTGGACCCTTACTTTGACGATGAAACATAGAAATTGCATGGGAATGAAATACGAAAGGCACCATGCCGACGTAAGTAGAAGAAGCTTGAGTCTTCTTACCGTCTATGTTTTCAGTCTTTCCTGTGAGACCAGCTTTAGATTCCGTTGCTTCACTACGTGTTTACTGTATCCCTTGGAAATTAACATTGACGATGAAACGTGACAATTGCATCGGAGATAAACACAAAAGGCACAATTTCGACTTAAGTACATGAAGACTGACGTTTGTTAGTGACTGTGTTTGAGCCTTTTGTGTGTCTCCTGTTTAATATTCTGATGTACAACTGCGGATTTTCTGTATCCCTTGGACCTTCACATTGACGATGAAACACGAAAATTGCATCGGAATTAAATACATAAGACTCAATGCCGTCTTAAGTACAAGAAGAGTGAGCCATCTTACTGTCTATGATTTGAGCCATCCCTGTGAGACCAGTTTTAGATTCCGATGTGTTACTTCAGGTTTACTGTATCCCTTTGGCCTTCATTTTGACAATGTACACAAAAATGTCATCGGCATTAAATACAAAAGCACAAGGCCGCCTTAAGTACAAGATGGCTGACTTTCCATTGTGTCTGTGTTTGATCCTTTCCTGTGTCACCAGATTTTGATTCCGATGCTTCCCTTCAGGTTGATTGTATCCCTTTGATCTTCACTTAGACTATTAAACCCAAAACTGCATCGGAATTAAATACAAAACTCACAATACCGACTTAAGTACAAGAAGACTGAGTCTCCTTACTGTCTATGTTTTGAGCCTATCCTGTGAGACCAGTTTTGGAATCCGATACTTCACTTCAGGTTTACGATATCCCTTGGACCTGCACTTTGACGATGAAGCCCAAAAATAGCATCGGAATTATATACAAAAGGCACAATGCCGACTGAAGAACAGGAAGACTGACTTTTCGTAGTGTCTTTGTTTTGACCCTTTCCTGTGTCACCAGTTTGAGATTCCGATGCACAAGTGTAAATTTAATGTATCCCTTGGACCTTCACATTGACGATGAAACACAGAAATTGCATCGGAATTAAATACAAAGGGCACAATAGCGACGTAAGTACAAGAGGACAGAGTCTTCTCACCATCTATGATTAGAGCCTTTCCTATGTCACCTGTTTTTTATTCCGATGCTTCACTTCTGGTTTACTGTATCCCTTGGACCTTCACATTGACGATGAAACACAGAAATTGCATCGGAATTAAATACAAAAGGCACAATGCCGACATAAGTACAAGAAGTCTGAGCCTTCTTATCGTCTATGTTTTTAGCCTTTCCTCTGAGACCAGTTTTATATTCAGATGCTTCACTTCGGGTTTACTGTATTCCTTAGAACTTCACTTTGACGATGAAATGTGATAATTGCATCGGAGATAAACACAAAAGGCACAATGTCGACTTAAGTACATGAAGACTGACGTTTGTTAATGTCTGTGTTTTGAGCCTTTTGTGTGTCTCCTGTTTAATATTCTGATGTACAACTGCGGATTTACTGTATCCCTTGGACCTTCACATTGACGATGAAATACAGAAATTCCTTCGGAATTAAATTCATAAGACTCATTGCCAGCTTAAGTACAAGAAGAGTGAGCCTTGTTACTGTCTATGATTTGAGCCATCCCTGTCAGACCAGTATTAGATTCCGATGCGTCACTTCAGGTTTACTGTATGCCTAAAACCTTTACTTTGTCGATGAAACACCAAAAATTCATCGGAATTGAATAAAAAAGGCACAAGGCCGCCATAGATACAAGAGGACTGACTTTCCTATGTGTCTGTGTTTGAGGATATCCTGTGACACCAGATTTAAATTCCGATGCACGACTGCAGGTTTACTGTATCCCTGGGCCCCCACTTTGACGATGAAACAAAGTAATTGCATCGGTATTAAATACAAAAGGCACAATGCAGACTTAAGCACAAGACGACTGACTTTTCTTAGTGTCTATGTTTTGAGCCTTTCCTGTGAGACTAGTTTTAGATTGCAATGCTTCACTTCAGGTTGACTGTATCCCTTAGACCTTCACTTTGACTATGAATCACAGAAATTGCATCGGAATTAAATACAAATGGCACAATGCCGAATTAAGTACACGAGGACTAGGTCTTCTTACCGTCTATGCTTTGAGCCTTTCCTGTTAGACCAGATTTAATCACAAAAGGCACAATGCCGACTTATGTACAAGAAGACTGACATTTGTTAGTGTCTATGTTCTGAGCCAATCCTGTGTCGCCAGGTTTAGATTCCGATGCACAACTGCAGTTTTACTGTATCCCTTGTACCTTCATATTGACGATGAAACAAAGAAATTGCATCGGAGAGAAATACAAATGGCACAATGCCGATTTAAGTACAAGAAGACTGTGTCTTCTTAACGTCTATGTTTTGAACCTTTACTGTGAGACCAGTTTTAGATTCCAATGCTTCACTTCATGATTACTGTATCCCTTGCACCTTCATATTGACGATGAAACACAGAAACTGCATCGGAATTAAATACAGAGGGCACAATGCCGACATAAGTACAAGAAGTCTGAGCCTTCTTATCGTCTATGTTTTGAGCCTTTCCTGCGAGACCTGTTTTAGATTTCGATGCTTCACTTCAGGTTTACTGTATCCCTTGGACCTTCACATTGACGATGAAACACAGTAAATGCATCGCAATAAAATACAAAACGGAGAATGCCGACGTAAGTACAAAAAGACTCACTTTTCATAGTGTCTGTGTTTCGTACCTGTCCAGTGTCACCACCTTTAGATTCCGATGCACAACCGCAGGTTTACTGTATCCTTTGGACCTTCACATTGACGATAAGGCACAGAAATCGCATCGGAATTAAATACAAAAGGCACAATGCCGAATTAAGTACAAGAAGACTGAGTCTCCTTACGGTCTATGTTTTGAGCATTTGCTGTGAGACCAGTTTTATATTCCGATGCTTCACTTCGGGATTAGTGTATTCCTTAGAACTTCACTTTGACGATGAAGCACATAAATTGCATCGGAATTAAATACAGAGGGCACAATGCCTACTTAAGTAGTGGAAGACTTAGTTTTCTTGCTGTCTACGATTTGAGCCTTCCCTGTGAGACAAGTTCTAGACTCCGATGCTTCACGTCAGATTTACTGTATCCCTTGGACCTTCTCATGGACGACGATACTCAGAAATTGCATCGGAATTAAATACAAACGGCACAATTCCGACTTATGTACAAGAGGACTGACTCTCCTCAGCTTCTATGTTTTGAGCCTTTCCTGTGAGACCAGTTTTAGATTCCAATGCTTCACTTCAAGTTTACTGTATCACTTGGACCTTTACATTGACGATGAAACACAGTAATTGCATCGGAATGAAATACAAAAGGCACAATGCCCAATTAAGCACAAGAAGACTGAGTCTTCTTACCCTATATGGTTATGAGCCTTTCCTGTGAGATCAGTTTTAGATTTCGATGCTTCACTTCAGATTTACTGTATCCCTTGCACCTTCACATTGACGATGAAACACAGAAATTGCATCGGAATTAAATACAGAGGGCACAATGCCGACTTCAGTAGTGGAAGACTTAGTTTTCTTGCTGTCTATGTTTTGAGCCTTCCCTGTGAGACCAGTTCTAGACTCCGATGCTTCACGTCAGATTTACTGTATCCCTTGGACCTTCTCACTGACGACGATACTCAGACATTGCAACGGAATTAAATACAAAAGGCACAATGCCAACTTAAGCACTAGAAGACTGAGTCTTCTTACTGTCTATGCTCTGCGCCTTCCCTGTGAGACCAGTTTTAGATTCAGATTCTTCACTTCAGGTTTACTGTATCCCTTGGACATTCACTTTAACGATGGAACACAAAGATAACATCGGAATTAAATACCAATGGCACAACGTCGCCTTGAGGACTAGAAGATTGACTATTCTTAGTGCCTATGTTTGAGCCTCGCCGGTGTCACCAGGTTTAGATTCCGATGCTTCACTACAGGTCTACTGTATCCCTTGGACCTTCTCTTAGACGATGAATCACAAAAATTGCTACGGAATTAAAAACAAAAGGCACAATGGCGACCTCAATAGAAGAGGACTGAGTTTTCTTGCTGTCTATGTCTGGGCTTTCCTGTGAGACCAGTTATAGTTTCCGATGCTTTGCGTCAGGTTTACTGTAACCCTTGGACCCTCACATTGACGATGAAACAAGATGTTGCATCGGAATTAAATACAAAAGGGACAATGCCGACTTAAGTACAAGGAGACTGACTTTTCATAGTGTCTATGTTTCCAACATTTCCTGTGTTACCAGTTTTAGATTCCGATGCACAACTGCAGGTTTAATGTATCCCTTGGACCTTCACATTGACGATGAACCACGGAATTAGCAGCGGAATTAAATACAAAAGGCACAATGCCGTCCTAAGTACAAGTTGACTAAGTCTTTTTACTGTCTACGTTTTCGCCTTTCCTGTGTCACCAGATTTATATTCCGATACACAACTGCAGGTTTACTATATCCCCTGGACCTTCACATTGACGATCAAGCACAGTAATAGCCACGGAATGATATACAAAAAGCACAATGCCGATTTTAGTACAAGAAGACTGATTCTTGTTACTGTCTATGCTCTGGGCGTTCCCTGTGAGACCAGTTTTAAATTCCGATTCTTCACTTCTGGATTACTGTATCCCTTGGACATTCACTTTAACGATGAAACACAATTATAGCATCGGAAGTATATACAAAAGGCACAAGATCGCCTTAAGTACTGGAAGATTGACTTTTCTTCGTGTCTATGCATGAGCCTCTCCTGTGTCAGCAGTTTTACATTCCGATGCACGACTGCAAGTTTACTGTATCCCTTCGGCCTTCACTTTGACGATTAAACACAGTAATTGCATCGGAATTAAATACAAGTGCACAATACCGGCTTATGTAAAAGAAGTCTGACTTTTCTTAGTGTCTTTGTTTTGATCCTTTCCTGTGAGACCAGTTTCAGATTCCAATGCTTCCCCTCAGGTTTACTGTATCCCTTGGACCTTCAGTTTGAAGATGAAACACTAAAATTGCCTCGGAATTAAATATGAAAGGCACAATGCCGACTTAAGTACAAGAAGACTGAGATTTCTTGCTGTCTGTGTTTGAGCCTTCCCTGTGAGACCAGTTTTAGATTCCGAAGTTTCACGTGAGGTTAACTGTATACCTTGGACATTCACATTGTCGATGAAACACAAATATTGCATCTGAATTAAATACGAAAGACACAATGCCGACTTAAGTACAAGAAGACTAACTTTTCATAGTGTCTATCTTTTGATCCTTTCCTGTTTCACCAGTTTTAGATTCTGATGCACCACTGCAGTTAACTGTATCCCTTGTACCTTCACATTGACGATGAAACACAGAAATTGCATCGAAATGAAATACAACAGACATAATGCCAACTTAAGTACAAGAAGACCGGGTCTTCTTACCGTCTATGTATGAGCATCTCCTGTGAGACCAGTTTTACATTCCGATGCTTCACTTCAGGTTTACTGTATCCCTTGGACCTTCACTTTGACGATGAAATACAGAAATTACGTCGGAATTAAAAACGGAAGGCAAAATGAAGACTTAAGTACAAGAAGACTGAGTCTTCCTAATGTCTATGTTCTGATCCTTTCCTGTGAGACCAGTTTTAGATTCCGATGCTTGACTTCAGGTTTACTGTATCCCTTGGACATTTACATTAACGATGAAACACAAAAACAGCATCGAAATTAAATACTAAGGGCCCAATGCCGACTTATGTACATGAAGACTGACCTTTCTTAATGTCTATGTTTTGAGCCTTTCCTGTGAGACTTGTTTTAGATTCCAATGTTTCAGTACAGGTTTACTCTATCCCTTTGAACTTCACATTGACTTTGAAACACAGAAATTGCATCGGAAATAGATACAAAATGCACAATGCCGACTTAAGTACAAGAAGACTGACTTTTCTTAGTGTCTATGTTTCCATCCATTCCTGTGCCAACAGTTTTTGGTTCCGATGCACAACTACAGGTTTACTGTATCCCTTGGACCTTCACATTGACGAAGAATCGCAGTAATTCCATCGGAATGAAATACAAAAGGCACAATGCCATCTTGAGTATAAGAAGACTGACTTGTCATAGTGTCTACGTTTCGAGCCTGTCTTGTGTCACTAGGTTTAGATTCCGATGCACAACTGCAGGTTAACTGTATCCCGTGGACCCTCACATTGACGATGAAGCACAGAAATTGCATCGGAATTAAATAGAATAGGCACAATGCCGAATCAAGTACAAGAAGACCGAGTCTTCTTACGGTCTATGTTTTGAGCCTTTGCTGTGAGACCAGTTTTAAATTCCGATGCTTCACTTCAGGTTTACTGTGTCCCTAGGACTTTCTTATTGACGATGCAACACAGAAATTGCATCGGAATTAAATACGAAGGGCGCAATGCCGACTTAAGTGCAACAAGACTAACTTTTCATAGTGTCTATGCTTTGACCCTTTCCTGTGTCGCCAGTCTTAGTTCCCGATGCAAAACTGCCGGTTTACAGGATCCCTTGTACTTTCACACTGACGATGAAACACAGAAGTTGCATCGGAATTGTATACAAAAGGCACAATGCCGACATAAGTACAAGATGACTGTGTCTTCTTACCGTCTATGTTTTGTGCCTCCCTGTGAGGCCAGTTTTACATTGATGCTTCACTTCAGGTTTACTGTATGCCTTGCACCTTCACATTGACGATGAGACACAGAAATTGCATCGGAATTCAATACAAAAGGCACAATGCTGACTTAAGTACAAGAAGACTGAATCTTCTTACTGTCTATGTTTTGAGCCTTTCCTGTGTCATTAGTTTTAGATTACGATGCACAACTGCAGGTTTACTGTATCCCTTGGACCTTCACATTGACGATAAACCACAGAAATTGCATCGGAATTAAATACGAAAGGCACAATACCGAATTAAGTACAAGAAGACTGAGTCTTCTTACGGCCTATTTTTTGAACCTTTGCCGTGAGACCAGTTTTAGATTCAGTTGCTTCACTTCAGGTTTACTGTATCCCTTAGGCCTTCACTTTGACGATGAAAAACATAAATTGCATCGGAATTAAATACAAATGGCACAATGCCGACTTATGTACAAGAAGCCTGAGTCTTCTTACCGTCTATGTTTTGAGCCTTTCCTGTGAGACCAGATTAAGCTTCTGATGCTTTACTTCAGGTTCACTGTATCCATTGGGCCTTCACTGTGACGATGAAACACAAAAATTGCATCGTAATTAAAAACAAAAGGCACAATGCCGACTTAAGTACCAGCAGAATGACTTTTCTTAGTGTCTATGTTTGGAGCCTATCCTGTATCACCCGTTTCAGGTTCCGATGCACATCTGCAGTTATACTGTATCCATTGGACCTTCACATTGACGATGAAACAAAGAAATTGCATCGGAATTAAATAGAAAACGCACAATGCCGACTTAAGTACAAGAAGGCTGAGTTTTGTTTCCGTCTATTGTTTGAGCCTTTCCTGCGTCACCAGTTTTACATTCCGATCCACAACTGCAGGTTTACTGTATCCCTCGGACCTTCTCATTTACAATGAAACACAGTATTTGCGTCGGAATTAAATACAAAAGGCACAATGCCGTCTTAAGTTTAAGAAGACTGACTTTTCTTAGTGTCTATTTTTTGTGCCTTTCCTGTGAACCAGTTAAAGATTCCGATGCACAACTGCAGATTTACTGCATCACTTGGTCCTTCACTTTGACGATGAAACACAGAAATTGCATCGGAATTAAATACAAAAAACACAATGCCGACATAAGTACAAGAAGACTGAGTCTTCTCACCGTCTATGTGCTGAGCCTTTCCTGTGAGACCAGTTATAGATTCCGATGCACAACTGCAGGTTTACTGTATCCCTTGGACCATCACATTGACGATGAAACATAGAAATTGCATCGGAATTAAATACAAAAGGCACAATGCCAACTTAAGTACTAGAAGACTGAGTCTTCTTACTGTCTATGCTCTGGGCCCTCCCTGTGAGACCAGTTTTAGATTCAGATTCTTCACTTCAGGTTTACTGTATCCCTTGGACATTCACTTTAACGATGAAACACAAAGATAACATCGGAATTAAATACCAATGGCACAACGTCGCCTTGTGGACTAGAAGATTGACTATTCTTAGTGCCTATGTTTGAGCCTCGCCGGTGTCACCAGGTTTAGATTCCGATGCTTCACTACAGGTCTACTGTATCCCTTGGACCTTCTCTTAGACGATGAAACACAAAAATTGCTACGGAATTAAAAACAAAAGGCACAATGGCGACCTCAATAGAAGAGGACTGAGTTTTCTTGCTTTCTATGTCTGGGCCTTCCCTGTGAGACCAGTTATAGTTTCCGATGCTTTACGTCAGGTTTACTGTAACCCTTGGACCTTCACATTGACGATGAAACAAGATGTTGCATCGGAATTAAATACAAAAGGGACAATGCCGACTTAAGTACAAGGAGACTGACTTTTCATAGTGTCTATGTTTCCAACATTTCCTGTGTTACCAGTTTTAGATTCCGATGCACAACTGCAGGTTTAATGTATCCCTATGACCTTCACATTGACGATGAACCACGGAATTAGCAGCGGAATTAAATACAAAAGGCACAATGCCGTCCTAAGTACAAGTTGACTAAGTCTTTTTACTGTCTACGTTTTCGCCTTTCCTGTGTCACCAGATTTATATTCCGATACACAACTGCAGGTTTACTATATCCCCTGGACCTTCACATTGACGATGAAGCACAGTAATAGCCACGGAATGATATACAAAAAGCACAATGCCGACTTAAGTACAAGAAGACTGACTGTTCATAGTGTCTATGTTTCGAGCCAGTCCAGTGTCACCTGGTTTACATTCTGCTGCACAACTTCATGGCTACTGTATCACTTGGATCTTCACATTGGCGATGAAGCACAGTAATTACATCGGATTTAAATACAAAAGGAACAATGCCGAATTAAGTACAAGAAGACTGTCTTCTCTTAGTGTCTATGTTTTGAGCCTGTCCTGTGTCTTCAGTTTTTGATTCCGATGCACAACTGCTAGTTTACTGTATCGCTTGGGCCATCACATTGACGATGAAACACAGAAATTGCATCGGAATTATATAGAAAAGGCACAATGCCGATTTTAGTACAAGAAGACTGATTCTTGTTACTGTCTATGCTCTGGGCGTTCCCTGTGAGACCAGTTTTAAATTCCGATTCTTCACTTCTGGATTAGTGTATCCCTTGGACATTCACTTTAACGATGAAACACAATTATAGCATGGGAAGTATATACAAAAGGCACAAGATCGCCTTAAGTACTGGAAGATTGACTTTTCTTCGTGTCTATGCATGAGCCTCTCCTGTGTCAGCAGTTTTACATTCCGATGCACGACTGCAAGTTTACTGTATCCCTTCGGCCTTCACTTTGACGATTAAACACAGTAATTGCATCGGAATTAAATACAAGTGCACAATACCGGCTTATGTAAAAGAAGTCTGACTTTTCTTAGTGTCTTTGTTTTGATCCTTTCCTGTGAGACCAGTTTCAGATTCCAATGCTTCCCCTCAGGTTTACTGTATCCCTTGGACCTTCACTTTGAAGATGAAACACTAAAATTGCATCGGAATTAAATATGAAAGGCACAATGCCGACTTAAGTACAAGAAGACTGAGATTTCTTGCTGTCTGTGTTTGAGCCTTCCCTGTGAGACCAGTTTTAGATTCCAAAGTTTCACGTGAGGTTAACTGTATACCTTGGACTTTCACATTGTCGATGAAACACAAAAATTGGATCCGAATTAAATAGAAAAGGCACAATAATGACATAAGTACAAGAAGACTGAGTCTCCTTACGGTCTGTGTTGTGAGCGTTCCCTGTGTCGCCAGTTTTAGATTCCGATGCTTCACTTCAGAATTACTGTTTCCCTTACACCGTCACTTTGACGATGAAACACAAATATTGCATCTGAATTAAATACGAAAGACACAATGCCGACTTAAGTACAAGAAGACTAACTTTTCATAATGTCTATCTTTTGATCCTTTCCTGTTTTACCAGTTTTAGATTCTGATGCACCACTGCAGTTAACTGTATCCCTTGTACCTTCACATTGACGATGAAACACAGAAATTGCATCGAAATGAAATACAACAGGCATAATGCTAACTTTAATACAAGAAGACCGGGTCTTCTTACCGTCTATGTATGAGCATTTCCTATGAGACCAGTTTTACATTCCGATGCTTCACTTCAGGTTTACTGTAACCCTTGGACCTTCACTTTGACGATGAAATACAGAAATTACATCGGAATTAAAAACGGAAGGCAAAATGAAGACTTAAGTACAAGAAGACTGAGTCTTCCTAATGTCTATGTTTTGATCCTTTCCTGTGAGACCAGTTTTAGATTCCGATGCTTGAGTTCAGGTTTACTGTATCTCTTGGACATTCACATTAACGATGAAACACAAAAACAGCATCGAAATTAAATACTAAGGGCCCAATGCCGACTTATGTACATGAAGACTGACCTTTCTTAATGTCTATGTTTTGAGCCTTTCCTGTGAGACTAGTTTTAGATTCCAATGTTTCAGTACAGGTTTACTCTATCCCTTTGAACTTCACATTGACTTTGAAACAGAGAAATTGCATCGGAAATAGATACAAAATGCACAATGCCGACTTAAGTACAAGAAGACTGACTTTTCTTAGTGTCTCTGTTTCCATCCATTCCTGTGCCAACAGTTTTTGGTTCCGATGCACAACTACAGGTTTACTGTATCCCTTGGACCTTCACATTGACGAAGAATCGCAGTAATTCCGTCGGAATGAAATACAAAAGGCACAATGCCATCTTGAGTATAAGAAGACTGACTTGTCATAGTGTCTACGTTTCGAGCCTGTCTTGTGTCACTAGGTTTAGATTCCGATGCACAACTGCAGGTTAACTGTATCCCGTGGACCCTTACATTGACGATGAAGCACAGAAATTGCATCGGAATTAAATATAATAGGCACAATGCCGAATCAAGTACAAGAAGACCGAGTCTTCTTACGGTCTATGTTTTGAGCCTTTGCTGTGAGACCAGTTTTATATTCCGATGCTTCACTTCAGGTTTACTGTGTCCCTAGGACTTTCTTATTGACGATGCAACACAGAAATTGCATCGGAATTAAATACGAAGGGCGCAATGCCGACTTAAGTGCAACAAGACTAACTTTTCATAGTGTCTATGCTTTGAGCCTTTCCTGTGTCTCCAGTCTTAGTTCCCGATGCAAAACTGCCGGTTTACAGGATCCCTTGTACTTTCACACTGACGATGAAACACAGAAGTTGCATCGGAATTGTATACAAAAGGCACAATGCCGACTTAAGTACAAGATGACTGTGTCTTCTTACCGTCTATGTTTTGTGCCTCCCTGTGAGGCCAGTTTTACATTGATGCTTCACTTCAGGTTTACTGTATGCCTTGCACCTTCACATTGACGATGAGACACAGAAATTGCATCGGAATTCAATACAAAAGGCACAATGCTGACTTAAGTACAAGAAGACTGAATCTTCTTACTGTCTATGTTTTGAGCCTTTCCTGTGTCATTAGTTTTAGATTACGATGCACAACTGCAGGTTTACTGTATCCCTTGGACCTTCACATTGACGATAAACCACAGAAATTGCATCGGAATTAAATACGAAAGGCACAATACCGAATTAAGTACAAGAAGACTGAGTCTTCTTACGGTCTATTTTTTGAACCTTTGCCGTGAGACCAGTTTTAGATTCAGTTGCTTCACTTCAGGTTTACTGTATCCCTTAGGTCTTCACTTTGACGATGAAAAACATAAATTGCATCGGAATTAAATACAAATGGCACAATGCCGACTTGTAACCTCCCCCTCACTTATCGACCTTAATGACAGTGAAAAATTAAACCGCGTGTACCTAATGGTAATTTTGGAAAAGCAATCGTCACCGAAGTTAACCTGTCGGTAAAGAGGGAGGAAAGGGTTACATCTAAATGAAAGGAAAAATGCAAATGAAACTGGTGGAAATTAATTTTGAAAAGGGGTAAAATAATAAAGAAAGTAAATGTGCGGCCGTTACGTTAACAATTAAGTAGCGGTAATTAGGTATTTGAGATTTGGGGGAAATCACGGTCGCCAGTCCTAAGGACAATTACTATAGTAACTGAAAAAGAAAGGTTATTACACATATAATTAGCACTAGAAGCGTGGCAACTGAAGGTTGACACGTGTAGTGTGAAAACCGAAAGTTTGTCAGAAGTAATAAATTTCGCTACACCCTGACTTAATTTAGCAAAAGAATTAATAAAACCGGAAAATCGAAAGTTAATTTAGTGACTGAAGTTAATAGTGAGCTTTCTTTCTGAAGCACATCGAAATTCAGTAAAATACGGTTAGTCTTGGACTACCTCAACAATCATTTCAAAAGCTGCTTGAATCTACGCAATTTAGAAAGAAGAGATTTAACTTTGAACTTGAATTAAATGATTCTGAACAATTAACAATAGTAAAATTTAGTACGTACCAAGCTGAGCTGCAGTCACAGGTAAGCTAAAATACGGTAACAAAGCTCGCACTCTTAATTCGTGCTTGTGTAATCTGAATATTGTAGCCAGCTATTAATGCCATAATTGAACTTTGAAATTAAAGCAGTGAAAACGAGTTAGCTATATTACTTTAATGCTGGCGTTTGAATGTCAACGACACTCGGGTTCATTACGGAAAAGGAAGGGACTCTGCTTGGTGATGCAATTGGGACAATGAGCAACAAACGTTCATGCTAAGTTGCTGTAATTATAGTTACGAAAATGGAACAAGATTAAAAGCTGAGGTCTGCCATACAGCTCTAAAACTTTACGTGCGTCCAGTCTTCCTTGTCGGTTGATTGAAGGTTTGAAGCCGTCGGTCGAGGAGGTGGCGACAGTCACTCATTGTCGGCCGTCGCTGTTGCAGAAGCTGGATGTTGGCGCGCCTTCTTCTCGACACGGTCACCAGACGAAACGGGCTCTTGATGTGCGCTAGTTAATGTTTCCCGTCCGCGACACCATGTCAGAAACTATCATCGCAAGTCGAGCGCAATTACATGCTGCCAAACCCCGAAAGCGCGGCAACTCGCGGGAGCGTCACACAACACACCTGCTCCACTCGCTACTCCCGCCACACTCCTTCAGCCCTGCCCGCGCTCCACGCGGCAGAGTTAACACTACCAAAGATCCTACACACTTTGAGTCTTCACACGACCTATCGATGTAATCGTTCGATAGCAGTTTTCCCTAGGCAAGACCCAGCGTAAAAATACAAATAATATTTACGAAACAAACCAATTATACATCGACATAAATGCATAAATATATATACAAACAGTAAAGCAATTACAATATATAAAGAGACAGAAATGTCATATCTTGAGGTAACAAAACAAGGAAAAAAATAATAGTACAATAGATGGAAATAGGAGGATATGCATTTCCGGCGTTACACGTGCCCCACATTGTCTGAGGATGTTCGTGTAACGTAAACAGACTCAGAAAATGTCCCAAAAAAGAAACAGCGGAAATGCATATGCTCAAAACATCAACAAAATTTAGCATTCGTCTAATTAAGCATAAATCCATTTTTAGACCATAATAATTGAGTGGAGACACTCCTAATCTTATTCCACTCTGTCATCTTGCAAAAAATAAAACAGGTTGACAACATATTAAAATTCATAGAAAACATAGAAAATGGTTTAGCTATTCTAAAATTGTCAAAATTCCCAACAGTATCAAGAAATGGAATACTATTTACAAAATTAATCAGAGTACATGGTCATAAAAACAGGTAGATCAAAATACGCAAATTAATAATTAATTACATAGAATACACATTTTTACATAACCCTTTCATAATTAATATTCTCGTCATGGGAGTCCATTAAACGCTAAACAAGAAAATAACACACATCAGGTCGAAAAAAACATAAATATTGACAGTAGAATTCTTTCAGCTGTCCAGGAAGAAAAAAATTCCGCCTTCCGTACTCGCAAGTACAAAGAATGCCGACAGCGGCACAAGAGCCAACAGCGGCACAAGAGCCGACAGCGGCTCGCCTCGCCATTATTGTTGCGCCCTCGTGTGCGGCACGCTTGATCTCACTCGCCCTTGTGACGGCGTTTCCAGAACGTCCGTTCCACTGAATTCTTTCGGAAAAACTCACTCCCGAGTAATCTCAAGGAGTCCCTTAATACTATCACAGTGGATAACTCAACACTGTCCATCATCACACGCATGTACTAGCCTGAAACTTAAAACAGCGTCTAAGTACATCGGCAATGACTAGTAAATCACATATTTATGAAATCTTACAGCTATTTACAAAATCATATTTACATTCCTTAATCTACTGTGACTCAGCTGAAAACTTAAACTAGCAGCTTGGATTTTTCACTTGATTAGATCATGATTAAATTGATTAAAATTAAATTGATTAATCAAAATTAATTACTTATTAATTACAACTTCTTTAATGACCTTGGTCAGTCAAAAGCATGGCAATCTAGCAAATCGTTAAATCTTACACTCTATTTTACATACTGTATAAATTACCCATTGTGTGGTATTAATCGATCCTAGGTTGGTACAATTTCAAGTCTACAATATTCCGTAAGCATTTGTGTGAGGCATACCAATGACTTTATATGGTCCATTATGAACAAACTTAAATTTAGAGTTTTCATGGTCTATCTCGCTCGATTTCTCATGAGCTTTTACAAGTACTAAGTCTCCGATTGCAAACTTAGCAAAACGCGCTTTAGCGTCATGACGACGTATGCGAGCATCGGCTTTTAGCTTCATTACTTCTCGCAAACGATCTTTTTTCACACCAATACTAATGTTAATCCGTGGAGGGAATTTGATTATCTCTTCCAATTCACTTTCTACACTTTTGTCAATGCCGAAATTCCTCATGTTATGGCAGTTCAAACTCATTCCTACGTCAATGTCATCCGGCCAGTTAACAATGTGTATAGGCTGGTATTGCCTATGCACACCGTCTCCTGCCTCGTCAAAACCAACTACCATTGTTTTATCTAGTGACATACATGTCAAAGTTTTGCTTTCACAGTTAATCACTGCACGGTACTTTAATAGCCAATCTAACCCGATAATTACTTCCGTAGTTAAGTCTGGCACGACTACAAACTCTTGTTCAAATCGTGCCCCACATATCTCGAAGTGGACAAAAATCTGTTTTGTGACCGGTTTACTGGCCTTCCCAGTAGCACCGATAATTTTCACTCCTGTCACTGGCATAACTACGATGCCGGGTCTGTCTTTCAGTAACTCAAATATTTTCCCAGATACAGCACTCAATTCTGCACCGGTGTCAATCAACACGTTTAGTTGTAGGTCGTGCATATTAACAGACACTACTATCTGTCTACACTTGTCCTCGACTGTTTCATTATTTTCCCACAGTAAATCCTCGTCTATATCCAGGTCATTCCAGAAAAAACCATCCGGCTTTGATCCTAAATTCGGCTTATCTGGCGGCTTTTTCAGCCTCTGTTCACATACAGTTTTAATTTCAACACGTTTGTCCTGAGGCTTAGTCTGTAGCTTCGCCTCCAATACCGAAACCTTTTCCTGTAACTCGTCAACTAGTGAGTGTTGCTTTGCTATCGATTCACTAATTGTCACCTTCGTTGATTCCTCTTTGGTCAGATTGATCTCATCTGCCAATCTACCTGGAGAAATGTGCCCAGTAGTATCTGCAATTACTTCCTCTGGATCTGCGCAACCCACACTGCTATCGTCTGACTGTATAATGTCAACTCTAACCTCATACACGCTGTAATCTATGTGCTTTTCTACCAATCGTGTCCGGCTATCACTAAAATTTTCGTAATCTTTCTCCTTAATACTCTCGCAATGTTTAAACTGGAGGTTTGCGTCGGATGGGTCGGCTACTTCTACCACTACAACTTTCGGTAAAGTCTGCCGGTTAGGGCCAGAACTTTCCGTTACTACTTCAACATTCAATTCCTGCGGGACGAAACACGACGCATCTTGCTCGTGCTCCCCTTTAACATCAACTATTTCTGGTAAAGTCTGCCGGTTAGGGCCAGAACTTTCCATCACTTCACAAATACTATCTTCCTGTGGGACGAGACGCGGCAAATCCTGCCCGCGCTCCCTATAAACACTCCTCCCGTACAGGCCCCTATAATCTCTTAGTTCGTCGTATAAGCGACCGAACTGCCTTAACCAGACCTCATCCCTCTCTGCATCCCCTCGCTCGATGACGGACGTTTTATCCGACATCTGATCTTCTTTCAACACTTGCGAATCATTCTTAAACTCAATCTCCAGTTCCGCTGTGGGTATTACAGCTGCCACTTTATAATCGATTTCCGGAACACTACTTAAATTGTTCTCACTGACAGTGAATGTACTACCTACTGCCGTGTATACAGTTGATCTACTACTTGTGGGCGCACTCCTTTCTCCTAACACTGGCACACTCTCCCGCCGTTGATTATTCCACACGGAATTTTCATAACGACGACCCCTGGGTTTTCTCCTGTTATTGGGCCGCCAAAATTTCTCCACGCCTGGTCGGCCCCTCACCGGCGCGGCTAATGGTTTCCCTGTCTCGTCCCAGCAGATCCGCTCCCTGGATGCTGCTGAGGCGGCTGATCACACCCTCTGGCGTTATTACTATTCTGTGAAGCCCGTATCACGTTAGTATGATACTGGTTTCTGTCATTCCTGTTATTATTTGCATTGTACCGATTGTTATTACGGTCCGAACCATTATTGCTATTGCTGCGGTATGCATTATTCCCATGGTTATCGTTGTTATGGTTGGGGTGGTACCCGTTGTTGTTACCACGGCCTCTACCACTGTCGCGATTATTGCGCCAATAGTCCTCGTCCTCAACTCTTTCCAGGAAATCATTGATTGTCCTGTAATTGCTTCCTACGTAGCGTTTTGTATCATCTGGAAGCTTCTTGTAGAGTTCCCAGACTATTTCGGATTCCGTGCGGCGATCACGCAAATATCCCAACTTGCGGATCCAGCCCTCACAAAACTCCCTCATCGAACCGCGCGAATTCGCATCGAAAGGCCTCGATACGACAAATTCGCGCCAGACACTTTGCTGTTTTTGCTCTGACCAGTGTTCAGCCAGAAACAAATTTTTAAACTCGTCAAAAGTCAGGTTCGTAATGTTGAGGTTTAGGCCCCAACGCTTGGCATCACCAGCCAACACATCAATAACCGCATTAATTTTTCTCTCATTAGTCCATGATCTGGGTAAAACTCTTTCACAATTTTTAATGAAATCCGTCGGGTGTATACCGCCTTTTTTCAAGGGGTCGAACCGCTCCTCTTTCATCAACAACTCCGAACTATGTGCACAGATTGGCACATAGCTCTGTTTTTCGTCAAGTTTCCTTTCTAATTCCGACACCCTCGTAATCACTTGGCAAGTGGTTGTCGCAAGCGTTTCCACTTCCCTCTTTTTCTCTTCGCAGGTATTAGCCTGCTCCCTCACTTTAGTGTCTACTTCGGACACTAAAGCCTTTAAAGTTTCCACCTTCTGTTGATCCTCTTTTTTCACTAATTGAATTTGTTCCGTCACCTTATTCTCGATGATCGGAGCAACTGCTTCTCCTACACTTTTCTCGATTCTGCTAATTTCGGAATCAAAACGAGTATTTATGCTCGCAATTTCCGCCTGAACGCCTATCATTTCCTGTTTAAGATTACCGATTTCGGTATTAATTAAAACAATATCTTCTTTGATTTTATCAACTTTTGTATTAACAACTCCAACATTGTTGTTAACAACATTAATAGCTTTGTTCTGATTGTCTAGCTTTCGTTCAATCTTTTCAGACTGAGCTTCTTGCTTGGCAGACAGAGCTATAATTTCTGCCGATTGACTCTTGATTTCATTAATCAAAACATTCAATAAATCAGTTAAATTCCCGGAGACTACCGGTTTTACTTCCGTAGCTGGTTCCTCTATACATGTTCCCCCGTATTCATCATCAAGGGGTACAGATTTGATTTTCGCTTCCGATTCCGAAACATTTTCTAAAGTTTGGAATTCCATTTCTGCTCTTTGTTGCGTTTCGGCGGTCGCGTCTTTCATGCTAGCCGCCTGCCCCTGAACAATGGGAACCGCCGTGCGCGTTTCCCACTGTTCGACCGATTGTTCCGTATCCAAGTCTACCAAATTTTGGTAATTGTTGCCTTCACTCATTTTAATAATTTTCAATATAAATGACAAATCTCAAATATAATTGGGATTACTCCCACTACTTATTCTCGCTGACGTAACGGCCTGTACGTAACCAGTACTTTGTTACGATATTTGCACAATGGAAAATTCGTGTCCAGAACAACCTCAAAATTGAAGATTGTCCTGTCACGGTCGCCACGTGTAACCTCCCCCTCACTTATCGACCTTAATGACAGTGAAAAATTAAACCGCGTGTACCTAATGGTAATTTTGGAAAAGCAATCGTCACCGAAGTTAACCTGTCGGTAAAGAGGGAGGAAAGGGTTACATCTAAATGAAAGGAAAAATGCAAATGAAACTGGTGGAAATTAATTTTGAAAAGGGGTAAAGTTAATAAAGAAAGTAAATGTGCGGCCGTTACGTTAACAATTAAGTAGCGGTAATTAGGTATTTGAGATTTGGGGGAAATCACGGTCGCCAGTCCTAAGGACAATTACTATAGTAACTGAAAAAGAAAGGTTATTACACATATAATTAGCACTAGAAGCGTGGCAACTGAAGGTTGACACGTGTAGTGTGAAAACCGAAAGTTTGTCAGAAGTAATAAATTTCGCTACACCCTGACTTAATTTAGCAAAAGAATTAATAAAACCGGAAAATCGAAAGTTAATTTAGTGACTGAAGTTAATAGTGAGCTTTCTTTCTGAAGCACATCGAAATTCAGTAAAATACGGTTAGTCTTGGACTACCTCAACAATCATTTCAAAAGCTGCTTGAATCTACGCAATTTAGAAAGAAGAGATTTAACTTTGAACTTGAATTAAATGATTCTGAACAATTAACAATAGTAAAATTTAGTACGTACCAAGCTGAGCTGCAGTCACAGGTAAGCTAAAATACGGTAACAAAGCTCGCACTCTTAATTCGTGCTTGTGTAATCTGAATATTGTAGCCAGCTATTAATGCCATAATTGAACTTTGAAATTAAAGCAGTGAAAACGAGTTAGCTATATTACTTTAATGCTGGCGTTTGAATGTCAACGACACTCGGGTTCATTACGGAAAAGGAAGGGACTCTGCTTGGTGATGCAATTGGGACAATGAGCAACAAACGTTCATGCTAAGTTGCTGTAATTATAGTTACGAAAATGGAACAAGATTAAAAGCTGAGGTCTGCCATACAGCTCTAAAACTTTACGTGCGTCCAGTCTTCCTTGTCGGTTGATTGAAGGTTTGAAGCCGTCGGTCGAGGAGGTGGCGACAGTCACTCATTGTCGGCCGTCGCTGTTGCAGAAGCTGGATGTTGGCGCGCCTTCTTCTCGACACGGTCACCAGACGAAACGGGCTCTTGATGTGCGCTAGTTAATGTTTCCCGTCCGCGACACCATGTCAGAAACTATCATCGCAAGTCGAGCGCAATTACATGCTGCCAAACCCCGAAAGCGCGGCAACTCGCGGGAGCGTCACACAACACACCTGCTCCACTCGCTACTCCCGCCACACTCCTTCAGCCCTGCCCGCGCTCCACGCGGCAGAGTTAACACTACCAAAGATCCTACACACTTTGAGTCTTCACACGACCTATCGATGTAACCGTTCGATAGCAGTTTTCCCTAGGCAAGACCCAGCGTAAAAATACAAATAATATTTACGAAACAAACCAATTATACATCGACATAAATGCATAAATATATATACAAACAGTAAAGCAATTACAATATATAAAGAGACAGAAATGTCATATCTTGAGGTAACAAAACAAGGAAAAAAATAATAGTACAATAGATGGAAATAGGAGGATATGCATTTCCGGCGTTACAGACTTATGTACAAGAAGCATGAGTCTTCTTACCGTCTATGTTTTGAGCCTTTCCTGTGAGACCAGATTAAGCTTCCGATGCTTTACTTCAGGTTCACTGTATCCATTGGGCCTTCACTGTGACGATGAAACACAAAAATTGCATCGTAATTAAAAACAAAAGGCACAATGCCGACTTAAGTACCAGCAGAATGACTTTTCTTAGTGTCTATGTTTGGAGCCTATCCTGTATCACCCGTTTCAGGTTCCGATGCACATCTGCAGTTATACTGTATCCATTGGACCTTCACATTGACGATGAAACAAAGAAATTGCATCGGAATTAAATAGAAAACGCACTATGCCGACTTAAGTACAAGAAGGCTGAGTTTTATTTCCGTCTATTGTTTGAGCCTTTCCTGTGTCACCAGTTTTACATTCCGATCCACAACTGCAGGTTTACTGTATCCCTCGGACCTTCTCATTTACAATGAAACACAGTATTTGCGTCGGAATTAAATACAAAAGGCACAATGCCGTCTTAAGTACAAGAAGACTGACTTTTCTTAGTGTCTATTTTTTGTGCCTTTCCTGTGAACCAGTTATAGATTCCGATGCACAACTGCAGATTTACTGCATCACTTGGTCCTTCACTTTGACGATGAAACACAGAAATTGCATCGGAATTAAATACAAAGGGCACAATGCCGACCTAAGTTGGAGAAGACATAGTTTTCTTGCAGTCTATGATTTGACCCTTGCCTGAGAGACCAGTTTCAGACTGCGATGCTTCACGTCAGGTTCACTGTATCCCTTGGACCTTCACATTGACGATGAAACACTGAAATTGCATCGGAATTAAATGCGAAAGGCTCAATGCCGACGTAAGTACTAGAAGACTGAGTCTACTTACTGTCTATGCTCTGGGCAATCCCTGTGAGACCAGTTTTAGATTCCAGTGCTTCACTTCAGGTTTACTGTATGCGTTAGACATTCACTTTAACGATGAAACACAAAGATAACATCGGAATTAAATACAAAAGGCACAACGTCGCCTTGAGGACTAGAAGATTGACTGTTCTTAGTGCCTATGTTTGAGCCTCGCTGGTGTCACCAGTTTTAGATTGCGATGCACGACTGCAGGATTACTGTATCCCTTGGGCCTTCACTTTGACGATGAAACACAGTGTTTGCATCGGAATTAAATACAAAGGGCACAATGCCGGCTAATGTTGAAGAAGACTGACTTTTCTTAGTGTCTATGTTTTGAGCCTTTTCTGTGAGACCAGTTTTGATTCCAATGCTTCACTTCAGGTTAGCTGTGTCACTTCGACCTTCAAGTTGACGATGAAACAAAGTAATTGCATCGGAATTAATACAAAAGGCACAATGCCGAATTAAGTACATGAAGACTGAGTCTTCTTACCGTCTATGTTTTGAGCCTTTCCTGTGGGACCAGTTTTAGAATCCGATGCTTCACTCCAGGTTTACGGTATCCCTTGGACCTGCACTTTGACGATGAAACACAAAAATAGCATCGGAATTAAATACAAAATTCACAATGTCGAATTAAGTACAAGAAGTCTGCGTCTTCTTACGGTCTGTGGTTTGAGCCTTTGCTGTGAGACCAGTTTTAGATTCCGATGATTCACTTCAGGTTTACTGTTTCCCTTGGCCTTTCAGTTGGACGATGATACACAAAAATTGCTACGGAATTAAAACCAAAAGGCACAATGCCGACTTAAGTACAAGAAGACTGACTTTTCTTAGTGTCTATAATTTGAGCCTATCCTGTATCACTACTTTTAGATTCCGATGCACAACTGTAGTTTTACTGTATTTCGTGGACCTTCACATCGACGATGAAACACAGAAATTGCATCGGTAATATATACAAAGGGCACAATGCCGACTTAAGTGGAAGAAGACTGACATTTCTTGCTGTCTATGTTTTGAGCCCCCCCCCCTGTGAGACCAGCTTTAGATTGCGATGCTTCTCGTCAGGTTTACTGTATCCCTTGGACCTCCAAACTGACGACGAAAAACAGAAATTGCATTGGAATTATAAACAAAAGCACAATGCCGACTTAAAAACAAGAAGACTGAGTCTTCTTACTCTCTATGGTTCGAGTCTTTCCTGTGTCACCAGTTTTAGATTCCGATGCTTCATTTCAGGTTTACTGTTTCCTTTGGGCTTTCACCTTGACGATAATACACAAATATTGCTACGTAATTAAAAACAAAGTGCACAATGCCGTCTTAAGTACAAGAAGACTGACTTTTCTCAGTGTCTATTTTTCTGCCTTTCCTGTGAACCAGTTATAGACTCTGATGCACAACTGCAGATTTACTGCATCACTTGGTTCTTCACTTTGACGATGAAACACAGAAATTGCATCGGAATTAAATGAAAAAGGCACAATGCCACCTTAAGTTCAAGAAAACTGAGTCTTATTACGGTCTATGTATTGAGCCTACCCTGTGAGACCAGTTTTAGATTCCGATGCTCCACTTCAGGTTTACTGTATCCCTTGGGCCTTCACATTACGATGAAATGCAACAATTGCATCAAATTTAAAAACAAAAGGCACCATGCCGACTTAAGTACAAGAAGGCTCACTTTTCTCAGTGTCTATGTTTTGAGCCTATCCTGTTCCACCAGTTCTAGATTCCGATGCACAACTGCAGTTTTACTGTATCCCTTGGACCTTCACTTTGACGATGAAACACAGAAATTGCATCAGATTTAAATACAAAGGGCACAATGCCGACCTAAGTAGGACAAGACTTAGTTTTGTTGCAGTCTATGATTTGACCCTTGCCTGTGAGACCAGTTTCAGACGGCGATGCTTCACGTCAGGTTTACTGTATCCCTTGGACCTTCACTTTGACGATGAAACACTGAAATTGCATCGGAATTAAATGCGAAAGGCTCAATGCCGACGTAAGTACTAGAAGACTGAGTCTACTTACTGTCTATGCTCTGGGCAATCCCTGTGAGACCAGTTTTAGATTCCAATTCTTCACTTCAGGTTTACTGTATGCGTTAGACATTCACTTTAACGATGAAACACAAAGATAACATCGGAATTAAATACAAAAGGCACAACCTCGCCTTGAGGACTGGAAGATTGACTATTCTTAGTGCCTATGTTTGAGCCTCGCCGGTGTCACCAGTTTTAGATTCCGATACACGACTGCAGGATTACTGTATCCCTTGGGCCTTCACTTTGACGATGAAACACAGTATTTGCATCGGAATCAAATACAAAGGGCACAATGCCGGCTAATGTTCAAGAAGACTGACTTTTCTTAGTGTCTATGTTTTGAGCCTTTCCTGTGAGACCAGTTTTGATTCCAATGCTTCACTTCAGGTTAGCTGTATCACTTGGACCTTCAAGTTGACGATCAAACAAAGTAATTGCATCGGAATTAATACAAAAGGCACAATGCCGAGTTAAGTACATGAAGACTGAGTCTTCTTACCGTCTATTTCTATGAGCCTTTCCTGTGAGACCAGTTTTAGATTGAAGCCACACTTCAGGTTTACTGTATGCGTTTCACCATCACACTGACGATGAGACACAGAAATTGCATCGGAATTCAATACAAAAGGCACAATGCCGATTTAAGTACAAGAAGACTGAGTCTTCTTACGGTCAATGTTTTGAGCGTTCCCTGTGTCACCAGATTTAGATTCCGATTCTTCACTTCAGGATTTACTGTATCCTTTAGACCTTCACTTTGATGATGAAACATAAATATTGCATCGGAATCAAATACGAAAGGCACAATGCCGACTTAAGTACAGGAAGACTGACTTTTCATAGTGTCTATGTTTTGATCCTTTCCTGTGTCGCCAGTTTTAGATTCCGATGCACAACTGTAGTTAACTGCATCCCTTGTACCTTCACATTGACGAAGACACACATACATTGCATCGGAATGAAATACAAAAGGCATAATGCCGACTTAAGTACATGAAGACCGGGTCTTCTTACTGTCTAAGAATGAGCCTTTCCTGTGAGACCAGTTTTACATTCCGATGCTTCACTTCATGTTTACGGTATCCATTGGACCTTTACTTTGACGATGAAACACAGATATTACATCAGAATCAAAAACGAAAGGCACAATGCCGACTTAGGTACAAGAAGACTAAGTCTTCTTAATGTCTATGTTTTGAGCATTACCTGTGGATCAAGGTTTAGATTCCGACGCTTCACTTCAGGTTTACTGTTTCCCTTGGACCTTCACTTTGACGATGAAACATAAAAATTGCAATGGCGTTAAATACAAAAGGCACAATGCCGATTTAAGTACTAGAAGACTGAGTCTTCTTAATGTCTGTGTGTGAGCCTTTCGCGTGAGACCAGTTTTAGATTCCGATGCAACATTTCAGGTTTACTGTATCCCTTGGACATTCAGTTTGACGATGAAACACAAAAACTGCATCCGAATTAAATACGAAAGGCACAATGACGACTTAAGTACAAGATGACTGACTTTTCATAGTGTCTATGTTTTGATCCTTTCCTGTGTCGCCAGTTTTAGATTCCGATGAACAACTGCAGGTTTACCGTATCCCTTGGACCTTCACATTGACGATGAAACACAGAAATTGCATCGGAATTAAATACAAATGGCACAATGCCGACTTTAGTACAAGAAGTCTGAGTCTTCATACTGTCTATGTTTTAAGCCTTTCCTGCGTCACCAGTTTTAGATTCCGATGCACAACTGCAGGTTTACTGTATCCCTTGGACCTTCACATTGACGATGAAACACAGCAATTCCATCGGAATGACATACAAAAGCACAATGCCGACTTAGGTACAAGAAGACTAACTTTTCATAGTGTCTACGTTTCTAGCCTCTCATGTGTCACCAGTTTTAGATTCCGATGCACAACTGCTGGTTAACTGTATCCCTTGGACCTTCACATTGGCGATGAAACACAGAAATTGCATCGGAATTAAATACAAAATGCACAATGCCGACTTTAGTACAAGAAGACTGAGTCCTCTTACTGTCTATGCTCTGGGCCTTCCCTGAGGGACTAGCTTTCGATTCCGATTCTTCACTTCAGGTTTACTGTATCCCTTGGATATTCACATTAACGATGAAACACAACAACAGCATCGGATATAAATGCAAAAGGCACAAGGTTACCTTAAGTACTAGAAGATTGACTTCTCTTAGTGTCTAATTATGAGCCTCTCCTCTGTCACCAGTTTTAGATTCCGATGCACGACTTCAGATCTACAGTATCCCTTGGGCCCTCACTTTGACGATGAAACAAAGTAATTGCATCGAAATTTAATAAAAAGGGCACAATGCCGGCTTATGTACGTTAAGACTGACCTTTCTTAGTGTCTATGTTTTGAGCCTTTCCTGTGTCACCAGTTTTAGATTCCGATGCACAACTGCTGGTTTACTGTATCACTTGGACCTTCACATTGACGATGAAACACAGAAATTGCATCGGAATTAAATACAAAAGGCACAATGCCGACTTTAGTACAAGAAGTCTGAGTCTTCTTACTGTCTATGTTTTAAGCCTTTCCTGTGTCACCAGTTTTAGATTCCGTTGCACAACTGTAGGCTTACTGTATCCCTTGGACCTTCTCATTGACGATGAATCACAGCAATTTCAGCGGAATGACATACAAAAGCACAATGCCGACTTAGGTACAAGAAGACTAACTTTTCATAGTGTCTATGGTTCTAGCCTCTCATGTGTCACCAGTTTTAGATTCCGATGCACAACTGCTGGTTTACTGTATCCCTTGGGCCTTCACATTGACGATAAAATACAGAAATTGCATCGGAATTAAATACAAAACGCACAATGCCGACTTTAGTACAAGAAGACTGAGTCCTCTAACTGTCTATGCTCTGGGCCTTCCCTGAGGGACTAGCTTTCGATTCCGATACTTCATTTCAGGTTTACTGTATCCCTTGGACATACACATTAACGATGAAACACAACAATAGCATCGGATATAAATGCAAAAGGCACAAGGTGACCTTAAGTACTAGAAGATTGACTTCTCTTAATGTCTATGTTTGAGCCTCTCCTGTGTCACCAGTTTTAGATTCCAATGCACGACTGCAGATCTACAGTATCCCTTGGGCCTTCACTTTGACGATGAAACAAAGTAATTGCATCGAAATTTAATAAAAAGGGCACAATGCTGGCTTATGTACGAGAAGACTGACTTTTCTTAGTGTCTATGTTTCCAGCCGTTCCTGTGCCAACAGTATTGGATTCCGATGCACAACTGCAGGTTTTCTGTATCCCTTGGCTCTTCACATTGACGAAGAAACGCAGTAATTCCATCGATATGAAATACAAAAGGCACAATGCCAACTTAAGTACAAGAAGACAGACTTGTCATAGTGTCTATGATTTGAGCCTCTACTGTGTCACCAGTTTTAGATTCCGATGCTCAACTGCAGGTTTACTGCATACCTTGGAGTATCACATTGTCGATGAAACACAGAAACTGCATCGGAATTAAATACAAAGGCACAATGCCGACTTAAGTGGAAGAAGACTGGGTTTTCTTGCTGCCTATGTTTTGAGCCTTATCTCTGAGGCAAGTTTTAGATCACGATGCCTCACGTCAGGTTTACTGTATCCCTTGGACGTTCACATTGACGATGAAACACTGAAATTGTATCGGAATTAAATACAATGGGCACAATGCTGGCTTATGTACAAGAAGACTGAATTTTCTTAGTGTCTATGTTTTGAGCCTTACCTGTGAGACCAGTTTTATATTCCAATGCTTCATTCAGGGTTACTGTATCCCTTGGACCTTCACATTGACGATGAAACACAGGAATTGCATCGGAATTAAACACAAAATGCCCAATGCCGACTTAAGTACATGAAGACTGACTTTTCTTAGTGTCTATATTTCCAGGCTCTCCTGTGTCACCAGTTTTAGTTTCCGATGCACAACTGCAGGATTACTGTATCCCTTGGACTTCCACATTGCCAATGAAACACAGAAATTGCGTCGGAATTAAATACAAAAGGCACAATGCCGATTTAAGTACTAGAAGACTGAGTCTTCTTAGTGTCTATGTTTGAGCCAATCCCGTGAGACCAGTTTTAGATTCCGATGCATCATTTCAGGTTTACTGTATCCCTTGGACATTCAGTTTGACGATGAAACACAAAAACTGCATCCGAACTAAATACGAAAGGCACAATGACGACTTAAGTACAAGAAGACTGACTTTTCATAGTGTCTATGTTTTGATCCTTTCCTGTGTCGCCAGTTTTAGATTCCGAGGGACAACTGCAGTTAACTGTATCCCTTGTACCTTCACATTGACGATGACACACAGAAATTGCATCGGAATGAAATACAAAATGCATAATGCCGACTTAAGTACAAGAAGACTGGGTCATTATACCGTCTATGTATGAGCCTTTCCTGTGAGACCAGTTTTACATTCCGATGCTTCACTGCAGGTTTTCGGTATCCCTTGGACCTTCACTTTGACGATGAAACACAGAAATTACATCAGAATTAAAAACGGAAGGCACATTGCCGACTTAAGTACAAGAAGACTGAGTCTTCTTAATGTCTATGTTTTGAGCTTTTCCTGTGGGACCAGTTTTAGATTCCGACGCTTCAGTTCAGGTTTACTGTATCACTTGGACCCTCACTTTGACGATGAAACACAAAAATTGCATCGCCGTTAAATACAAAAGGCACATTGCCGACTTAAGTACAAGAGGCCTGACTTTTCTTAGTGTCCATTTTTGAGCCGTACCTATGTCACCAGTTTAGATTACGATGCTCAACTGCAGATTAACTGCATCACTTGGACCTTCACAATGACGATGAAACACAGAAATTGCTTTGGAATTAATTACAAAGGGCACAATGCCGACTTAAGTAGATGAAGACTGAGTTTTCTTCCTGTCTATGGTTTGAGCCTTCCCTGAGAGACCAGTTTTAGTTTCCGATGCTTCACGTCAGGTTTACTGTATCCATTGGGCATTCACATTGACGAAGAAACACAGAAATTGCATCGGAATTAAATACAAAATGCACAATGCCGACTTAAGTACAAGAAGACTGACTTCTCATAGAGTCTATGTTACGAGCCTCTCCTGTGTCACTAGTTTTAGAATCCGATGCACAGCTGCAGGTTTACTGTATCCCTTGGACCTTCACATTGACGATGAAGCACAGAAATTGCTTCGGAATTATATAGAAAAGGCACAATGCCGAATCAAGTACAAGAAGACGGAGTCTTCCTACGGTCTATGTTTTGAGCCTTTGCTGTGAGACCAGTTTTAGATTACGATGCTTCACGTCACTTTTGTTGTATCCCTTGGACCTTCAACGTGGTGATGAAAGACAGTAATAGCATCGGAATTGAATACAAAAGGCACTATGCGGAATTATTACAAGAAGACTGACTTTTCTTATTGCCAATGTTGTGAGGCTTTCCTGTGAGATCAGTTTTAGATTCCGATTCTTTACTACAGGTTAACTGTATCCCTTGGACCTTCACATTGACGATGAAGCACAGAAATTGCATCGGAATTATATACAAAAGGCACAATGCCGACTTAAGTACTAGTAGACTGAGTCCTCTTACCGTCTATGTTTTGAGCCTTTACTGTGAGACCACTTTTAGATTCCGATGCTTCACGTCAGGTTTACTGTATCCCTTGGACATTCACTTTGATGATGAAACCCAGAAGCTGCATCAGAATTAAATAAAAAGGCACAATACCGATTTAAGTACAAGATGATTGCGTCTTCTTAGTGTCTATGCTTTGAGCCTTAACTGTGTCTCCAGTTTTAGATTCAGATGCACAACTCTAGGTTTACTGGAGCCCTTGCACTTTTACACTGACGATGAAACACAGAAATTGCATCGGAATTAAATACAAAAGGCACAATGCCAACTTAAGTACAAGAAGTCTGAGTCATCTTGCTGTCTAGGTTTTGAGCCTTTCCTGTGAGACCAGTTTTAGATTTCGATGCTTCACTTGAGGTTTAATGTATCCCTTGGACCTTCACATTGACGATGGAACACAGAAATTGCATCGGAATTAAGTACAGAATGCCCAATGCCGACATAAGTACAAGAACATTGAATTTTCTTAGTGTCTATGTTTCCAGCTTTTCCTGTGTCACCAGATTTAGATTGCGATGCACAACTGCAGGTTTTTCTGTATCCCTTGGACCTACACATTGTCGATGAAACACATAAATTGCATCGAAATTAAATACAAAAGGCACAATGCTGAGTTAAGTACAAGAAGACTGCGTTTTCTTACTGTCTATAATTTGAGCCTTTGCAGTGTCACCAGCTTTAGATTCCGATTCATCACATCAAGTTTACCGTATCCCTTGGACCTTCACATTGACGACGAAACACAGAAATTGCATCGGAATTTAAAAAAAAATCAAAATGCCGACTTAAGTACAAGAAGACTGACTTTTCTTCGTGTCTATGTTTCCAGCTTTTCCTGTGTCACCAGTTTTAGATTCCGATGCACAACTGCAGATTTACTGCATCACTTGTACCTCCACATTGACGATGAAACACAGAAATTGCATCGGAATTAAATACAAAAGGCACAATACCGACTTAGGCACAAGAGGACGGAGTCTTCTTAGTGTCTATGTTTGAGCGTTTCCTGTGTCACGTGTTTTGGATTCCGTTGCTTCACTTCAGGTTTACTGTATCCCTTGGACCTTCACTTTCACGATGAAACACAGAAATTGCATCGAAATTAAATACAAAAGGCACAATGCCGAATTAAGTACAAGATTTCTGAGACTTCTTACCATCTATGTTTGAGCCTTTCCTGTGTCACGAGCTACAGATTCCGATGCTTCACATCAGGTTTACTGTATCCCTTGGAACTTCACATTGACGATGAGACCCAGAAATTGCATCGGAATTAAATACAAAATGCCCAATGCCGACATAAATACAAGTAGACTGACTTTCCTTTGTGTCCATGTTTCCAACCTTTCCTGTGTTACCAGTTTTAGTTTCCGATGCACAACTGATGTTTTCTGTATCCCTTCATTCCTTCACATTGACGATGAGTCACAGAAATTACATCGGAATTAAATACAAAATGCACAATTCCGAATTAAGTACTAGAAGACTGAGTCTTCTTACCGTCTATGATTTGAGCCTTTCCTGTAAGACCAGTTTTAGTTTCCGATGCTTCACTTCAGGTTTAATGTATCCCTTGGACCTTCACATTTACGACGAAACACAGAAATTGCATCGGATTATATACAAAATGCCCAATGCCGACTTAAGTACTAGAAGACTGAGTCTTCTTACCGTCTATGTTTTGAGCCTTTTCAGTGAGACCAGTTTCAGATTCCGATGCCTCACTTGAGGGTTACTGTATACCTTGGACCTTCAATTTGACGATGTAGACAGAAATTGCATCGGAATTAAATACAAAAACACAATCCCGACTTAAATACAAGAAGACTGAGTCTTCATACCATCTATGGTTTGAACCTTTCCTGTGATACCGGTTATAGATTCCGATGCTTCTCTTCGGGTTTACTGTATTCCGTGGACCTTCCCATTGACGATGAAACGCAACAATTGCATCGGAAATAAACACAACAGGTACAATGCCGACATAAGTACATGAAGGCTTTTTTTTGTTAGTGTCTACGATTTGAGCCCATCGTGTGTCACCAGTTTTAGATTCCGATGCACAACTGTAGTTTTACTGTATCCCTTGTACCTTCACATTGACGATGAAACACAAAAATTGCATCGGAATTAAATACAAAAGGCACAGCGCCGACTTAAGTACTAGAAGACTGTGTCTTCTTACCGTCTATGTTTTGAGACTTTCCTGTGAGACCAGTTTTAGATTCCAAAGCCTCACTTCATGTTTACTGTGTCCCTTGGACCGTCACTTTGACGATGAAACACAGAGATTGCATCGGAATTAAATACAAAAGGCACAATGCCGACTTAAGTACTAGAGGACTAAGTCTTCTTATAGTCTATGTTTTGAGCCTTTCCTGTGAGACCGGCTTTAGAGTCCGATGCTTGACTTCAGGTTTTCTGTATCCCTTGGGCCTTCACATTGACGATGAAACGCAACAATTGCATGGGAATTAAACACAAAAGTCACGATGCCGATTTAAGTACAAGAAGACTGACTTTTGTTAGTGTCTATGTATTGAGCCTATTCTGTGTCACTAGTTTTAGATTCCGAAGCACAACAGCAGTTTTACTGTATCCCTTGTATCTTCACTTTGACGATGAAACACAGAAATTGCGTTGGAATTAAATTCCAAAGCGCAATGGCGACATAATTACAAGAAGACTGAGTCTTCTTTCCGTCTATGTTTTGATCCTTTTCTGTGAGACCAGTTTTTGATTCCGATGCTCACTTGAGGGTTACTGTACCCCTTGGACCTTCAATTTGACGATGAAACGCAACAATAGCATCGGAATTAAACACAAGAGACACAATGCCAACTTAAGTACAAGAAGACTGACTTTTGTTAGTGACTATGTTTTGAGCCTTTCCTGTGTCACCAGTTTTAGATTCCGATGCACAACTGCAGGTTTACTGTATGCCTTAGACCTTCACATTGACGATGAAACACAGAAATTGCATCGGAATTAAATACAAAAGTCACAATGCCGACTTAAGTACTAGAAGACTGAGTCTTTCTACCGTCTATGTTTTGAGCCTTTCCTGTGAGACAAGGTTTGGATTCCGATGCTTCACTTCAGGTTTACTGTATCCCTTGGACAATCACTTTGTCGATGAAACACAAAAAGTGCATCCGAATTAAACACAAAAGGCACAATAAAGACTTAAGTACAAGAAGACTGAGTCTTCCTAGTGTCTATGATTTGAGCGTTTCCTGTGTCACCAGTTTTAGATTGCGATGATTTACTTCAGTTTTACTGTAACCCGTGGACCTTCATTTCGACGATGAAACACAATAATTGCATCGGAATTAAATACAGAAGGCACAATGCCGTTTTCAGTACAAGATGTCTGAGTCTTCTTACTGTCTATGTTTTGAGCATTTCCTGTGAGACCAGTTTTAGATTTCGATGCTTCGCTTCAGGTTTAATGTATCCCTTGGACCTGTACTTTGACGATGAAACACAGAAATTGCTTCGGAGTTAAATACAAAATGCCTAATGCCGACTTAAATACAAGAAGACTGACTTTATCCTAGTGTCTATGTTTACAGCCTATCCTGTGTCACCAGTTTTTAGTTTCAGATGCACAGCTGCAGGTTTACTGTATCCCTTGGACCTTCACATTTACGATGAAACACAGAAATTGCATCGGAGATATATACAAAACGCGCAATGCCGACTTAAGTACAAGAAGACTAACATTTCATAGGATCTATGGTCTGCGCCTTTCCTGTGTCACCAGTCTTAGATTCCGATGCACCACTGCGGGTTTACTGTATCCCTCGTACCTTCTCATTGACGATGAAACACAGAAATTGCATCGGAATTAAATAAAAAATGTACAATGCCGACTTAAGTACAAGAAGACTGCGTCTTCCTACTGTCTATGTTTTGAGCCTTTCCTGTGTCACCAGTTTTAGATTCCGATGCACAACTGCAGGTTTACTGTATCCCTTGGACCTTCACATTGACGATGAAACACAGAAATTGCAGCGGAATTAAATACAAAAGGCACAGTGCCGACTTACGTACTAGAGGACTAAGTCTTCTTATAGTCTATGTTTTGAGCCTTTCCTGTGAGACCGGCTTTAGAATCCGATGCTTCACTTCAGGTTTTCTGTATCCCTTGGACCTTCACACAGACGATGAAACGAAACAATTGCATGGGAATTAAACACAAAAGTCACAATGCCGATTTAAGTCAAGAAGACAGACTTTTGTTAGTGTCTATGTTTTGAGCCTATTCTGTGTCACCAGTTTTAGATTACGATGCTTCACATCAGGTTTACTGTAATCCTTGGAGCTTCACATTGACGATGATACAGAGAAATTGCATCAGAATTAAATACAAAATGCCCAATGCCGACTTATGTACAAGAAGACTTATTTGTCTTAGTGTCTATGATTCCAGTCTTTCCTGTGTTACCAGTTTTAGATTCCGATGCACAACTATAGGTTTACTGTATCCCATGGACCTTCACATTGACGATGAAACACTGAAATTGCATCGGAATTAAATACAAAAGGCACATCGCCGACTTAAGTAAAAGAATATTGATATATCCTAGTGTCTATGTTTCCTGCCTTTCCTGTGTCACCAGTTTTAGTTTCCGATGCACAACTGCAGGTTTACTGTATCCCTTGGACCTTCACATTGACTATGATACACAGAAATTGCATCGGAATTAAATACAAAATGCACAATACCGACTTAGGCACAAGAGGACGGAGTCTTCTCAGTGTCTATGTTTAAGCGTTTCCTGTGTCACCTGTTTTAAATTCCGTTGCTTCACTTCAGGTTTACTGTATCCCATGGACCTTCACTTTGACGATGAAACACAGAAATCACATCGAAATTAAATACAAAATGTCCAATGCCGACATAAATACAAGTAGACTGTCTTTCCTTAGTGTCCATGTTTCCAGCCTTTCCTGTGTCACCAGTTTTAGTTTCCGATGCACAACTGCTTTTTTCTGTATCCCTTTATTCCTTCACATTGACGATGAGTCACAGAAATTACATCCTAATTAAATACAAAATGCACAATTCCGAATTAAGTACTAGAAGACTGAGTCTTCTTACGGTCTCCGATTTGAGCCTTTCCTGTAAGACCAGTTTTAGTTTCCGATGCTTCACTTCAGGTTTAATGTATCCCTTGGACCTTCACATTTACGATGACACACAGAAATTGCATGGGATTAAATACAAAATGCCCAATGCCGACTTAAGTAAAAGAAGCCTGATATTTCCTAGTGTCTATGTTTCCTGCCTTTCCTGTGTCACCAGTTTTAGTTTCCGATGCACAACTGCAGGTTTACTGTATCCCTTGGACCTTCACATTGACTATGAAACACAGAAATTGCATCGGAATTAAATACGAAATGCACAATGCCGACATAAATACAAGAAGACTGACTTTCCTCAGTGTCCATGCTTCCAGCGATTCCTGTGTCACCAGTTTTAGTTCCCAATGCACAACTGCTGGTTTTCTGTATCCCTTGGTCCTTCACATTGACGATGAAACACAGAAAATACATCGGAATTATATACAACAGGCACAATGCCGACTTAAGTACTAAAAGACTGAGTCTTCTTACCGTCAATGTTTTGAGCCTTTTCAGTGAGACCAGTTTTAGATTCCGATGCCTCACTTGAGGGTTACTGTATACCTTGGACCTTCAATTTGACGATTTAAGACAGAAATTGCATCGGAATTAAATACAAAAACACAATGCCGACTTAAATACAAGAAGACTGAGTCTTCTACCATCTATGTTTTGAGCCTTTCCTGTGATACCGGTTATAGATTCCGATGCTTCTCTTCGGGTTTACTGTATTCCTTGGACAATCACATTGACGATGAAACGCAACAATTGCATCGGAAATAAACACAACAGTTACAATGCCGACATAAGTACAAGAAGACTGACTTTTCTTAGTGAACCTGTCCTGTGTCATCAGTTTTAGATTCTGGTGCACAACTGCAGGTTTACTGTATCCCTTGGACCTTGACATTGACGAGGAAACACAGAAATTGCATCTGAATTAAATACTAAAGGCACAATGAAGACTTAAGAACAAGAATACTGAGTCTTGTTACTGTCTATGTTTTGAGCATTCCTTGTGAGACCAATTTGAGATTCCGAAGTTACACGTCATGTTTACAGTATCCCTTGGACCTTCACTTTGACGATGAAGCACAGAAATTGCATCTGATTTAAATACAAAAGGCGCAATGCCGACTTAAGTACAAGAAGACTGCATCTTGTTACTGTCCATGCTTTGAGCCTTCCCTGTGAGAAGAGATTTAGATTCGGAAGCTGCACGTCAGGTTTACTGTACCCCTTGGACCTTTACAGTGACGATGATACACTGAATTCGCATCGGAATTAAATACAAAAGCCACAATGCCGACTTAAGTACAAGAAGACTGAGTCTTCTTATTGTCTATATTTTTAGCCTTTCCTGTGTCACCAGCTTTAGATTCCGATTCTTCACTCCAGGTTTACTGTATCCCTTGGACCTTCACATTGACGATGAAACACAAAAATTGCATCGGAATTAAATACAAAAGGCACAATGCCGACTTAAGTACAAGAAGACTGACTTTTCTTAGTGTCTATATATTGAACCTTCCCTGTAAGACCAGTTTCATATTCGGAAGCTTCACTTCACGTTTACTGTATCCCTTGGATCTTCACATTGACAATGAGACACAGAAATTGCATCATAATTAAATTACAAAAGGCACAATGCCGACTTATGTACAAGAAGACTGACTTTTCTTAGCGTCTATGATTTTAACCTTTCCTGTGAGACCAGTTTTAGAGTCCAATGTTTCACGTCGGGCTTACTGTATCCCTTGGACTTTCACTTTGACGATGAAACACTGAAATTGCATCGGAATTAAATACGAAAGGCACAATGCCGACTTAAGTACAAGAAGACTGAGTCTTCTTGCCGTCTATGTTTTCAGCCTTTTCTATGCGGCCAGATTTAGATTCCGATGCTTCACTTCATGTTTACTGTATCCCTAGGACCTTCACTTTCACGATGAAACACAAACATTGCATCGGAATTATATACAAAAGGCACAAAGCCGACTTTAGTACAAGAAGACTGAGTCTTCTCACTGTCTAAGTATTGAGCTGTCCCTATGAGTCCTGTTTTAGAATCCGAAGCTTCGCGTAAGGTTCACAGTATCCCATGGAGCTTCACATTAACGATGAAACACAGAAATTGCATCTGAATTAATTACAAAAAACACAATGCCGACTTAAGTACAAGAAGACTGGGTCCTCTTACTGTCTATAATTTGAGACTTTCCTGTGTCACCAGTATTAGATTCCGAAGCTACACGTCAGGTTTACTGTATCCCTTGGACCTTCACATTGACGATGAAACACTGAAATTGCAGCTGAATTAAAAACAAAAAGCACAATGCAGACTTAAGTACTGAAGACTGACTTTTCTTAGTGAACCAGTCCTGTGTCACCAGTTTTAGATTCCGGTGCACAACTGCAGGTTTACTGTATTCCTTGGACTTTCACATTGACGATGAAACACAGAAACTGCATCTGAATTAAACACAAAATGTACAATGACGACATAATTACAAGTCGACTGACTTTTCTTAGTGTCTATGATTTGAGCCTTTCCTGTGAGACCAGCTTTAGATTCGGATGCTTCACTTCAGGTTTACTGTATCCCGTGGACCTTCACTTTGACGATGAAACACAGAAATTGCATCGGAATTAAATACGAAAGGCACAATGCCGACGTAAGTACAAGAAGACTGAGTCTTCTTACCGTCTATGTTTTCGGCCTTTCCTATGCGGCCAGATTTAGATTCCGATGCTTCACTTCATGTTTGCTGTATCCCCTGGACCTTCACTTCACTTCCACGATGAATCACAAACATTGCATCGGAATTAAATACAAAAGGCACAATGCCGACTTAAGTACAAAAGGACTGACTTTTCCTAATGTCTATGATTTGACCCTATCCTGCGAGACCAGTTTTAGATTACAATTCTTCACTTCACGCTTTCTGTATCCTTTTGACGTTCACTTTGACGATGAAACACAGATATTGCATCGGAATTAAATACAAAAGGCACAATGCCGACTTAAGTACAAGTAGACTGGGTCTTCTTACTGCCTATATTTTGAGCCTTTCCTGTGTCTCCAGCTTTAGATTCCGATGCTTCACTTCATGTTTACTGTATCCCTTGGGAATTCAACTTGAAGATGAAACACAGAAATTGCTTCTGAATCAAATACAAAAGGCACAATGCCGACTTAAGTACAAGAAGACTGCATCTTGTTACTGTCCTTGATTTGAGCCTTCCCTGTGAGAAGAGATTTAGATTCGGAAGCTGCACGTCAGGTTTACTGTACCCCTTGGACCTTTACAATGACGATGAAACACTGAATTCCCATCGGAATTAAATACAAAAGCCACAATGCCGACTTAAGTACAAGAAGACTGAGTCTTCTTATTCTCTATATTTTTAGCCTCTCATGTGAAACCAGTTCTAGATTCCGATGCTTCACTTCAGGTTCACTGTATCCCTTTGACCTTCACTTTGACGATGAAACACAGAAATAGCATCGGAATTATAAAGAAAAGGCGCAATTCCAACGTAAAATCATGAAGACTGAGTCTTCTTACCGTCTATGATTTGAGCCTTTCCTGTGAGACCAGTTTTGCATTCGGATGTTTCACTTCAGGTTTACTGTATCCCGTGGACCTTCACTTTGACGATGAAACACAGAAATTGCATCGGAATTAAATACGAAAGGCACAATGCCGACTTAAGTACAAGAAGACTGAGTCTTCTTGCCATCTATGTTTTCAGCCTTTTCTATGCGGCCAGATTTAGATTCCGATGCTCCACTTCATGTTTACTGTATCCCAAGGACCTTCACTTTCACGATGAAACACAAACATTGCATCGGAATTATATACAAAAGGCACAATGCCGACTTTAGTACAAGAGGCCTGAGTCTTCTCACTGTCTAAGTATTGAGCTGTCCCTACGAGTCCTGTTTTAGAATCCGAAGCTTCGCTTAAGGTTCACAGTATCCCATGGAGCTTCACATTAACGATGAAACACAGAAATTGCATCTGAATTAATTACAAAAGGCACAATGCCGACTCAAGTACAAGAAGACTGGGTCTTTTTACTGTCTATATTTTGAGCCTTTCCTGTGTCACCAGCTTTAGATTCCGATGCTTCACTTCAGGTTTACTGCGTCCCTTGGACTTTCACATTGACGATGAAACACAGAAATTGCATCTGAATCAAATACAAAAGGCACAATGCCGACTTAAGTACAAGAAGACTGGGTCCTCTTACTGTCTATAATTTGAGCCTTTCCTGTGTCACCAGTTTTAGATTCCGAAGCTACACGTCAGGTTTACTGTACCCCTTGGACCTTTACAATGACGATGAAACACTGAATTCCCATCGGAATTAAATACAAAAGCCACAATGCCGACTTAAGTACAAGAAGACTGAGTCTTCTTATTCTCTATATTTTTAGCCTCTCATGTGGAACCAGTTCTAGATTCCGATGATTCACTTCAGGTTCACTGTATCCTTTTGACGTTCACTTTGACGATGAAACACAGATATTGCATCGGAATTAAATACAAAAGGCACAATGCCGACTTAAGTACAAGTAGACTGGGTCTTCTTACTGTCTATATTTTGAGCCTTTCCTGTGTCATCAGCTTTAGATTCCGATGCTTCACTTCATGTTTACTGTATCCCTTGGGAATTCAACTTGACAATGAAACACAGAAATTGCTTCTGAATCAAATACAAAAGGCACAATGCCGACTTAAGTACAAGTAGACTGAGTCTTCTTACCGTCTATGTTATCGGCCTTTCCTATGCGGCCAGATTTAGATTCCAATGCTTCAATTCATGTTTACTGTATCCCTTGGACCTTCACTTTCACGATGAATAACAAACATTGCATCGAAATTAAATACAAAAGGCACAATGCCGACCTTAGTACAAGAAGACTGAGTCTTCTCACTGTCTATGTATTGAGCTTTCCCTATGAGTCCTGTTTTAGATTCCGAAGCTTCGCTTCAGGTTCACAGTATCCCATGGACCTTCACATTGACGATGAAACTCAGAAATTGCATCTGAATTAAATACAAAAGGCACAATGCCGACTTAAACACAAGAAGACTGGGTCTTCTTACTGTCTATATTTTGAGCCTTTCCTGTGTCACCAGCTTTATTTTTTGATGCTTCACTTCATGTTTACTGTATCCCTTGGACCTTCACATTGACGATGAAACACAGAAATTGCATCTGAATTAAAAACAAAAGGCACAATGCCGACTTAAGTACAAGAAGATTGGGTCTTCTTACTGTCTATAATTCTAGCCTTTCCTACGTCACCAGATTCAGATTCCGATGCTACATTTCAGATTTCTGTATCCCTGGGACCATCACATTGACGATGACACACAGAAATTGCATCTGAATTAAATACAAAAGGCACAATTCCCACAAAAGTACTAGAAGCCGGTGTCCTCTTACTGTCTATGATTTGAGCCTTCCCTCTGAGACCAGTTTTAGATTCCGATGCATCACTTCAGGTTTACTGTATCCCGTGGACCTCCATATTGACGATGCAACACAGTAAAAGCATCGGAATAAAATACAAAAGGCACAATGACGACTTAGGTACAAGAAGACTGTCTTTTCTTAGTGTCTATGTTTCTAGGCTGTCCTGCGTCACAGGTTTTAGTTTCCAATGCACTACGGCAGTTTTGCTGTATGACTAGGACCTTAACATTAACGATAAAACACAGAATTTGCATCGGAATTAAATACAAAAGGCACAATGCCGACTTAAGTACAAGAAGACCTAATCTTCTTACTGTCTATGTTTTGGGAATTCCCTATGGGACCAGTTCTAGATTCCGATGCTTCACTTCAGGTTTACTGCATCCCTTGGACCTTCACATTGACGATGAAACGCAGAAATTGCATCGGAATTAAATACAAAATGCTCAATGCCGACTTAAGTTCAAGAGGACTGACTTTTCTTTGGTCTATGATTTGAGCCTTTCCTGTGAGACCAGTTTTAGATTCAGATGCTTCACTACAGCTTTACTGTATCCCTTGGATCTTCACATTGACGATGAAACAGAGTAATAGCATCGGAATTAAATACAAAAGGCACAATGCCGACTTAAGTCAAGACGACTGACTATTCTTAGTGTCTATGTTATAAGCCTTTCCTGTGACACCAGTTTTAGATTCCGTTTCTTCACTACAGGTTTGCTGTATCCCGCGAACCTTCACATTGTCGATGAAAGACAGAAATTGTTTCGGAATTGAATACTAAATGCACAATGCCGGCTTAAGTAAGAGAGGACTGAGTCTTCTTACAGTCTATGCTTTGAGCCTTCACTTTGAGAACAGTTTTAGATTCCGATGCTTCACTTCACGCTTACTGTATATTTTGGACCTTCTCTTTTATGATGAAACACAAATATTGCATCGGAATTAATGACATAAGGCACATTAGTACAATAAGACTGACTTTTCTTAGTGTCTATGATTCGAACCTGTTGTTTGTCACCAGTTCCAGATTCCGATGCTTCACTTCAGGTTTACTGTATCACTGGGACCTACACACTGACGATGCAACACAGTAATTGCATCGGATTTAAATACAAAAGGCACAATGCCGACTTAAGTACAAGAAGACTGACTTTTCTTAGTGTCTATGTTTCCAGCCTTTCCTGTGTCACCAGTTTTAGATTCCGATGCACAACTGCAGGTTGACTGTATCCCTTGGACCTTCACAATGACAATAAAACACAGAGATTGCATCGGAATTAATTACAAAAGGCACCTTGCCGACTTACCTACAAGAAGACTCAATCTTCTTACTGTCTATGCCTTGAGCCTTTCCTATGTCACCAGTTTTAGATTCCGATGCACAACTGTAGGTTTAATGTATCCCTTGGACCTTCACATTGACGATGAAACACATTAATTGCATCGGAATTAAACACAAAAGGCACAATGCCGGCTTATGTACAAGAAGACTGAGTCTTGTTACTGTCTAAGTTTTTAGCCTTCCCTGTAAGACCAGTTTTAGATTACGATGCTTCACTATGGTTTTACTGTACCCTTGGACCTTCTCTATGCCAATGAAACAGAAAAATTGCATCGGAATTAAATACAAAAGGTACAATGCCGACTTAAGTTCAAGAAGATTGACTTTACTTAGTGCCTATGTTTCAAACGTGTCCTGTGTCACCAGTTTTAGATTCCGATGCACAACTGCAGGTTTACTGTTTCGCTTGGACCTTCACATTGACGACAATGCACCGATATTGCATCTCAATTTAATACAAAGGGCACAATGGCGACTTAAGTACAAGAAGACTGAGTGTCGTTACTGTCTATGTTTTGAGTCTTCCCTGTGAGACCTGTATTAGATTCCGAGGCTACACGTCAGGTTTACTGTATGCCTTGGATCTTCGCATTGACGATGAAACACTAAAATTGCATCGCAATTACATACAAAAGCCACAATGCCGACTTATGTACAAGAAGACTCAGTGTTCTTACTGTCTATATTTTGAGCCTTTCCTGTGGCTGCAGCTTTAGATTCCGATGCTTTACTTCAGGTTTACTGTATCCCTTGGACATTCACTTTGACGATGAAACACAAACATTGCATAGGAATTAAATACAAGAGGCACAATGCCGACTAAAGTACAAGCAGGCTGAGTCTTATTACAGTCTATGTTTTGAACCTTCCCTGTGAGACCAGTTTTAGATTCCCATGCTTTGGTTCAGGATTACTGTATCCCTTGGGCCTTCACATTGACGATGAAACACAGAAATTGAATCGGAATTAAATACAAAAGGCACAATGCCGATTTAAGTACAGGAGGACTGACTTCAGTTAGTGTCTATGTTTTGAGCTCTTCCTGTGTCCCCAGTCTTAGATTCCGATTTACAACTAGAGATTTACTGTATCCCATCGACATTCACATTGTCAATGAAACGCAGAAATAGCATCGGAATTAAATACAAAAAGCACAATGCCTACTTAAGTACCAAATGACAGACTTTTCTTAGTGTCTCTGATTCGAGCCTGGCCTGTGTCACAAGTTTTAGAATACGATGCACAACTGCTGGTTTACAGTATCCCTTGGACCTTCACATTGACGATGAAACACAGTGATTGCAACGGAATTAAACACAAAAGGCACAATGCCGACATAAGTACAAGGCGTCTGACATTTCTTTGTGTCTATGTTTAGAGCTTTACCTGTGTCACCGGTTTTAGATTCCGGTGCACAACTGCAGATTTACTGTATCCCTTCGACCTTCACATTGATGATGAAACACATAAATTGCATCGGAATTAAATACAAAAGGCACAATGCCGACTTAAGTACATGAAAAATGACTTTTCTCAGTGTCTATGCTTTGTGCCTTTCCTGGGTGACCAGTTATAGATTCCGACGCTTCACTTGAGGTTAACGGACTCCCTTGGACCTTTACTTTGACGATGAAACACAACAATTTCATCGGAATTAAATACAAAATGCACAATGCCGACTTAAGTACAAGATGACTGGGTCTTTATACTGTCTATGTTTTGAGCCTTCCCCTTGAGGCCAGTTTTAGATTCTGATGCTTCACGTCAGGTTTACTGTATCCTTTGGACCTTCACATAGACGATGAAACACAGAAATTGCATTGGAATTTAATACAAAATGCATAATGCCGAATTAAGTACAAGAGGACTGAGTCTTCTTACTGGCTATGTAATGAACCATCCCTGTGAGTAGAGTTTTAGATTCAAATGCTTCACGTCTGGTTTATTGTATCCTTTGGACCTTCACATTGACGATGAAGCACAGAAATTGTATCGGAATTAATTACAAAAGTCACAATGCCGACTTAAGTTCAAGATGACTGACTTTTCTAGTGTCTATGATCTGAGCCTTTTCTATGTCACCAGTTTTAGATTCCTATACACAACTGCTGGTTTACAGTATCTCTTGGACCTTCACATTGACGATGAAACACATTAATTGCATCGGAATTAAATACAAAAGGCAATGTGGCGCCTTAAGTACAAGAAGACTGACTCTTCTTGGTGTCCACATTTTGAACCTTCTCTATGAGACTAGTTTTAGATTCCGATGCTTCACGTCAGGTCTACTGTATCCCTTGGACGTTCACATTGACGATAAAGCACAGAAATTGCATCGGAGTTAAATACAAAGGGTACAATGCGGACTTACGTACAAAAGGAATGAGTCATCTCACTGTCTATGCTTTGAGCCTTCCCTGTGTCACTAGTTTTAGATTCCGATGCTTCACTTCAGGTTTACTGTTTCCCTTGGATCTTCACTTAGACGATTAAACACAACAATTGCATCGGAGTTAAATACAAAAGGAGCAATGCCGACATAAGATCTAGAGGTCTGACTTTTCTTGGTGCCTATATTTTGAGCCTTTCCTGTGAGACCAGTTTTAGATTCCGATGCTTCACTTCAGGTTTTCTGTATCCCTTGGACCTTCACACTGACGATGAAACTCAGTAATTGCATCGGAATTAAATTCAAAATGCACAATGCCGACTGAAGTACAAGTGAACTGACTTTTATTAGTGTCTTTAATTTGAGCCTTTCCTGAGAGACCAGTTTCAGTTTCCGATGCCTCACTTCACGTTTACTGTATCCCTTGGACCTTCACTTTGACGATGAAACACAAACATTGCATAGGAATTAAATACAAGAGGCTCAATGCCGACTTAAGTACAAGCAGACTGAGTCTTATTACAGTCTATGTTTTGAACCTTCCCTGTGAGACCAGTTTTAGATTCCCATGCTTCGGTTCAGGATTACTGTATCCTTTGTGCCTTCACATTGATGATGAAACACAGAAATTGAATCGGAATTAAATACAAAAGGCACAATGCCCACTTGAGTACAGGAAGACTGACTTTAGTTAGTGTCTATGATTTGAGCTCTTCCTGTGTCCCCAGTCTTAGATTCCGATTCACAACTAGAGGTTCACTGTATCCCATCGACATTCACATTGTCAATGAAACGCAGAAATTGCATCGGAATTAAATACAAAAAGCACAATGCCGACTTAAGTACCAAAAGACTGACTTCTCTTAGTGTCTCTGATTCGAGCCTGTCCTGTGTCACAAGTTTTAGAATACGATGCACAACTGGTGGTTTGCAGTATCCCTTGGACCTTCACATTGACGATGAAACACAGTAATTGCAACGGAATGAAATACAAAAGGCACAATGCCGACATAAGTACAAGACGACTGACATTTCTTAGTGTCTATGTTTTGAGCCTTTCCTGTGAGACCAGTTTTAGATTCGGATGCTTCACTTCAGGTTTACTGTATCCCGTGGACATTCACTTTGACGATGAAACAATAAATTGCAACGGTATTAAATACGAAAGGCACAATGCCGCCTTAAGTACAAGAAGACTGAGTCTTCTTACCATCTATGTTTTGGGCCTTTCCTGTGAGGCCAGTTTTAGATTCCGATGCTTCACTTCATGTTTACTGTATCCCTTGAACCTTCACTTTGACGATGAAACACAAACGTTGCATAAGAATTAAATACAAAAGCACAATGCCGACTTAAGTACAAGAAGACTGACTTTTCTTTGTGTCTATGTTTTGAGCTTTACCTGTGTCACCTGTTTTAGATTCCGATGCACAACTGCTTATTTACTGTATCCCTTCGACCTTCACATTGATGATGAAACACATAAATTGCATCGGAATTAAATACAAAAGGCACAATGCCGACTTAAGTACATGAGAACTGACTTTTCTTAGTGTCTATGTTTTGTGCCATTCCTGGGTGACCTGTTTTAGATTCCAACGCTTCACTTGAGGTTAACGGTCTATCTTGGACCTTTACTTTGACGATGAAACACAACAATTGCTTCGGAATTAAATACAAATTGCACAATGCCGACTTAAGTACAAGATGACTGGGTCTTTAAACTGTCTTTGTTTTGAGCCTTCCCCTTGAGGCCAGTTTTAGATTCAGATGCTTCACTTCAGATTTACTGTATCACTTGGACCTTCACATTGACCATGAAACACGAAAATTGCATCGGAATTAATTACAAAAGGCACAATGCCGACTTAAGCCAAGAAGACTGACTTTTCTTAGTGTCTATGATTCGACCTTTTCCTGTGTCACCAGTTTTACATTCCGATGCATCACTTCAGGTGTACTGTATCCCTTGGACCTTCACTTTGAAGATGAAACACCAAAATTGCATCGGAATTAAATGTAAAAGGCTCATGGCCGTCTTATGTACATGAAGACTGAGTTTTCAAAGTGTCTATGCTTTGAGCCTCTTCTGTGAAACCAATTTTAGATTCCGATGCTTCACTGCAGGTTTTCTGTATCCCTTGGACCTTCTCTTTGACGATGAAACACAACAAATGCATCGGAATTAAATACAAAATGCATAATGCCGACTTAAGTACAAGAAGACTGAGTCTTCTTACTGGCAATGTAATGAGCCATCCCTGTGAGTCCAGTTTTAGATTCAACTGCTTCACGTCAGGTTTATTGTATCCTTTGGACCCTCACATTGACGATGAAACACAGAAATTGCATCGGAATTAAATACAAAAGGTAAGTAATGTGGTGCCTTAAGTACAAGACGACTGACTTTTCTTAGTGTCTATGATTTGAGCCTTTCCTGTGTCGCCAGTTTTAGATACCGATGCACAACTGCTGGTTTACTGTATCCCTGGGACGTTCACATAGCCGATGAAACGCAGAAATTGCATCGGAATTAAGTACAAAAGGCACAATGCCGACTTAAGTACTAGGAGACTGAGTCCTCTTACCGTCTATGCTTTTAGCCTTTCCTGTGAAACAAGTTTTAGATTCCGATGCTTCACTTCAGGTAAACTGTATCCCTTGGACCATCACTTAGACGATGAAACACAACTTTTTCATCGGAGTTAAATACAAAAGCCACATGCCGACTTAAGTAGAAGAAGACTAACTTTTCTTAGTGTATACATTTTGAGCCTTTCCTGTGAGACCAGATTCCGATGCTTCACTTCAGGTTTACTGCATCCCTTGGACCTTCACATTGACGATGAAACTCAGTAATTGCATCGGAATTAAATACAAAATGCACAATGCCGACTGAAGTACAAGTGAACTGACTTTTATTAGTGTCTTTATTTTGAGCCTTTCCTGAGAAACCAGTTTCAGATTCCGATGCTTCTTTTCACGTTTACTGTATCCCTTGGTCCTTCACTTTGACGATGAAACACAGATATTGCATCGGAGTTAAATTCAAAAGGCACATTGCGGACTTCAGTTCTAGACGACTGTGTCTTCTTATTGTCTTTGATTTGAGCCTCCCTGTGAGACCAGTTTTTGATTCCGATGCTTCACGTCTGGTTTGCTGTATCTCTTGGACCTTCTCATTGACGATGTAACACAGTAACTGCATCGGAATTATAAAAAAATATCACATTGCCGACTTAAGTTCTAGAAGAGTGTGTCTTCTTACTGTCTATGATTTGAGCCTTGCCAGTGAGACTAATTTTAGATTCCGATGTTTCACTTGTGGTTTGCTGTATCCCTTGGACCTTCACATTGAGGATGATACACAGTAAATGCATCGGAATTTAATACATAAGGCACAATGCCGATTTAAGTACAAGAAGACTGACTTTTCTTAGTGACTACGTTTCGAACCTGTCCTGTGGCACCAGTTCATATTCCGATGCACAACTGCAGGTTTACTGATCCCTTGGACCTTCACATTGACGATGAAACACAGAAATCGCATCGGAATTAGAAACAAAAGGCACAATGCCGACTCAAGTACAAGAGGACTGAGTCATCTTACTGTCTATGTTTGGGCCTTCACTGTTAGAGCAGTTTTAGATTGCGATGCTTCACTTCACGTTTACTGTATCCCTTGGACCTTCACATTGGCGATGAAACAAAGTAATTGGATCGGAATTATATACGAAAGGCACAATACCGACTTGAGTACAAGACACTGACTTATCTTAGTGTCTATGTTTTGAGTTTATCCTGTGAGACCAGTTTTAGATTCCGGTGCTTCACTTTAGGTTTACTGTATCCTTTGGACCTTCACTTGACGATGAATCACAAAAATTGCATCGGAAATAAATACAAAAGGCACAATGCCGACTTATGTACTAGAAGACTGAGTCTTCTTACTGTCTGTGCTTTGAGCCTTACCTGTGAAACCAGTTTTGGATTCCGATGCTTCACTTCAGGTTTACTGTATCCCTTGGATCTTCACTTATACGATGAAACACAACAATTCCATCCGAATTAAATACAGAATGCACAATGCCGACCTATGTACTAGAAGACTAAGTCTTCTTACTGTCTGTGCTTTGAGCCATTCCAGTGAGACCAGTTTTATTTTCCGATGCTTCACTTCAGGGTTACTGTATCCCTTGGACCTTCACATTGACGATGAAACACAAACATTGCATCGGAATTAAATGCAAAAGGCACAATGCCGACTTAAGTACAAGAGGACTGAGTCTTCTTACTGACTATGATTTGAGCCTTCCCTGTGAAACCAGTATTAGTTTCAAATGCTTCACTTCAGGTTTACTGTATACCTTGGACCTTCACATTGACGATGAAGCACAGTAATTGCATCGGAATTAAATACAAAAGTCACAATGGCGACTTAACTTCAAGACACTGACTTTTCTTAGTGTCTATGTTTTGAGCCTTTCCTGTGAGACCAGTTATAGATTCCGATGCTTCACTTCAGGTTTACTGTTGCCCTTGCACCTACTCTTTGTCGATGAAACGCAGAAATTGCATCGGAATTAAATACATAAGGCACAAGGCCGACTTAAATACAAGAAGACTGAGTCTTCTTTCTGTCTATGCTTTGAGCCTTTCCTGTGAAACCGGTTTTAGGTTCCGAATGCTTCACATCAGGGATACTGTATCCCTTGGACCTTCACTTAGACGATGAAACACAACAATTGCATCGGAGTTAAATACAAAATTCACAATGCCGACTTAAGTACGAGAAGACTGACTCTTCTTTGTGTCCAATTTTAAGCCTTTCCTGTGAGACCAATTTTAGATTCCGATGCTTCTCTTCGGGGTTACTGTATAACTTGGACCATCACATTGACGATGAAACACAGTAATTGCATCGGAATTAAATACAAAAGGCACAATGCCGACTTAAGAACAAGACGGTTGACTTTTCTTAGTGTCTATGTTTTAAGCCTATCCTGTGAGACCGGTTTTAGATCCGATGCTTCGCGTCAGGTTTACAGTATCCCTTGGACATTCACATTGACGATGAAATGAAGAAATTGAATCCGAATTAAATACAAAAGGCACAATGCCCACTTAAGTTCTACAAGACTGTGTCTTCTTACCGTCTATCATTTGAGCCTTCCATGTGAAACCAGTTTTAGATTCCGTTGCTTCACTTCTGGTTTGCTGTATCCCTTGGGACTTCTCATTGACGATGTAACATAGTAATTGCAATCGGAATTAACTCAAAAGGCACAATTCCGACTTAAGTACACGAAGACTGACTTTTCTTAGTGTCTATGTTTCGAACCTGTCCTGGGCCACCAGTTTAAGATTCCGATTCACAACTGCAGGTTTACTGTATCTCTTGGTCCTTCACTTTACGATGAAACACAAAAATTGCATGGGAATGAAATACAAAATGCACAGTGCCGACTTATGTACTAGAAAACTGAGTCTTCTTACTGTCTGTGCTTTGAGCCTTTCCTGTGAAACCAGATTTGGATTCCGATGCTTCACTTCAGGTTTACTGTATCCCTTGGATCTTCACTTATACGATGAAACACAACACATCCATCCGAATTAAATACAGAATGCACAATGCCGACTAAGTACTAGAAGACTGAGTCTTCTTACTGCCTCTGTTTTGAGCCTTTCCTGTGAGACCAGTATTATTTTCCGATGCTTTACTTCAGGGTTACTGTATCCCTTGGACCTCCACATTGACGATGAAACTCAAACATTGCATAGGAATTAAATACAAAAGGCACAATGCCGACTTAAGTACAAGAAGACTGAGTCTTCTTACTGCCTATGTTTTGAGCCTTCACTGTGAGATCGGTTTTAGATTCCGATGCTTCACTTTAGGTTTACTGTATCCCTTGGACCTTCACATTGATGATGCAAGACAGTAATTGCATACGAATTAAATACAAAAGGCACAATGCCAACTTAAGTACAAGAAGACTGACTTTTCTTAGCGTCTATGTTTACGCCTTTCCAGTGTCACCAGTTTTAGATTCCGATGCACGACAGTAGGTATACTGTATACCTTGGACCTTCACTTTGACGATGGAACACAGAAATTGCATCGGATTAAAATACTAAAGGCACATTACCGTCTTAAGTACAAAAAGACTGAGTCTTCTTACTGTCTATGATTTGAGCCTTCCCTGTGAGATCAGTTTAGAATCCGATGCTTCACTTCAGGTTAGCTGTATCCCTTGGGCCTTCACATTGACGATGTAACACTGTAATTGCATCGGGATTAAATACAAGAGGCACAATGAAGACTTAAGTACAAGAAGACTGACATTTCATAGTGTCTGTGTTTTGAGCCTTCACTAGGAGTCCAGTTTTAGGTTCCGATGCTTCACTTCAGGTTTACTATACCCCTTGGACCTTCACTTTAACGATGAAACGCTAAAAATCCATCTGAATTAAAAACAAAACGCACAATGATGACTTATGTACTAGAAGACTGAGTCTTCCTACTGTCTGTGCTTTGAGCGTTTCCTGTGAAACCAGCTTTAGAATCCGATGCTTCACTTCAGGTTTACTGTATCCCATGGACCTTCACTCATACTATGAAACACAACAATTGCATCGGAATTAAATACAAAAGGCACAATTCCGACGTAAGTACAGGAAGACTGACTTTTCTTAGTGTCTATGTTTTGAGCCTTTCCTGTGAGACCAGTTTTAGTTTCCGATGCTTCACTTCAGGTTTACTGTATCCCTTGGACCTTCACGTTGTCGATGAAACACAGTAATTGCATCGGAATTAAATACAAAACGCATTAGGCAGACTTAAGTACAAGAAGACTGACTCATCTTAGTGTCTATGTTTCGGGAATCTCCTGTGTCACCAGTTTTATATTCCGATGCACAACTGAAGGTTTACTGTATCCCTTGGGCCTTCACATTGACGATGAAACACAGAAATAGCTTCGAAATTAAATACAAAGGGCACAATGCCGACCTAAGTACAAGAAGACTTAATCTTCTTAGTGTCTATGATTTGAGCCATCCCTGTGAGACCAGTTTTGGATTCCGATGCTTCACCTCGGGTTTACTATATCCCTTGGACCTTTACTTTGACGATGCAATACTGTAATTGTATCGGAATTAAATACAAAAGGCACAATGCCGACTTAAGTAAAAAAAGACTGACTTTTCTTAGTGTCTATGTTTAAGCCTTTTCTGTGTCACCAGTTTTAGAATCCGATGCACAAGTGCTGGTTTACTGTATCCCTTGGACCTTCACATTGCCGATAAACACAGGAATTGTATCGGAATTAAATACAAAACGCACAATGCGGACTTAAGTACAAGAAGACTGACTTTTCTTAGTGTCTATGTTTTGAACCTTTCCTTTGAGACCACTTATATTTTCCGATGCTTCCCTTCAGGTTATCTGCAGCCCTTGGACTTACACTTCGTCGATGAAACGAAGAAATTGCATCGGAATTAAATACATAAGGCACAAGGCCGACTTAAGTACTAGAAGACTGAGTCTTCATACTGACTATGCTTTGAGCCTTAGATCTGAATCCAGATTTGGATTCCGAATGCTTCACGTCAGGTTTACTGTATCCCTTGGACCTTCACTTAGACGATGAGACACAACACTCGCATCGGAGATAAATACAAAAGGCACAATGCCGACTTAAGTACAAGAAGACTGACTTTTCTTTGTGTACATACTTTGAGCCTTTCCTGTGAGACCGGTTTTAGATTCCGATGCTTCACTTCAGGTTTACTGTATCCCTTGGACCTTCACATTGACGATGAAACACAGAAATTACATCGGAATTAGTTACTAAGGGCACAATGACGACTTAAGTACAAGAAGACTGACTTTTCTTAGTGTCTATGTTTCGAGCCTCTCCTGTGTCACCAGTTTTATATTCCGATGCACAACTGCAGGTTTACTGTATCCCTTGGGCCTTCACATTGACGATGAAACACAGAAATAGCATCGGAATTAAATACAAAGGGCACAATGCCTACCTCAGTACAATAAGACTGAATTTTCTTAGTGTCTATGATTTGAGCCTTCCCTGTGAGACCAGTTTTGGATTCCGATGCTTCACTTCAGGTTTACTATATCCCTTGGAACTTCACATTGACGAAGCAATACAGTAATTGTATCGGAATTAAATACAAAAGGCACAATACCGACTTATGTACAAGAAGACTGACTTTTCTTAGTGTCTATGTTTCGAACCTGTCCTGTGTCACCAGTTTTAGATTCTGATTCACAACTGCATGTTTACTGTATCCCTTGGACCTTCACATTGACAATGAAACACAGAAATTGCATCGGAATTAAATACAAAACGCACAATGCCGACATAAGTACTAGAAGACTGTGTCTTATTACCATCTATGTTTTGAGCCTTTGCTGTGAGACCAGTTTTAGATTCCAATGCTGCACTTCAGGTTTACTGCATCCCTTGGGCCTTCACGTTGACGATGAAACACAAAAATAGCATCGGAATTCAATACAAAAGGCACAATGCCGACGTAAGTACAAGAGGACTGAGTCTTCTTACTGTCTATGCTTTGAGCCTTTCCTGTTAAGTCAGTTTTAGATTCCGATGCTACACTTCAGATTTACTGTATCACGTGGACCTTCACATTGACGATGAAACACAGGAATTGCATCGGAAGTAATTTCCAAAGGAACAAAGACGACTTTAGAAGAAGACTGACTGTTCTTAGTGTCTATAGTTTGAACCGTTCCTGTGAAACCAGTTTTAGATTCCGATGCTTCACTTCATGTTAACTGTTCACTAGGACCTTCACATTGACGATGAAAAACAGATATTGCATCGGAAATAAATTCAAAAGGCACAATGCTGACTTACGTTCAAGAGGACAGAGTCTTCTTACTGTCTATGCTTTGGGCCTTTCCTGTTAAACCTGTTTTACATTCCGATGCTTCACTTCAGGTTTACTGTATCCCTTGGACCCTCACATAGACGATGAAACACAACAATTGCATCGGAGTTAAAAACAAAAGGCACAATGCCGACTTAAGTACAAGAAGACCGACTTTTCTAAGTGTCCATATTCTGAGCCGCTCCAGTGAGACCAGTTTTAGATTCCGATGTTTCACTTCAGGTTTACTGTATCCCTTGCAGCTTCACTTTGACGATGAAACACAGTAATTGCATCGGAATTAAATACAAAAGGCACAGTGCCGACTTAAGTACAAGACGACTGCCTTTTCATAGTGTCTATGTTTTGCGCCTATCCTGTGAGACCAGTTTTAGATCCGATGCTTCACTTCTGGTTTACAGTATCTTTTGGACCTTCACTTTGACGCTGAAACACAAGAATTGCATTAGAATTAAATACATAAGCAACAATGCCGACTTAAGTACAAGTAGACTGAGACTTCTTACTGTCTATGCTTAGAACCTTCTATGTGACTGTAGTTTTGGATTCCGATGCTTCACGTCAGGTTTACTGTCTCCTTTGGTTCTTCACGTTGACGATGAAACACAGAAATAGCATCGGAAATAAATACAAAAGACACAATGCAAACTTAAGTACAAAAAGACTGAGGCTTCTTACTGTCTATGTTTTGAGCCTTTCCTGTGTTACCAGTTTTAGATTACGATGCTTCCCTTCAGGTTTACTGTATCACGTGGACCTTTACACTTCCTTTGAAACACAGAAATTGCATCGGAAGTAATTACAAAAGGCACAATGTCGACTTAGGTAGAAAAAGACTGACTTTTCTTGGTGTCTATGTTTCGAGCCTCTCCTGTGTCACCAGTTGTAGATTCCGATGCACGACAGCAGGTTTGCTGTATCCCTTGGCCTTCACAATGACGATGAAACACAGAAATTGCAACGAAAATAAATACAAAAGGCACAATGCCGACTTAAGTTCAAGAAGACTGACTTTTCCTAGTGTCTATGTTTTGAGCCTTATCTGTGTCACCAGTTTTGGTTTCCGATACACAACTGCTGGTTTACTGTATCCCTTGGATCTTCAAGTTCACGATGAAACACAGTAATTGCATCGCAATCAAATACAAAAGGCACAATGCCGCTTTAAGTACAAGAAGACTGACTTTTCTTAGTGTCTATGCTTTGAACCTTCTCTGTGAGACCAGTTTTAAATTCCGATGCATCACGTGATGTTTACTGTATCTCTTGGACCTTTACATTGACGATAAAACACAGAAATTGCATCGGAATTAAATACAAAAGCCACAATGCCGACTTAAGTACAAGACGACTGAGTATTCTTTCCGTCTATGTTTTGAGCATTTCCTGAGTGACCAGCTTTAGATCCCGATGCTTCACTTCAGGTTTACTGTATCCCTTGGACCTTCACATTGACGATAAAACTCGGAAATAGCATCGGAATTAAATACTAAAATCACGATTCTGACGTAAATACAAGAAGACTGAATTATCTTAGTGTCTATGTTTTGAGCCTTACCTGTGAGACCTGTTTTACATTCCGAAGCTTCGCATCAGGTTTACTGTATGGCTTGGACCTTCACATTGACGATGAAACACAGAAATTGCATCGGAATTAAATACAAAAGGCACAATGCCGAATTAAGTACTAGACGATTGTGTCTTCATACTGCCTATGATTTGAACCTTCCCTGAGAAACCAGTTTTAGATTCCGATGCCTCACTTCAGGTTTACTGTATCCCTTGGACCTTCACTTTGACGATGAAACACAAAAATTGCATCGGAATTAGATATAAAAGTCTCATGGCCGACTTATGTACAAGAAGACTGACTTTTCTTAGTGTATATGTTTTAAGTCTTTCCAGTGTCATCAGTTTTAGACTTCGATGCACAACTGCCGGTTTACTGTGTCCCTTGGACCTTCACATTGCCGATGAAACGCAGATATTGCATCGGAATTACATACAAAAGGCACAATGCCGACTTAAGTACTACAAGACTGAGTCTTCTTACTGTCTATTCTTTGAGCCTTTCTTGTGAAACCAGTTGTACATTTCGATGCTTCACTTCAGGTTTACTGTATCCCTTGGACATTCACTTAGACGATGAAACACAACAAATGCAACGGAGTTAAATACAAAAGCCACAATGCCGACATAAGTACAAGAAGACTGACTTTTCTCAGTGTCTATGTTTCGAGCCGCTCCTGTGTTACCAGTTTTAGATTCGGATGCACAACTGCAGGTTTACTGTATCCCTTGGACCTACACATTGACGATGAATCACAGAAATAGCAACGGAATTAAGTACAAAAGGCACAATGCCGACCTAAGCACAAGAAGACTGAATTTTTTTAGTGTCTATGATTTGAGCCTTCCCTGTGAGACCAGTTTTGAATTCCGATGCTTCACTTCAGTTTCACTGTATCCCTTGGACCTTCCAATTGAAGATGCGATACAGTAATTGTATCGGAATTAAATACAAAAGGCACAATGCCGACTTAAGAACAAGAAGGCTGACTTATCTTAGTGTCAATGTTTAAGCCATTTCTGTGTCACCAGTTTTAGATTCCGATGCACAATTGCTAGTTTACTGTATCCCTTGGACCTTCACATTGCCGATAAACACAGTAATTGTATCGGAATTAAATACAAATCGCACAATGCCGACTTAAGTACAAGACAACTGACTTTTCTTAGTGTCTATGTTTTAAGCCTTTCCTGTGAGACCAATTTTAGATTCCGATGCTTCACTTCAGGGTTACTGTATCCCTTTGACCATCACATCGACAGTGAAACACAGTAATTGCATCGGAATTAAATACAAAAAGCATAATGCCGACTTAAGTACAAGACACTGACTTTTCTTGGTGTCTATGTTCTGAGTTTATCCTGTGAGACTAGTTTTAGATTTCGATGCTTCACTTGAGGTTTACAGTATCCCTTGACCATTCTCATTGACGAAGAAACACAGAAAGTGCATCGTAATTAAATAAAAAAGGCACAATGCCGACTTCAGTTCTAGAAGGCTGTGTCTTCTTACTGTCTATGATGTGTGCCCTCCCTGTGAGATCGGTTTTAGATTCCGATGCTTCACTTCAGGTTTGCTGTATTCTTTGGACCTTCATATTGACGTTGTAACACAGTAATAGCATCGGAATTAAATACGATAGGCACAATGCCGACTCAAGTACAAGAGGACTGAGTCTTCTTACTGCCTCTAATTTGAGCCTGCACTGTGAGACCAGTTTTAGATTCTGATGTTACATTGCAGGTTTACTGTGTCCCTTGGACTTTCACTTTCACGATGAAACACAAAAATTGCATCAGAATTAAATACAAAAGGCACAATGCGACTTAAGAACTAGAAGACTGTGTCTTCTTTCTGTCTATGATTTCAGCCGTGCCTGTAAGCCCAGTTTTAGATTCCGATGCTTCACTTCAGGTTTACTGTATCCCTTGGACCTTCATATTGATGACGCAAGACAGTAATTGCATAGGAATTAAATACAAAAGGCACAGTGCCAACTTAAGTACAAGAAGACTGACTTTTCTTAGCGTCTATGTTGAAGCCTTTCCTGTGTCACCAGTTTTAGGTTCCGATGCACGACTGTAGGTATACTGCATCCCTTGGACCTTCACTTTGACGATGAAATACAAAACTTGCATCGGAATAAAATACAAAAGACACATTGCAGACTTAAGTAGAAGAAGACTGAGTCTTCTTACTGTCTATGCTTTGAGCCTTTACTGCGTCACCTGTTTTAGATTCCGATGCTTCACTTCAGGCTTACTGTATCACTTGGACCCTCACATTGACGTTGTAACACAGTAATTGCATCGAAATTAAATACAAAAGGCACAATGCCGACTTAAGTACAAGACACTGACTTATCTTAGTGTCTATGCTTTGAACCTTTCCTGTGAGTCCGGTTTTAGTTTCCAATGCTTCACTTCAGGTTTAATGTATCCCTTGGACCTTCACATTGACGATGAAACACAAAAATTGCATCGGAATTAAATAGAAAAGGCACAACTTCGACTTAAGTACATGAAGACTGACTTTTCTTAGTGTCTATATTTTGAGCCGTTCTAGTGAGACCAGTTTTAGATTCCGATGCTTCACTTTAGGTTTACTGTATCCCTTGGACCTTCACTATGATGATGTAACACAGTATTTGCATCGGAATTAAATACAAAAGGCACAATGCCGACTTAAGTACAAGACGGGTGTCTTTTGTTAGTGTCTATGTTTTGAGCGTATCCTGTGAGACCAGTTTTATATCCGATGCTTCACTTCAGGTTTACAGTATATTTTGGACCTTCACTTTGACGATGAAACACAAGAATTGCATCGGAATTAAATACAACATTATCAATGCCAACTTAAGTACAAGTAGACTGAGTCTTATCACTGTCTATGCTTTGAGCCTCTCTTGTGAGTTCAGTTTTGGATTCCGATGCTTCACGTCAGGTTTACTGTATACTTTGGAGCTTCACATTGACGATGAAACACAGGAGTTGCATCGGAAATAAAAGAAAAAGGCACAATGCCGACTTAAGTTCAAGAAGACTGACTTTTCTTAGTGTCTATGTTTTGAGCCTTAATTATGTCACCAGTTTTAAATTCCGATACACAACTGCGGGTTTATTGTATCCCTTGGACCTTTACAGTTACGATGAAACACAGAAATTGCATCGGAATAATAAACAGAGGGTACAATGATGACTTAAGTACAAGACCACTGATTCTTCTTACTGTCAATGATTTGAGCAATCCCTGTGAGACTAGTTTTAGATTCCGATGCCTCACTTCAGGTTTGCTGTATCCCTTAAACCTTCACTTTGACGATGTAACACAGTAATTGCATCGGAATTAAACACAAATAGCACAATACCGACTTCAGTGCAAGACGACTGACTTATCTTAGTGTCTGAGCTTCGAACCTGTCCTGTGTCACCAGTTTTAGATTCCTAATCACAACTGCAGGTTTACTCTATCTTTTGGACCATCACACTGACGAAGACACACAGAAATTGCAACGGAATTAAATACAAATGGCACAATGCCGACTTAAGTACAAGAGGACTGAGTCTTCTTAATGTCTATGATTTGAGATTTCACTGTGAGACCAGTTTTAGATTCCGATGCCTCACCTCAGGTTTGCTGCATCCCTTAAACCTTCACTTTGACGCTGTAACGTAGTAATTGCATCGGAATTAAATACATAAGGCACAATACCGACTTCAGTACAAGACGACTGACTTTTCTTAGTGTCTATGTTTCCAACCTGTCCTGTGTCACAAGTTTTAGATTCCGATTCACAACTGCAGGTTTACTGTAACCCTTGGACCTTCACATTGACGATGAAACACAGAAATTGCATCGGAATTAAATACATAAGGCAGAATACGGACATACGTACAAGAGGACTGAGTCTTGTTACTGTCTATGCTTAGAGCCTTTCCTGTGTCACCAGATTTAGACTCCGATGCTTCACTTCTGGTTTACTGTATCACATGGACCTTCACATTGACGATGAAACACAGTAATTGCTTCGGAATCAAATACAAAATTCACAATACCGACTTAAGTGCAAGGAGACTGACTTTTCCTAGTGTCTATCTTTTGAAAATTATCTATGTCACCAGTTTTGGTTTCCGATACACAACTGCTGGTTTGCAGTATCCCTTGGACCTTCACTTTGACGATGAAACACAGTAAATGCATCGGAATTAAATACATAAGTCACAGTGCCGACTTAAGTACAAGACGACTGACTTTTCTTAGTGTCTATAGTTTGAGCCTTTCCTGTGTTACCAGTTTTAGATTCCGATGCTTCCCTTCAGGTTTACTGTATCACGTGGACCTTCACATTGACGATGAAACACAGAAATTGCATGGTAAATATTTACAAAAGGCACAATTTCGACTAAAGTAGAAGAAGACTGACTTTTCTTAGTGTCTATGTTTCGAGCCTCTCCTGTGTCACCAGTTGTAGATTCCCATGCACAACAGCAGGTTTGCTGTATCCCTTGGACCTTCACAATGACGATGAAACACAGAAATTGCAACGAAATTAAATACAAAAGGCACAATGCCGACTTAAGTTCAAGAAGACTGACTTTTCCTAGTGTCTATGTTTTGAAAATTATCTATGTCACCAGTTTTGGTTTCCGATACACAACTGCTGGTTTACTGTATCCCTTGGACCTTCACATTGACGATGAAACACAGTAATTGCATCGCAATTAAATACGAAAGGCACATTGCCGTATTAAGTACAAGAAGAGTGACTTTTCTTAGTGTCTGAGTTTTGAACCTTCTCTGTGAGACCAGTTTTAAATTCCGATGCTTTACGTGAGGTTTACTGTATCTCTTGGACCTTTACATTGACGATGAAACACAGAAATTGCATCGGAATTAAGCACAAAAGGCACAATTCCGACTTAAGTACAAGAAAACTCATTTTTCTTAGTGTCTATGATTCGAGCCTTTCCTGTGTCACCAGTTTTATATTCCGATGCACATTTGCTGGTTTACTGTATCCCTTGGACCTTCACATTGACGATGAAATACAGTAATTGTATCGGAATTATATACAAAGGTCACAATGCCGCCTTAAGTACAAGAAGACTGAATTTTCTTAGTGTATATGTTTGGAACCTTCCTTGTGAGACCAGTTTTGGATTCCGATGCTTACGTCAGTTTTACTGTATCCCTTGGACCTTCACATTGACAATGAAACACAGAAATTGCATCGGAATAAAATACAAAAGGCACAATGCCGACTTAAGTACAAGAAGGCTGAGTCTTCTTATTGTCTATGCTTTGAGCCTTTCCTGTGTCATCAGTTTTAGATTCCGATTTTTCACTTCAGGTTTGCTGTATCCCTTGGACCTACTCATTGCCGATGAAACACAGAAACTTCATCGTAATTTAATACAAAAGACACAATCCCGACTTACGTTCAAAAAGACTGACATTTCTTAGTGTGTATATTTTGAGCGTTTTCTATGTCACCAGTTTTGGATTCCGAAGCACAACTGCTGGTTTACTGCATCTCTTGGACCTTCAAATTGACGATGAAACACAGTAAATGCATCGGAATTAAATACAAAAGGCACAATGACGCTTTAAGTACAAGAATACTGACGTTTCTTAGTGGCTATGTTTTGAACTTCCCCTGTGAGATCAGTTTTCGATTCCGATGCTTCACTTCAGATTTACTGTGTCCCTTTTACCTTCCCATTGACGAAGAAACACAGTAATTGCATCGGAATTAAATTCAAAAGGCACAATGCCGACCCAAAGTACAAGACACTGACTATTCTTAGTGTCTTTGTTTTGAGCCCGTCCTGTGAGACCAGTTTTTGATTCCGATGCGTCACCTGAGGATTTCAGGATCCCTTGGACCGTCACATTGACGATGAAACACAAAAATAGCATCGGAAATTAATACACAAGGCACAATGCCGACTTAAGTTCTAGAAGACTGTGTCTTCTTACTGTCTATGATTTGTGCCTTCCCTGTGAGACCAGTCTTAGTATCCGATGCTTCACTTCAGGTTTCCTGTATCCCTTGGAATTTCACATTGGTGATGTAACTCAGTAATTGCATCGGAATAAAATATAAAATGCACAATACCGACTTAAGTACAAGAAGACTAACTTTTCTTAGTGTCCATGTTTCGAACCTGTAATGTGTCGTCAGTTTTAGATTCCAATTCACAACTGCACGTTTACTGTATCCCTTGGACCTTCACACTGACGATGAAACACAGAAATTGCACCGGAATTAAATACAAAAGGCACAATGCCGCCTTAAGTACAAGAAGACTGAATTTTCTAAGTGTCTATTTTTTGAACCTTCCTTGTGAGACCAGTTTTAGATTACGATGCCTCTAGTCAGGTTTAATGTATCCCTTGGACCTTCACATTGACGGTGAAATACAGTAAATGTATCGGAAGTAAATACAAAGTGCAGAATGCCGACTTATGTACAAGAAGACTGAGTCTTATTACCGTCTATGTTTTGAGCCTTTCCTGTGAGACCAGTTTTAGATTCTGATACTTCACTTCAGGTTTACTGTATCACTTGGGCATCACATTGACGATGAAACACAGAAATTGCATCGGAAGTAATTACAAAAGGCACAATGCCGACTTATGTACATGAAGACTCACTTTTCTTAGTATCTATGTTCCGAACCTTTCCTGTGTCACCAGTTTAGGATTCCGATGCACAATTGCAGGTTTAATGTATCCCTTGGACCTTCACATTGACGATGAAACACAGAAATTGCATCGGAATTGAATACAAAAGGCACAATGCCGCCTTAAGTACCAAAAGGCTGAATTTTCTTAGTGTATAGGATTTGAACCTTCCTTGTGAGACAAGTTTTAGATTCTGATGCTTCACATCAGGTTTACTGTATCCCTTGGACCTTCACATTGACGATGAATCACAGAAATTACGTCAGAACAAAATACAAAAGGCACAATGCCGACTTCAGAACTAGAAGGCTGAGTCTTCTTACTGTCTATGCCTTGAGCCTTTCCTGTGTCTTCAGTTTTAGATTCCGATGCTTCAATTCAGGTTTACTGTATCCCTTGGACCTACACATTGACGATGAAACAGAAAAATTGCATCGAAATTAAATACAAAAGGCAAAATGGTGACTTCAGTTCAAGAAGACTGACTTTTCGTAGTGTCTATGTTTTGAGCCTTATCTATGTCACCAGGTTTTGGTTTCCGATACACAACTGCTGGTTTACTGTATCCCTTGGACCTTTACATTGACAATGAAACACAGCTATTGCATCGTAATTAAATACAAAAGGCACCATGCCGCATTAAGTACAAGAACACTGACTTTTCTTAATGTCTATGTTTTGACCCTTCTCTGTGAGACCGGTTTTAAATTAAGATGCTTCACGTGAGGTTTGCTGTATCTCTTGGACCTTTACATTGACGATGAAACACAGATTTTGCATCGGAATTAAATACAATAGGCACAATGCCGGCTTAAGTACAAGACGACTGAGTATTCTTACCATCTATGTTTTGAGCATTTCCTGAGAGACCAGTTTTAGATTCTGATGCTTCATTTCATGTTTACTGTATCCCTTGGACATTCACATTGACGATAAAACACAGAAATAGCGTCGGAATTAAATACTGAAAGCAAAACTCCGACTTAAATACAAGAAGACTGAATTATCTTAGTGTCTGTGATTTGAGCCTTACCTGTGGGACCTGTTTTACATTCTGATGCTTCACATAGGGTTTACTGTATCCATTGGACCTTCACATTGACGATGAAACACAGAAATTGCATCGGAATTAAATACAAGAGGCACAATGCCGAAATAAGTACTAGAAGACTGTGTCTTCTTACTGCCTATGATTTGAGATTTCCCTGTGAAACCAGTTTTAGATTCCGATGCTTCACTTCAGGATTACTCTACCCCTTGGACCTACACTTTGACGATCCAACACAGTAATTGCTTCGGAATTAAATACAAAGGGCACAATGCCGACCTATGTTTTAGAAGACTGAGTCTTCTTACCGTCTATGTTTTGAACCTTAATTGTGAGACCAGTTTTAGATTCCGATGCTTCACTTCAGGTTTACTGTATAACTTGGACCTTCACTTTGACGACGAAACACAAAAATTTCATCGGAATTAAAAAAAAAGTCTAATGCCCGACTTATGTACAAGAAGACTGACTTTTCTTAGTGTCTATGTTTTAAGCCTTTCCTGAGTCACCAGTTTTAGTCTTCGATGCACAACTTCTGGTTTACTGTTTCCCTTGGACTTCACATTGCCGATGTGCCGATGAAACACAGTAATAGTATCGGAATTAAATTCAAAAGGCACAATGCCAACTAAAGTACAAGAACACTGATTTTTCTTAGTGTCTATGTTTTGAGCCTTTCCTGTGTCACCAGTTTCAGACTCCGATGCACAACTGCTGGTTTACTGTATCCCTCGGAACCTTCATATTGCCGATGAAACACAGATAATGCATCGGAATTACATACAAAAGGCACAATGCCGACTTAAGTACTAGAAGACTGAGTCTTCTTACTGTCAATTCTTTGAGCCTTTCCTGTGAAACCAGTTTTAGATTCCGATGCTTCACATCATTTTTACTGTATTCCTTGGTCATTCACTTAGACGATGAAACACAACAATTGCATCGAAGTTAAATACAAAGGACACAATGCAGACCTAAGTACAAGAAGACTGACTTAACTTAGTTTCTATGTTTTGGGCCTATCCTGTGAGACAGTTTTAGAATCCGATGCTTCTCTTCAGGTTTACAGTATCCCTTGGACAATCACAATGACGATGAAACGCAGAAATTGCACCGGAATTAAATACAAAAGGCACAATGCCGACTAAAGTTCTAGAAGACTGTGTCTTCTTACTGTCTATGATTTGAGCCTACCCTGTGAGACCAGTTGTAGATTCTGATGCTTCGCATCTGGTTTGCTGTATCCCTTGGTCCAAACATTGACGATGCAACACAGTAATTGCATCGAAATTAAATGCAAATGGCACAATGCCGACTTAAGTACAATAAGACTGACTTTTCTTAGTATCTATGTTTCGGACCTGTTGTGTGTCACCACTATTAGTTTCCGATTCACAAATGCAGGTTTACTGTATCACTTGGACCTTCCCATTGACGATGATACACAGAAATGGCATTGGACTTACATACAAATGGCGCAATGCCGACTTAGGTACAAGAGGACTGAGTCTTCTTACTATGTTTTGAGCCTTCACTGTGACACCAGTTTTAGATACCGATGCTTCACTTCAGGTGTACTGTTTTCCGTTGACCTTCACTTTGACGATGAAACACAGAAATTGCATCGGAATTAAATACTAAAGACACAATGCAGACTTCGGTTCTAGAAGACTGTGTCTTCTTACAGTCTATGATTTGAGCCTTCCCTGTGAGACCAGTTTAAGATTCCGATGCTTCACTTTAGGTTTACTGTATCCCTTGGACCTTCAATTTGTCGATGGAACACAGAAATTGCATCGAAATTAAATAGAAAAGGCACAATGCAGACTTAAGATCAAGAAGACTGACTTTTGTTAGTTTATACGTTTTGAGCCTTTTCTATGTCTCCAGTTGTGGATTCCGATGCACAACTGATGGTTTACTCTCTCTCTTCGACCTTCACATTGACGATGAAACACAGTAATTGCATCGGAATTAAAGTCAAAATGATCAATGCCGACTTAAAGTACAAGACACTGACTTATCTTAGTGTCTATCTTTTTAGCCTATCCTGTGAGTCCAGTTTTAAATTCCAATGCTTCACTTCAGGATTACAGTATCCCTTGCACCTACACATTGACGATGAAACACAGAAATTGCATCGGAGATAAATACAAAACGCACAATGCCGACATAAGTACAAGAGGACTGAGTCTTCTTATTGGCTATGTTTTGAGACTTCACTGTGAGTCCAGTTTTAGTTTCCGATACTTCACTTCAGGTTTACTGTATCCCTTGGACCTTCATTTTGTCGATGAAACACAAATATTCATCGGAATTAAATACAAAAGGCACAATGGTGACATAAGTACAAGGCGACTGACTTTTCTTAGTGCCTGTGTATTGCGCCTTACCTGTGAGACCAGTTTTAGATTCGGAGTCTTCACTTCATGTTTACTGTATCCCTTGGACCATCACACTGACGATGAAACACAGAAAATTCATCAGAATAAAATTCAAAAGGCACAATGCCGACTTAAGTACAAGAAGGCTGAGTCTTCTTACTGTCTATGCTTTGAGCCTTTCCTGGGTCTTCAGTTTTACATTCCGATGCTTCAATTCAGGTCTACTGTATCCCTTGGACCTACACATTTACCATGAAACACAGAAATTGCGTCGAAATTAAATACAAAAGGCACAATCCCGACTTAAGTTCAAGAAGACCGACTTTTCTTATTGTCTATGTATTGAGCCATTTCTATGTCACCAGTTTTGGATTCCGATGCACAATTGCTGGTTTACTGTTCCCTTGGACCTTTACATACACCATGAAACACAGTAATTGCATCGGAATTAAGTACAAAAGTCACAATGCCGCCTTAAGTACAATAAAACTTACTTTTCTTAGTGTCTATATTTTGAACCTCCCCTGTGAGACCAGGTTTAGATTCCGATTCTTCACTTCAGGTTTACTGTGTCCCTGGGACCTTCACATTGACGAAGGAACACAGTAATTGCATCGGAACTAAATTCAAAAGGCACAATGCTGTCCTAAAGTATAAGAAACTGACTTTCTTAGTGTCTATGATTTGAGCCTACCCTGTGAACCAGTTTTAGATTCAGATGCTTCACTTCAGGATTACAGTATCCCTTGGACCTTCACATTGTCGATGAATCACAGAAATTGCATCGGAATTAAATACACAAGGCACAATGCCGACTTGGGTTCTAGAAGACTGTGTCATCTTACTGACAATGATTTGTGCCTTCCCTGTGAGACAAGTTTCAGAATCCGATGCTTCACTTCAGGTTTTCTGTATCCCTTGGACCTTCACATTGGCGATGTAACACAGTAATTGCATCGGAATTAAGTACAAAAGGTACAATACCGACTTAAATACCAGAAGATTGACTTTTGCTTGTGTCTATGTTACGAACCTGTCCTGTGTCTCCAGTTTTAGATTCCGATTCACAACTGCCTGCTTACTGTATCCCTTGGACCTTCACATTAACGATGAAACACAGCAATTGCATCGGAATTAAATGCAAAAGTCACAATGCCGACTTAAGTACAAGAGGACTGAGTCTTCTTACTGGCTATGTTTTGAGACTTCACTGTGAGACCAGTTTTAGATTCGGATGCTTCACTTCATGTTTACTGTATCACTTGGACCTTCACTTTGACGCTGAAACACAGTAATTGCATCGGAATTAAATACAAAGTGCACAATGCCGACATAAGTACAAGAAGAGTGAGTCTCCTGAACGTCTATGTTTTGAGCCTTTCCTGTGAGACCATTTTTAGATTCTGATGCTTCACTTCAGGTTTACTGTATCCTTTCGACCTTCACATTGACGATGAAACACAGACATTGCATCGGAATTAATTACAAAAGGCACAAAGCCGACTTAAGTACATCAAGACTCACTTTTCTTAGTGTCTATGTTTCGAGCCTTTCCTGTGTCACCAATTTTGGATTCCGATGCACAACTGCATCTTTACTGTATCCCTTGGACCTTCACATTGACGATTAAACACAGAAATTGCATCGGAATTAAATACAAAGGGCACAATGCCGACTTAAGAACTAGAAGACTGTGTTTTCTTACCGTCTCTGATTTGTGCCTTCCCTGTGAGAGCAGTTTTAGAATCCGAAGATTCACTTCAGGTCTTCTGTATACCTTGGACCTTCACATTGTCGATGTAACACAGTAATTGCATCGGAATTAATTACAAAAGGCACAATACCGTCCTAAATAATTGAAGACTGAGTTTTCTTAGTGTCTATGTATCAAACCTGTCCTGTGTCACCAGTTTTAGATTCCGATGAATCACTTCAGGTTTTCTGTATCTATTGGACCTTCTCTTTGACGATGAAACACAGTAATTGCATCGGAATTTAATACAAAAGGCACAATGCCGCCTTAAGTGCAAGAAGACCGACTTTTCTTAGTGTCTATGTTTTGAGGCTCCCCTGTGAGACCAGTGTTAGATTCTGATGCTTCACTTCAGGTTTACTGTGTCCCTTGGACCTTCACATTGTTGATCAAACACAGAAATTACATCAGAATTAAATACAAAGGGCACAATGCCGACTTAAGTACTAGAAGAATGTGTCTTCTTACTGACTATGATTAGTGCCTTCCCTGTGAGACCAGTTTTAGATTCCGATGCTTTACTTCAGGTGTACTGTATCCTTTGGATCTTCACATTGTCGATGCAACACAGTAATTGCATGGTAATTAAATAATAACGGCACAATGCCGACTTAAGTACAAGAAGCCTGTCTTTTCTTAGTGTCTATGTTTTAGGCTTTCCTGTGAAACCAGTTTTAGATCCCGATGCTTCACTTCAGCTTTACTGTATCCCTCGGACCTTCACATTGACGATGAAACTCAGAAATTGCATCGGAAATAAATACAAAAGGCACAATGCCGACTTAAGTTCAAGAAGACTGACTTTTCTTATTGTCTATGTTTTGAGCCATTTCTATGTCACCAGTTTTGGATTCCGATGCACAATTGCTGGTTTACTGTATCCCTTGGCCCTTTACATACACCATGAAACACAGTAATTGCATCGGAATTAAGTACAAAAGTCACAATGCCGCCTTAAGTACAAGAAAACTGACTTTTCTTAGTGTCTATATTTTGAACCTCCCCTGTGAGACCAGGTTTAGATTCCGATTCTTCACTTCAGGTTTGCTGTGTCCCTGGGACCTTCACATTGACGAAGGAACACAGTAATTGCATCGGAACTAAATTCAAAAGGCACAATGCCGTCCTAAAATATAAGAAACTGACTTTCTTAGTGTCTATGATTTGAGCCTACCCTGTGAACCAGTTTTAGATTCCGATGCTTCACTTCAGGATTACAGCATCCCTTGGACCTTCACATTGACGATGAATCACAGAAATTGCATCGGAATTAAATACACAAGGCACAATGCCGACTTGAGTTCTAGAAGACTGTGTCATCTTACTGACAATGATTTGTGCCTTCCCTGTGAGACAATTTCAGAATCCGATGCTTCACTTCAGGTTTTCTGTATCCCTTGGACCTTCACATTGGCGATGTAACACAGTAATTGCATCGGAATTAAATACAAAAGATACAATACCGACTTAAATACCAGAAGATTGACTTTTGTTTGTGTCTATGCTACGAGACTGTCCTGTGTCTCCAGTTTTAGATTCCCATTCACAACTGCCAGCTTACTGTATCCCTTGGACCTTCACATTAACGATGAAACACAGCAATTGCATCGGAATTAAATGCAAAAGGCACAATGCCGACTTAAGTACAAGAGGACTGAGTCTTCTTACTGGCTATGTTTTGAGACTTCACTGTGAGACCAATTTTAGATTCGGATGCTTCACTTCATGTTTACTGTATCACTTGGACCTTCACTTTGACGATGAAACACAGTAATTGCATCGGAATTAAATACAAAGTGCACAATGCCAACATAAGTACAAGGAGAGTGAGTCTCCTGAACGTCTATGTTTTGAGCCTTTCCTGTGAGACCATTTTTAGATTTTGATGCTTCACTTCAGGTTTACTGTATCCTTTCGACCTTCACATTGACGATGAAACACAGACATTGCATCGGAATTAATTACAAAAGGCACAAAGCCGACTTAAGTACATCAAGACTCACTTTTCTTAGTGTCTATGTTTCGAGCCTTTCCTGTGTCACCAATTTTGGATTCCGATGCACAACTGCATCTTTACAGTATCCCTTGGACCTTCACATTGACGATTAAACACAGAAATTGCATCGGAATTAAATACAAAGGGCACAATGCCGACTTAAGAACTAGAAGACTGTGTTTTCTTACCGTCTCTGATTTGTGCCTTCGCTGTGAGAGCAGTTTTAGAATCCGAGGATTCACTTCAGGTCTTCTGTATACCTTGGACCTTCACATTGTCGATGTAACACATTAATTGCATCGGAATTAAATACAAAAGGCACAATACCGTCCTAAATAATTGAAGACTGAGTTTTCTTAGTGTCTATGTATCGAACCTGTCCTGTGTCACCAGTTTTAGATTCCGATGCATCACTTCAGGTTTACTGTATCCATTGGACCTTCTCTTTGACGATGAAACACAGTAATTGCATCGTAATTTAATACAAAAGGCACAATGCCGACTTAAGTACTAGAAGAATGTGTCTTCTTACTGACTATGATTAATGCCTTCCCTGTGAGACAAGTTTCATAATCCGATGCTTCACTTCAGGTTTTCTGTATCCCTTGCATCATCACATTGTCGATGCAACACAGTAATTGCATCGTAATTAAATAATAACGGCACAATGCCGACTTAAGTACAAGAAGCCTGTCATTTCTTAGTGTCTATGTTTTAGGCTTTCCTGTGAAACCAGTTTTAGATCCCGATGCTTCACTTCAGGTTTACTGCATCCCTCGGACCTTCACATTGACGGTGAAACACAGAAATTGCATCGGAAATAAATACAAAAGGCACAATGCCGACTTAAGTTCTAGAAGACAGTGTCTTATTACTGTCTATGATTTGTGCCTTCCCTGTGACACCAGTTTTAGAATCCGATGTTTCTCTTCAGTTTTGCTGTTTCCCTTGGACCTTCACATTGACGATGTAACACAGTAATTGCAACGGAATTAAATACAAAAGGCACAACACAGACTTAAGAACAAGAAGACTAACTTTTCTTCGTGGCTATGTTTCGAACCTGTCCTCTGTCACCAGTTTTAGATTCCGATTCACAACTGCAGGTTACTGTATCCCTTGGACTTTCACATTATCGATGGAACACAGAAATTGCATGGGAATTAAAATACACAAGGTACAATACCGACTTAAGTTCTAGAAGACTGTGTCTTATTAGTGTCTATGATTTGTGCCTTCTGTGTGAGACCAGTTTTAGATTCCGATGCTTCACCTCAGGTGTACTGTATCGCTTGGTCCTTCATATTGACGATGCAACACAGTAATTGCATCGTAATTAAGATACAAAGGGCACAATGCCGACTTAAGTACAAGAAGCCTGACATTTCTTAGTGTCTATGTTTAAACCTTTCCTGTGTCACCAGTTTTAGATTCCGACGCTTCACTTTAGGTTTATTGTATCGCTTGGACTTCACTTTGACGATGAAACACAGAAGTTGCATCGAAATTAAATACAAAATGGCACAATGCAGACTTAAGTTCAAGAAGACTGACTTTTGTTAGTTTCTATGCTTTGTGCCTTTTCTATGTCACCGGTTTTGGATTCCGATGCACAACTCCCGGTTTATTATTTCACTTGGACCTTCACACTGACGATGAAACACAGTAATCGCATCGGAATTAAATACAAAAAGCACAATGCCGACATAGGTACAACACGACCGACTTTTCTTAGTGTCTATGTTTTGAACCTCCCCTGTGAGACCAGTTTTAAATTCCGATGCTTGACTTCAGGTTTACTGTGTCCCTTGGACCTTTACATTGACGATGAAACACAGAAATTGCATCGGAATTAAATACAAGAAGCACAATGCCGACTTAAGTACAAGAGGACTGAGTCTTCTTACTGGCTATGTTTTGAGCCTTCACTGTGAGCCAGTTTTAGAATCCGATGCTTCTCTTCAGGTTTGCTGTATCTCTTGGACCATCACATTGACGATGTAACACAGTAATTGCATCGGAATTAATTACAAAAGTCACAGTGCCGAATTAAGTACAAGAAGACTCACTTGTCTTAGTGTCTATGTCTGAGCCATTCCTGTGTCACCAGTTTTGGATTCCGATGCACAATTGTTTGTTTAATGTATCCCTTAGACCTTCACATTGACGATGAAATACAGTAATTGCATCGGAATTAAATACAAAACGCACAATGCCGACTTAAGAACAAGAGGACTGAGTCTTTTTACTGGCTATGTTTTGAGCCTTCACTGTAAGCCAGTTTTAGGTTCCGATGCTTCACTTCAGGTTACTGTATCCCTTGGAACTTCACATTGACGATGAAACACAGAAATTGCATCGGCATTAATTACAAAAGTCACAATGCCGACTTAAGTACAAGAAGACTCACTTGTCTTAGTGTCTATGTTTGAGCCGTTCCTGTGTCACCAGTTTTGGATTCCGATGCACAATTGTTGGTTTACTGTATCCCTTGGACCTTCACATTGACGATGAAATACAGTAATTGCATCGGAATTAAATATAAAAGGCTCAATGCCGACTTAAAGTACAAGACACTGACTTATCATAGTGTCTATGTTTTGAGCCTATCCTGTGAGTCCAGTTTTAGATTGCAATGCTTCACTTCACGATTCTTACTGTCTATGATACGTGCCTTCCCCGTGAGATCAGTTTTAGAATCCGATTCTTCTCTTCAGGTTTGCTGTATCCCTTGGTCCTTCACATTGACGATGAAACAAAGAAATTGCATCGGAATTAAATACAAAAGGCACAATGCCGACTTAAGAACAAGAGGACCGAGTCTTCTTACTGGCTATGTTTTGAGACTTCACTGTGAGACCAGTTTTAGATTCCGATGCATCACTTCAGGGTTACTGTATCCCTTGGACCTTCATATTGTCGATGAAACACATATATTGCATCGGAATTAAACACAAAAGGCACAATGCCGACATAAGTACAAGACGACTGACTTTTTTTAGTGTCTATGTATTGAGCCTTTCCTGTGAGACCAGTTTTAGATTCGGATGCTTCATGTCAGGTTTACTGTATCCCTTGGACGGTCACATTGACGATGAAACATAGAAATTGCATCAGAATAAAATTCAAAATGCACAATGCCGACTTATGTACAAGAAGGCTGAGTCTTCTTACTGTCTATGTTTTGAGCCTTTCCTTTGTCTTCAGTTTTAGATTCCGATGCTTCAATTCAGGTCTACTGTATCCGTTGGACCTACACATTGACAATGAAACACAGAAATTGCATCGGAATTAATTACAAAAGTAACAATGCCGACTTAAGTACAAGAAGGCTCACTTTTCTTAGTGTCGATGTTTCGAGCCATTCCTGTGTCACTAGTTTTGGATTCCGATGCACAATTCCTGGTTTACTGTAACCCTTGGACCTTCAGATTGACGATGAAACACAGTAATTGCATCGGAATTAAATACACAAGGTACAATACCGACTTAAGTTCTAGAAGACTGTGTCTTATTAGTGGCTATGATTTGTGCCTTCCGTGTGAGACTAGTTTTAGATTCCGATGCTTCACCTCAGGTGTACTGTATCGCTTGGTCCTTCATATTGACGATGCAACACAGTAATTGCATCGTAATTAAGATACAAAGGGCACAATGCCGACTTAAGTACAAGAAGCCTGACATTTCTTGGTGTCTATGTTTAAACCTTTCCTGTGTCACCAGTTTTAGATTCCGACGCTTTACTTTAGGTTTACTGTATCGCTTGGACTTCACTTTGACGATGAAACACAGAAATTGCATCGAAATTAAATACAAAATGGCACAATGCAGACTTAAGTTCAAGAAGACTCACTTGTCTTAGTGTCTATGTTTGAGCCTTTCCTGTGTCACCAGTTTTGGATTCCGATGCACAATTGCTGGTTTACTGTGTCAGTTGGACCATCACATTGACGATGAAACACAGGAATTGCATCGGAATTAAATACACAAGGGACAAAACCCGACTTACGTTCTAGAAGACTGTGTCTTATTACTGTCAATGATTTGTGCCTTCCCTGTGAGACCAGTTTTAGAATCCCATGCTTCTCTTCAGGTTTGCTGTATCCCTTAGACCTTCACATTGACGATGTAACACAGTAATTGCATCGGAATTAAATGCAAAATGCACAATACCGACTTAAGTACAAGAAGACTGACTTTTCGTAATGTCTATGTTTCGAACCTGTCCTGTGTCACCAGTTTTAGATCCCGATGCTTCACTTCAGGTTTACTGTATCCCTCGGAACTTCACATTGGCGATGAAACACAGAAATTGCATCGGAAATAAATACTCAAGGCACAATGCCGACTTAAGTTCTAGAAGACTGTGTCTTATTACTGTCTATGATTTGTGCCTTCCCTGTGAGACCAGTTTTAGAATCCCATGCTTCTCTTCAGGTTTGCTGTATCCCTTAGACCTTCACATTGACGATGTAACACAGTAATTGCATCGGAATTAAATGCAAAATGCACAATACCGACTTAAGTACAAGAAGACTGACTTTTCGTAATGTCTATGTTTCGAACCTGTCCTGTGTCACCAGTTTTAGATCCCGATGCTTCACTTCAGGTTTACTGTATCCCTCGGAACTTCACATTGGCGATGAAACACAGAAATTGCATCGGAAATAAATACTCAAGGCACAATGCCGACTTAAGTTCTAGAAGACTGTGTCTTATTACTGTCTATGATTTGTGCCTTCCCTGTGACACCAGTTTTAGAATCCGATGTTTCTCTTCAGTTTTGCTGTTTCCCTTGGACCTTCACATTGACGATGTAACACAGTAATTGCAACGGAATTAAATACAAAAGGCACAACACAGACTTAAGAACAAGAAGACTAACTTTTCTTATTGGCTATGTTTCGGACCTGTCCTCTGTCACCAGTTTTAGATTCCGATTCACAACTGCAGGCTTACTGTATCCCTTGGACCTTCGCATTAACGATGAAACACAGAAATTGCATCGGAATTAAACAGAAAAGGCACAATGAGGACTTAAGTACAAGAGGACTGAGTCTTTTTACTGGCTATGTTTTGAGCCTTCACTGTGAGCCAGTTTTAGGTTCCGATGCTTCACTTCAGGTTTACTGTATCCCTTGGAACTTCACATTGACGATGAAACACAGAAATTGCATCGGCATTAATTACAAAAGCCACAATGCCGACTTAAGTACAAGAAGACTCACTTGTCTTAGTGTCTATGTTTGAGCCTTTCCTGTGTCACCAGTTTTGGATTCCGATGCACATTTGTTGGTTTACTGTATCCCTTGGACCTTTACACTGACGATGAAACACAGTAATTGCATCGGAATTAAATACAAAAGGCTCAATGCCGACTTAAAGTACAAGACCTTGACTTATCATAGTGTCTATGTTTTGAGCCTATCCTGTGAGTCCAGTTATAGATTGCAATGCTTCACTTCACGATTCTTACTGTCTATGATACGTGCCTTCCCCGTGAGACCTGTTTTAGAATCCGCTTCTTCTCTTCAGGTTTGCTGTATCCCTTGGTCCTTCACATTGACGATGAAACAAAGAAATTGCATCGGAAGTAAATACAAAAGGCACAATGCCGACTTAAGAACAAGAGGACCGAGTCTTCTTACTGGCTATGTATTGAGACTTCACTGTGAGACCAGTTTTAGATTCCGATGCATCACTTCAGGTTTACTGTATCCCTTGGACCTTCATATTGTCGATGAAACACATATATTGCATCAGAATTAAATACAAAAGGCACAATGTTGACATAAGTACAAGACGACTGACTTTTCTTAGTGTCTATGTATTGAGCCTTACCTGTAAGACCAGTTTTAGATTCGGATGCTTCACATCAGGTTTACTGTATCCCTTAGACCTTCGCATTGACGATGTAACACAGTAATTGCATCGGAATTAAATACAAAATGCACAATACCGACTTAAGTACAAGAAGACTGACTTTTCGTAATGTCTATGTTACGAACCTGTCCTGTGTCACCAGTTTTAGATTCCGATTCACAACTGCTGGCTTACTGTATCCGTTGCACCTTCACATTAACGATGAAACACAGGAATGGCATCGGAATGAAATAAAAAGGCACAATGCCGACTTAAGTACAAAAGTACTGAGTCTTTTTACTGGCTATGTTTTGAGCCTTCACCTAGAGCCAGTTTTAGGTTCCGATGCTTCACCTTAGGTTTACTGTATCCCTTGGAACTTCACATTGGCGATGAAACACAGAAATTGCATCGGAATTAATTACAAAAATTACAATGCCGACTTAATTACAAGAAGACTCACTTGTCTTGGTGTCTATGTTCGAGCCTTTCCTGTGTCACCAGTTTTGGATTCCGATGCACAATTGCTGGTTTACTGTATCCCTTGGACCTTCACATTGACGATGAAGCACAGTAATTGCATCGGAATTAAATACAGAGGGCACAATGCCGACTTAAAGTACAAGACACTGACTTTCCTTAATGACTATGATTTGAGCCTTTCATGTGAAACTAGTTGTAGAAACCGATGCTTCACTTTAGGTTTACAACATCCCTCGGACCTTCACTTTGACGATGAAAAGCAACAATTGCATCGGAATTAAAAAGCAAAAGGCACAATGCCGACTCAAGTACAAGAAGACTGACTTTTCTTAGTGTCAATTTTAGAACCTTCCCTGTGAGACCAGTTTTAGATTCCGATGCTTCACTTCTGGTTTACTGTATCCCTTGGACCTTCACATTGACGATGAAACACAGTAATTGCATCGGAATTAAATACAAAAGGCACAATGCGACTTAAAGTATGTAATATCTCTTTATATTCTATCAATTATTCTGATACGATTATACCCGTGAATGAGGTTTACTAATTTTCTATCTTCATACTCGCAGAATCCATGCAAAAAGTAGCTCATACATAAGCTATGCCATGAGCGCATAAGTATTCTTTGTAGTACTCTCTCTGGTGGTTGTTAGAAAAGAAAAGGATGATAGGAAAAATTACAGTGGCGCCAGTGTGACAGGACTCTCTTGGATTGTTATATAATATATGTATTTTTTTGTATCATGAAAACCAACGAGAACGAGAGGTAACTAATCTGAAGAGAGATTCGGTACCCATAGTAAAAGATTGCTGATACCAAGAAACGATTTCAACTATTGGACAACACCGAGACTACAGAACAAGGCCAGAGAAATCTAATTTTTTTTCTCCTATAGTTAAAATAGTTTGAAATCAATTTAGAAAGAACTTTTTTCCAGATAGTTGTTAGATTGTAGAACTGTATATTGTGTGATTTTCGTGTCTGGACATCGAACTTTATACCATCTGTGAAGTAATTTGAAAGTTAAGTGTGTCTACGACAGTAAATTTGAAACTGTATTTAGTGATTTGAACCTGATATTGACAGTTATTTAATGGTATTGATTAGAGCGGTGACAGTTATTTGATGGTATTGACTAGAGCGGCATTTAAAATGTCATTGAACCAGCAACGAGAAGTGCAACAGCGTTCAGCTTTTTGCGCAGGAGCAGAGGCCACGGATAGCAATTCTGAGACTGTTGTGGCTAGCGGTAGCAATATAAATAATCCCGCTGGTTCAGAAAACATTCATACAACAGCTGATCAGACTGTTGTTGACACATTAGTTGTTATTATGCAACAGTTGTCTCTATTAGCCGAAGGCCAAGCAGAGGTAAAACGAGACTTATCCGTTATACAAAATGAATTCAAAAATCAACTAGCCGAAAATCAAACAGAATTACAAAATCAGTTAAGAGCAACCTTTACCGAATTAGATCAGAGATTAAATACCCAGACACAGGAAATAAAGGAACAGGCAGAAAGGACCGAACAGAATCTTATTGCTCGAATTGTGCAGGTCCGCCAACAATGCCAAGAAAACAATAGTAAATTAAAAGCGGAACTAACCGAATATGTATCCGTCAAAATTGACACGATACAAAAACAAGTAGAACTGTTTCCTCAAGTAATACAAGCTCAAAAGGACATACAGTGTACCGTAGCTATGATACCAGAAATAACAGAATCCCAAGATAATCTTAAGAAGCAATTTGACGAAGTGAAGGAAAAACAGACGACAGTGGAACATAGAATGAATGTACTTGCGGGAAAGTTTTCAGAAATGACATTAGAGCGGCAAAATTTTCCTTCGGAAACGATAGAAGAAACTGTGAAAGTAGCTTTACAGTCAATTTCGGAGAGTTCCGAGGAGAATTTTTTCAACAAAGGGTTAAAGGAAGTTCGTGAACAACTTGGCGAAGAATTCTCGCATTGGAAAGAAAATATCGAAAGATCACTAAATCTCTCGCAGCAGGATTTAGAAACAGCGAGAAGTAGGAAACAAAACTCTCAATCTGCGCGTGACATTCCGTCCACGTCAAGATCCGATGTAGACAGAACTGGAACGTCGCAAGTTAGTTTCGATATAAAGGATAGCCATAGGGAAAAGTACGAACTGGATGATTTTTGGAATCGTAGTAGCCTTGAGGAGAAGATGATTAAACAGAGACAATTTCAAATCTTTAACCCTGACAAAAAGAATGTTCATCCTGTAGTCTTTATTCGAAGTTTCAGAGGTCTATTTCCACGATCTTGGACAGAATGGCAAAAGATTAGTTTTGTATCTGGATATATACAAGGAACAGGAGCATTGTGGGCATCCGAACAAACACCTTCTTGTAGATGTTACAAAGAATTTGAGCAGGCTTTTCTAGTAAAATATTGGTCTGCTGGAGTACAAGAAAGACTTAGGCAGGAGGTATTATATCCTGAGCCTTTCTCATTTTCTAGAGGATCTCTAAAGAGATATTTTGAGAAATACATTAATAAATCTTTGTATTGGGATGTACCGATTCCTTTGCCGGATATACTTAGAATACTCAAGACCAGACTACCCACCAGTATAAGGAATCAGCTGCTGTATATAAATGATAAGAATATAGACTTATTATGACTACGCTTGATCATATTGATATAATTGAGGAGGACAATAAAAGGGCAAGACAAATGTCATATGAAAGAAGAGTAATAGAAGTGAATTAGAGCTGCAACTCGAATGGGAATGGCGGTAATGGTAGCAGTAACAACAATCATAACCAACTACACTCTTCGAGGAGACTTAGAAATGGACAAAATGCAAACAATAATTATTACCATAAAGGAAACTTTAGTAATGGTGCAGCGAGGGGCTATTTTAGGAACAATAGGAATTTTAATCGATATAATCCAATGTATGGCAACACAGGACAGTTCTACCAACACCAGCCGAACTACAACAATAATTACACGAATCAAGCAAGACAACATAGACAGAATTCACTACAACAACCGATAATCACTGAAGTAGCTGAAGAGACAAATACCAATCGGACCAATAATCAGTCAAACTAAACATGACTGCATCGTGCCCCGGAGGAGCGGTCAAGGGATCTGTTAGGGGCGAAACAGTAAAATTACAATTGTTAAGATATAATGATGGTGAGCTGTTGACTGAAAAGTTAACAAAGGATTTAATAACGTGTCATAATGACAGATCGAGTGTTCTGGTATCGGAAGTATTTGTTGAAATGGAGGAAGTTCCAACGAATGTGATATTGGACACCGCCGCTTCTGCCAATGTCATCTCAGGCACTCTTTTTCGGAGAATTATTAGGAAGAAGAAGGTACCAATTTTGCCAGTACAGAACTGCAAAATCATCGGAGCTGTTGGAGCATGCTCTCCCGATGTCAAAATACAAACACAATTAGAGATGAAAATGGGAAATGTAGCAATAAAATGCACGTTCCTTGTAGTGGAGCAGTTATTAGTGGACTGTATTCTTGGTATTGGGAGTATGCAGGACTACGATTGTCAGATTGATTTCTTGGAAGGAATAGTTAAATTTAAATTAAATGGAGAAGAGATAGGACTGGATTTAAATAGAAAGGAAACGGTGCATGAGAAATATTGTCGTGGTGCCATAATTCAATTAATTGACACTACAAATGGTCGTTGGAAAGAGCTTTCAAAGGATTTGATACAACAGGAGGACTTTAACCAAACAACAATGATAAAAGCTAGTGAATCAAATCAGCTTACTGGGGAACAAAGGCAGCAGCTTCATTATTTGTTAGAAGCATATGAAGAGATTTTTGATGAGAAACCAGGAATTATTAAAGGGTATATTTGTCACCTACAAGTGAAGCCACATCAGACTTACTGTTACACGCACTATCCGATCCCCTGGCGTTTAAAACAATCCGTTAAAAGGGAGATAAATAGAATGTTAGAATGGAACTTGACTGAGCCATCAACTAGTCCCTTTTGTTCTCCGCTCTTAGTCGTCCCAAAACCTGGAGGTAACGTTAGATTAGTTATGGATGTGAGAGAGATTAATAAAATAATAGTACCTGTAAGAACTCATCCTGAAAATATAGATGAATTAATTCAAAACTTCCAGGATGTTTCATACTTAACTAGTGTTGATTTGAGAAGTTCGTACTGGCAGGTCCGAATGGATAAAGGATCTAGGAAATATACCGCATTTATCTATGCTGGGAAAAGTTACCAATTTAGAGTTGTCCCGTTCGGACTTAATATTAGTGCCGGAATATTTATTTCAACGTTGGATTATGTTCTTGGACCAGAATTGCGTAGTCGTATAACTGTGTTTGTTGACGACTTATTAATAGCCACGAAAACATGGGAAGAGCATTTACATATTTTGGAAAGGATTTTTGCTGTTTTCAAGAAAACCGGAATTACAGTAAACTTACAAAAGTCTCATTTTGCTTTACCACAAATTAAGTTCTTAGGACATATGATAGATGCGAAAGGTATCCTGCCTAGCGAGAAGAAGATAAGTGCAATTCGCAATTTTCCATCACCACGGAATAAAAGACAGCTGAAGGGATTTATAGGTATGACATCGTTCTTCCGTCGTTTCATAAAGACTCAAGCCATGAATTCTGAGGTATTAAACCGGCTTCTACGGAAGGATGTGCCATGGCAATGGACTGAAGAATGTGAACTAGCTTTTCGAGACATTAAAGGCCAACTCGTTTACGCATCCTTATTATATCACCCTGATATGAATTGTGAGTTCTGTCTGTCCACGGATTCATCTGATGTTGGATTAGGTGCTTGTCTCTTCCAAATAGGGAAAATAAAAGGGGTACCAACATTCTGTCCGATAGCATTTGCTAGTCGAGTGTTATCGCCCTGTGAAAGAGCTTATACGACCACAGAACTTGAAGCACTTGCGGTTATCTGGGCATTCAAGAAGTTTAGCTATTATTTATATGGTTCGAAAACGATTGTGTATTGTGACCATCAATCACTAACCTTTTTGCAAACATGTAAATTATTACATCCTAGACTGTCACGTTGGACAATGACACTACAACAGTACCAATTTAAAATTATTCATGTGTCTGGCAAAGAAAATATTATTGCGGATGCGCTGTCAAGATCCCCAGAAGGTTTAACGCCGGAAATAGAATCAGTAAATACTTCGGATTTTCCAGTATTACTGTTGCAGGACAATATCTACAAGACTTATTATGTACATCTACGTAGAGATATGGGAAATTTACAACGAAAAGACCCTCGATGGAAGAAGATAATTCAGCTAAAGGAACAACAAAATTCAAGGGCTAGTTTAGATCATTATAAATTAGTAAATGGAGTATTATTCTTCAGATGTGGGAAGGACAACAATCCACGGTGGTGTGTATGTATCCCGAAGGAATATGAGGAAAAATTAATTTGGTTTACCCACTTATCATGGGGACATTTTGGTGTAATTAAATGTGCCAATAAAATAGGAGCATACTGTTATTTTCCGAATATTCGGAGAAAAGTGCACCAAACAATGCAAAACTGTTTACTCTGTCAAAAGGCAAAACCGGATAATAGAGGTAGTAGGCATGTTCTGCATTCAATTATTCCACGAGAGCCAAGGGCGTTAATTTCGTGTGATATCTGCGGCCGTCTCCCACGATCAAGAGGAGGAATCAAATTCATTGTTGGATTCTTTGACGTGTTTACAAAATATGTAAAACTGTATCCATTAACGTGTGCTACTGCCAGAGCTGTTGTAGTGAGATTAGTGCGTGACTATCTTCCGCATGTAGGTTTACCGAAATCCATAATTACAGATAATGCCAGAATTTTTACTGGTTTAAATGGCAGCAAACACTAACACAACTTGGTATTCAACAAATTTTGACATCATGTTACCATCCACAAGGTAGTCCAATAGAACGAGTTTTTCGAGAATTAAACCGATTTATGCGTACATACTGTCACAGTAAACAAACATCATGGACTGATTATTTGTCAGAATTTGAACAAATATTTAATAATCTGACACATACCTCAACTAACTTTACTCCAACAGAGCTTATGTTTAGTCAGACTGAAAAGAACTTCTGGATAAACCATCTGCCAAAGTATGAAGACCAGAATTTAAAATGGGAGGAAAAGATTCGACTCACACTTGTCAATTTAACTAAAAAGGCAATACAACGGAAATTGACATATGATAAACGGATTCACCGGATTCAGACGTTTCATCTTGGAGAAAAGGTTTTATTGAGGCGACACATCCATTCCTCGAAACTGATGAAGAACATAAAAAAATGGAATCTTATTTATACTGGACCATATGTTATTGTAAATATACCAAATCCTGGATCATACTTGTTGGCATATCCCGAATCGAAAAGGATAAAGGTATTATTCCCGCATAATGATATTAAGAGATTTGGTGAAGGATCGTAGATCTGTGATACCTAATATGGAGAAGAATTTAGTGTGGAATTTGGCTATGAGTCGAATGTGTATATAAATATCATGAAGTTTATGTTGTCTAGAGGTTAAGAGACAGTGAGACTACTCCTGTGCTAGGTTAAGAGACAGTGAGATTACCCCTGTGATAGGTTAAGAGACAGTGAGATTACTCCTGTGATAGGTTAAGAGACAGTGAGATTACTCCTGTGATAGTTTAGCACAAAATTTTTAAGATAGGTAGAATAATTTGTTAATTACTAGTGTTTGTAAGTGTGGACTATGAGCAGAAGCCACAGTGATATACAATGAAAGTGCATCTACATTTCCTCAAGACACAGCACTTATGTGAGAATTGCGTGTGAAACTTGAACAGTGTGGGATATGTAGGTAAATACGCTGTGTGTATGATGTGCGCTGTTCGCGCAAGAAAACAAATGAACTGTGAAATGAAGTAACAGTCGATAATGTCACTGTTGCAAACGATTGAAGAAACTCTCTGGTTGCGCGAGAGAAAATTATTATAATGTTTGGATTTTCATTATGGCTTCTATACCAGGAGGATTAATTTAAGAATTTTAATTAACATTTTAATAATAGCAGTTTGTGTGTTTCATATTACGGACATAATTGTTGAAATATATTTCCATAAATGTTCATGAGAGGATGAAGAAGATTCTACGAGTGGATGATTTGTTAAATGAACATACGTCATCATTAATGATATTTATTTGCAACTGGATCTATAAATCAATTAATTATAAGAATAATGAAAATTTTTCAAATTATTCCTTTTGTGGAGTCAGTGTCATATGCCTGTGTTTAAAATTTTTGATCAGGTGTAAACTTAAATTTTATCCATAATTTCGTAATTGAAAGCAAACCTCGGACTGATTCAATGCTCTACTTCCACCTGCACTATAACAAAACGAAGATTAGATTAAAATTTTTTTTTGAGAGGAATACATTCGATATGAGGTGCAACAAAATTTAATTGCCCACAGTCTATTTAGCAATGTTTTGGACAATCAGCAGTTGTAATGCAAAACAACTTTGCTATTGAGGACTACAATAAAAAATTCGCGATTGTCAGGACTGATGGATGTTCCAGTCTAGTACAGATGGAAGAATGTAGGGATCCACTCTGATTTTGAGTTCAACGATGAAATATGGTCTTCGTTGCCTTAATCCACTCTCTTCCAGGGATTTATTCAGTCAGAACCTTTTCTTATTCCACTTTAAACCTGTTTCATGTTCACGTACCTGACCATCTGTTCCTGAGATCTTCTTCCTGTTTCTACGGCACGTTACCAGCTTCTATCCTGTACCATAAGCCATCGCCTGTCCTCCGTGCCGCGTCCACCAAACGCTGTACGTCGCCTACCCGGTGTCCGTACCCAGTGTTCCTGTTCCATCGACTTCACAACGAGATCCCCGGCTACATCGTCGAAAGAAGAATTTAGAAAATTTTTTTTTGAGCAATATTGTAAATTTTTTTTTTTTTTTTTGACTATGAGGCACTTTTCCTTCGATCTAATCTATAGAGCTTCTATATATTTCAAAATTACTGGATTTAGGCTTTCCTATCTTCTTTAATACCTGAGCTGGGGTCTGTTCTTCCGGGTTTTCCAGGGTTTCCCTGTGAAGGCCAGTTCCCAAATGGGTAGACCTTTTTCGTAATTACACCAATCTATATCTTCCCTGGTTATGTACTCGGGATGCGGGTATACCCCAGTACATGTAAAAGCTACAGCTTAGGTATTCCCGTAACTTATTGTCTTAAGATGTTACCCATACTCTCTACAGTAAAATTCTACTAATTCAAAATATTCCTCTTTTGAATAAACAACCCAACAAATTTTTTCTGTTAGCTCGCAAAGTATATTATCATTAACTTTGTTCGCTGCGAGGGGCAATTGTAATATCTCTTTATATTCGATGAATTATTCTGATACAATTCTACCCTTGAATGAGGTTTACTAATTTTCTATCTTCATACTCGCAGAATCCATGCGAAAAGTAGCTCATACAATAGCTATGCCATGAGCGCATAAGTATTCTTTGTAGTACTCTCTCTGGTGGTTGTTAGAAAAAAAGAAAGGGGAGCTTCCGAGTTTGTCTTCGTGCCGATTAGCCTGAGCTTGGTTTGGAAGAACAGTAATCTGATTATTGAGATTTATGACAGAAGATAACTCAGACGAAACTATACGATTAAAAAGGAAATATATATAGATTGCTCCTTCAAATAAAAGGTGTGTATTGGAAATTTGAGAATTAATGACATTTATCGATATATTACGTAGTTGATAATCAGAAGGGAACTTCCGAAAGACTGGATACGAACCTGCATTAAATAATCCAAGAGCTCCATTACTTCTTTGGAAGGCTAAACTTCTTCAAAGCCAAATATCCGCTTGATTTGAGGTTTCCCGACTGATTATACAACGCTCCCAAAATTACGAGGCATTTTCTTTGTACAGATTAGCAGACTGCCGCAAAGCACGAGCCTGCAGAGAAGAAGAATCATTGCCTGATTTCATTCTAACAAGTAAAATTTCAGAGTAATTTTGAGTGATTGAGCTATGACTGTGTTTCCTATCATGAAAGATTGATTGCTCGAACGAATTGAAAGCTACAGAATTACGTAAAAAAGAAGGAAAAATTACAAGTACAAGACACTGACTTTTCTAAATGACTATGATTTCAGCCTATCCTGTGAGACCAGTTTTAGATTCCGATGCTTCACTTCAGGTTACAGTATCCCTAGGACCTTCACATTGACGATACAACATAGTAACTACATCGGACTTCAATACAAAAGACACAATGCCGCCTTAAGTACAAGAGGACTGATTTCTTAGTGTCTATGTTTCGAACCTGTCCTGTGTCACCAGTTTTAGATTCCGATGCACGACTGCAGGTATTCTCTATCCCTTGGTCCTTCACTTTGACGATGAAACACAGTAACTTCATCGGATTTAAATACAAAGGGCTCAATGCAGACTTATGTACAAGAAGACTGAGTCTTCTTACCGCCTATGTTTTGAGCCTTTCCTGAGAGACCAGTTTTAGATTCCGATGCTGCACTTCAGGTTTACTGTATCCCTTGGACCTTCACTTATACGATGAAACACAACAATTGCATCGGAATTAAATACAAAAGGCACAATGCCGACTTAAGTACAAGAAGACTGAATTTTCTTAGTGTCTATGTTTTGAGCCTTTCCTGTGAGACCAGTTTTAGATTCTGATGCTTCACTTAAGGATTACTGTATCCCTTGGACCCTCACATTGACGATGAAACACAGATATTGCATCGGAATGAAATACAAAAGGCACAATGCCGACATAAGTACTAGAAGGCTGTGTCTTCTTACTGTCTATTATTTGAGCCTTCTCTGTGAGCCCAGTTTTGGATTCCGATGCTTCACTTCAGGTTTACTGCATTCTTTGGACTTTCACATTGACGATGCAACACGGTTCTTGCATCGGAATTAAATCCAAAAGGCACAATGCCGACTTAAGTACAAGAAGACGGACTTTTCATAGTGTCTATGTTTAAGCCTTTCCTGTGTAACCAGTTTTAGATTCCGATGCACGACTGCAGGATTACTGTATACCTTGGACCTTCACTTTGACGATGACGCATAACAATTGCATCGGAATTTAATACAAAAGGCACAATGCCGACTTAAGTACAAGAAGACTGACCTCTCTTAGTGTCTATGTTTAAGCCTTTCCTGTGTCACCAGTTTAAGATTCCGATGCACGACTGCAGGTTTTCTGTACCCCTTGGACCTTCACTTTGACGATGAAACACAGTAACTTCATCGGAATTAAATACAAAGGGCTCAATGCAGACTTATGTACAAGATTACTGAGTTATCTTACTGTCTATGTTTTGAGCCTTTCCTGAGAGACCAGTTTCAGATTCCGATGCTTCACTTCAGGTTTTCTGTATCCCTGGGACCTTCACATTGATGATGCAACGCAGTAATTGCGTCGGAACTAAATACATAAGGCACAATGCCGACTTAAGTACGAGAAGACTGACTTCTCTTAGTGTCTATGCTTCTAACCTGTCCTATAACTGCAGATTTACTGTATTCCTTGGACCTTCACATTGACGATGAAACACAGAAAATGCATCGGAATTAAATTCAAAAGGCACAATGCCGACTTAAGTACAAGAACATTGACCTTTCTTAGTGTCAATGTTTTGCGCCTTTCCTGTGATACCAGTTTTAGATTCCGATGCTTCACTTCGGGTTAACTGTATCCCTTGGACCTTCACATTGGCGATGAATTACAGAAATTGTATCGGAATGAAAAACAAAATGCACATTGCCGACTTAAGGACAAGAAGTCTGACTTTTCGTAGTGTCTATGTTTGATCTTTTCCTGCGTCACCAGTTTTAGATTCCGATGCACAACTGCAAATTTACTGTATCCCTTCGACCTTCACATTGACGATGAAACAAAGAAATTGCATCGGGATTAAATTCAAAAGGTACAATGCCGACTTAAGTACAAGAACATTGACCTTTCTTAGTGTCAATGTTTTGCTCCTTTCCTGTGATACCACTTTTAGATTCCGATCCTTCACTTCGGGTTTACTGTATCCCTCGGAACTTCACTTTGACGATGAAACACAGAAATTGCATCGAAATTCAATACAAAAGCCACAATGCGGACTTAGGTACAAAAAGACTGAGTCTTCATACCGTCCATGTTTTGAGAATTTCCTGTGAGACCACTTACAGATTCCGATTCTTCACATCAGGTTTACTGTATCCCTTTTACCTTCATATTGACATTGAAACACAGATATTGCATCGGAATTAAATATAAAAGGCACAATGCCGACTTAAGTGCAAGAAGAATGAGTTCTCTTACTGTCTATGCTTTGAGCCGTTCCTGCGTCACCAGATTTAGATTCCTATGCTTCACGTCAGATTTACTGTATCCCTTGGACCTTCACTTTCAGGATGGAACACAGAAATTGCTACGCAATTAAAAACAGAATGTACAATGCCGACTAAAGTATAAGGAGACTGAGTCAACTTACCGCCTATGTTTTGAGCCTTTCCTGTGAGACTAGTTTTAGATTCGGATGCTTCACTTCAGGTTTACTGTCTCCCTTGGAACTTCACTTTGATTATGAAACACAAGAATTGCATCGGAATTAAATACAAAAGGCACCATGTCGACTTAAGTACAAGGACACAGAGTCTTCTTACTGTATCACATGGACCTTTACATTGACGATGCAAAACAGTAATAGCATCGGAATTAAATACAAAAGGCTCAATGCCGACATAAGGACAAGACGACTGCCTTTTCTTAGTGTCTATGTATTGAGCGATTCCTGTGCGACCAGTTTTAGATTCGGATGCTTTACTTCATGTTTACTGTGTCCCTTGGTCCTACTCTTTGACGATGAAATACAAACATTGCATTTGAATTAAATACAAAAGGCACAATGCCGACTTAAGTACAAGAAGACTGAGTCTTCTTACTGTTTATGTTTTGAGCCTTCCCTGGGAGACCAGTTTTATATTCCGATGTTTCGCTTAAGGTTAACTGTATACCTTGGAACTTCACATTGACGATGAAACAGGTTATAGCATCGGAATTAAATACTAAAGGCACAATGCCGAAATAAGTGCAAGAAGACTGACTTTTCTTAGTGTCTGTGTATTGAGCGATTCCTGTGAGACCAGTTATAGATTCCGATGTTTCATTTCAGGTTTACCGTCTCCCTTGGACCTTCACTTTGACTATGAAACACAAGAATTGCATCGGAATTAAGTACCAAATGCACAATGCGGACTTAAGTACAAGTGGACTGAGTCTTCTTACTGTCTATGCTTTGTGCCTTCCCTGTGAGACCAGTTATAGATTCCGAAGCTTTACGTCCGGTTTACTGTATCCCTTGGACCTTCACACTGATGTTGAGACACAGATATTGCAGCGGAATTAAATACAAAAGGCACATAGCCGACTTAAGGACAAGAAGACTGAGTTCTCTTACTGTCTATGCTTTGAGCCTTTCCTGTGTGACCAGTTTTAGATTCCTATGCTTCACGTCAAGTTTACTGTATCCCTTGGACCTTCACTTTGACGATGAAACACAGAAATTGCATCGGAATTTAATACAAAGAGTACAACGCCGACGTAAGTACAAGGGGACTGAGTCTACTTACCGTCTATGATTTGAGCCTTTCCTGTGAGACCAGTTTTAGATTCGGATGCTTCATTTCAGGTTTACTGTATCCCTTGGACCATCACACTGATGTTGTGACACAGATATTGCAACGGAATTAAATACAAAAGGCACAATGGCGACTTAAGGACAAGAAGACTGAGTTCTCTTACTGACTATGCCTTGAGCCTTTCCTTTGAGACCAGTTTTAGATTCCGATGCTTCTCGTCAGTTTTACTGTATCCCTTGGACCTTCATTTTGACGATGAAACACAAAAATTGCATCGGAATTAAATATAAAAGCCACAATGTGAACTTTAGTACAATAAGACTGACTTTTCTTAGTGGCTATGATTTGAGCCCTTCCTATGAGACCAGTTTTAGATTCCGATGGACAACTGCTGGTGTATTGTATCTCTTGGACATTCACATTGTCGATGAAACACAGTAATTGCAATGGAATTTAATACAAAAATCACAATGCCGACTTAAGTACAAGAAGACTGAATCTTCCTACCGTCTATGCTTTGGGCCTTTCCTGTGAGACCAGTATTAGATTCCGATTCTTCACTTCATGTTTACTGTATCCCTAGGACCTTTACATTGACGATGAAACACAAACATTGTATCGAAATTAAATACAAAAGGCACAATGCCGACTTAAGAACAAGAAGACTGAGTCTTCTTGCTGTCTATGCTTTGAGCCTTCCCTGTGAGACCACGTTTAGATTCCGATGTTTCGCTTCAGGTTTACTGTATCACTTGGTCAAACACATTGACTATGAAACACAGAAATGTCATCGGAATTAAATACAAAAGGCACAATGCCGACTTAAGCACTAGAAGACTGACTTTTCTTAGTGTCTGTGATTTGAGCTTTTTCCTGTGTCACCAGTTTTACATTGCGATGCACGACTGCAAGTTTACAGTATCCCATGGACCTTCACTTTGACGATGAAATACAGTTATTGCATCGGAATAAAATACAAAAGGCACAATGCAGACTTAAGTACCAGACGACTGACTTTTCTTTGTGTTGTGTTTGAGCCTTTCCTGTGTGACCAGTTTTATATTCCGATGCTTCACTTGAGGTTTCTTGTATGCCTTGGACCTTCACTTTGACGATGTTACACAAAAATTGCATTGGAATTAATTACAAAAGGCACAATGCCGACTTAAGTACAAGAAGACTGACTTTTCTTAGTGTCTATGTTTTGAGCCTTTCATGTGACACCAGTTTTAGATTCCGATGCACAACTGCTTGTTTACTGTATCCCTTGGACTTTCACATTGTCGATGAACACAGTAACTGCAACGGAATTAAGTACAAAAGGCACAATGCCGACTTAAGTACAGGAAGACTGACTTCTCTCAGTGTCTATGATTCGAGCCTGTCCTGTGTCACCAGTTTTAGATTCCGATGCATAACTGCAGGTTTACTGTATCCCTTGGACCTTCATGTTGACGATGAAACACAGAAATTGCATCGGAATTCGAAACGAAAGGCAGAATGCCGACTTAAGTACAAGAAGGCTGAGTCTTCTTACCGTCTACGTATCAAACCTTTCCTGTGATACCAGTTATAGATTCCGATGCTTCACTTCAGGTTTAGTGTATCGCCTGGACCTTCACACTGACGATGAAACACCTAAATTGCATCGGAAGTAAATACAAAAGCCACAATGCCAACTTAAGTACCAGAAGACTGAATTTTCTTACCGTCTATGGTTTGAGCCTTTCATGTGTCACCAGTTTAAGATTCCGATGCTTCACTTCAGGTTTACTGTTGAAAGGTGGCTACACTGAGCCACTGCGCCAGAGATTGCGCCAAAGAGTATTACTAAGCCGCCTCCACAGTGCTTGTCGAGGGCTCGTAGTAGACAGTGCCTGTTAAGAACTCGTAGAAGTCAGTGCTTGTCGAGAGCTCGTAGTAGACAGTGCCTGCTAAGAACTCGTAGAAGAGAGCTTGTCGAGAGCTCGTAGTAGACAGTGCCTGTTAAGAACTCGTTGTAGTCAGTGCTTGTAGAGAGCTCGTAGTAGTCAGTGCCTGTCGAGGTCTCGTGGTAGTCTGTGCTGAGATGTTGTAGCAGAGAGTGTTTGTTGAGATGTGCTATTAGGCAGTGCTTGCTGAGATGTGATATTGGAGAGTTCTGGTTGAGATATAATGTAAGGATTAGAATGATTTTCATCAATATAATTGAGGTAATTAACTCCGTTTGTTTTAATTTCAGTATCCTAAATAATGCGTCATTACAGGTTCAGTCAACAAAGCATCTGGCGTGTGTTCTTGTATTAGAGTGTAATTCTGCTTTCCTTACGCAATTATCGTATTTCTAATTTTCTTTTATCACGTCAGTATAATTGGTATTTAAAAATTCTTGTCTTGTGGAAGAAGAACCGTGCCAGATGTGTACGTTGAGTCACAGTCCCACACACAGAACAATTACATTTGTGCTTGGGTTTTGTAGGTTTTGTAGTTGCTGGGGACTTAATTAATTAATTGTGTTAACGAAAAATTTTCATTTCATTCTTTGTTGTTGTTCTTTGCAGTCAGATTGCGTAATAATTCTAGTCAGGGCCAACCGTTTACGAAACAGCGTAATCGGACCTTCAGCTACGAAAAACTAAAAAGTATTTTCAATCATATTTAATTAAGCCCCCATGCACGTGGCGACCGCTGCTTCAGATCGTCCCTTGGAATTCTTCTGATTGTAAAAATAGTAGACCGTAGTATTGTTGTAGTTATTTGAGTTTAGTAATTGTAGTCTGTATTGCATGTGTAGATTTGGTAATTGTCATTCTTCTAATGGTATTTTTTAAAAATTTAAATTGTTGTCTTGTATACGCGTTTGACAATCTAGTGCAATTATTTCAATTGTTCGATTGATCGTGTTTGAGGGAGACATTGCATGTAAATGGTATTGTTGGAGATAAAGAGTCATTGTGTGTAATTTTCGTACAGGGACGAATTTTTTTTATGTTTTGTAAATGATTACGCGGTCGATGAAAAAGGCGAAAATGATGAATAGTGAGAATGACGAAATGGTTGACATGGCGAACTCGCCAACACAGGAGAACAGTGTGATGAATAATGAAGTGGAAAACAATGTAATAAGTCGGGATAATAGTCCGGAACCATTTCAAAATCTTTCTCAATCAGAAAATTCACAGAATACGAGATTAAGGATAGAAGATTCTGAAATAGTATCGAACACAGATAGCCTTACAGCTATGACGAAGGGAGCTGGTTTTGTGGGAAATGTTAGGGGTGAAAAGAATTTTGAAACAGTTACTATGGAGCAGTTCATGAGTGCTATATTAAATATGGGAACAATGGAAACACGGTTTAGATCTGAATTAAAAAGACAGATGGGAACAATGGAAACACGGTTAGACTCACTGGGATCACAAATAGGCACAATTAAAACAGAGATAGGAACAATTAAAACCGAGATGGGAACTTTGGGATCTGAATTAAAAACTGATATGGGAACACTAGAAACACGGTTAGACTCACGAATAGGGACATGTTTTAAAAATATGAAAGATGAGTTAGAGAAAGAAATCAGAGAAGAAGTACAACCGATTTTGAATTCTCATAATAATAGATTAGTTGCAGTAGAGATTAGACAAAGGGAACAGGATAGAGAACAGGAGGAAAGAGATCGCGTGATAGTACAGAAATTTTCAGAGTTAAATTTACAACGTGCACACGACAAGGAGGAAATATTTGAGAGAATCGAGGAATCCGTGCCAAATGACAGAGTAAATAATCTAACACAACAATATGAACAGTTAACTACCAAATGCGTCAATACTGAAACCCGAGTTGCGACACGGAAGACGTAAACAAACAGAAAGAAAAAATAGGTGATTTAGCGGAAAGAGTTGAGGAGATATCAGATAAACTGACAAATCTTAGTTTACATGGGGACAGAGATTCGGATGATACAGCTCCATTACCATTCGCAGAAACCGAAGAGTACCAGAACATAAATAAACATGTTGAAAATCAGGGAAAATTTAATGAACGCGTGAAAAGGGAATTTGAGGCATTACGAAAGCAAGTCAAACAAATTGTAGGCGAAATTGTAGGAAAAGACCGCAAAAGAAATTCGAACTTGACAATAATCGTCATTGGGACTGGGACAGACGCGGTAGGTCTTTGTCGGAACGAGGCGAAAACTTTGACTATAAACACTTTTTGACTGTTCGGAAATTTAAGATCTTCCGTAATTCTAAGAATGACATACATCCATGTTCATGGCTAGATCAATTTAGGTACGCACGTCCGCCAGATGTGCCACAAAGTCACAAACTGGAAATTATGTGCAGCTATTAAAGTCCTCAGGGGATTCACTACTCTAAGTGAATATGTGCCGTAGCGAGCATAGGGCCCCGAACTGTAGTGGTGCTATTTCTCTTTTAGTTTTCTGCACCGCTGCCTACTCTTTTACTATTCTTTGCATCTGTCAAACCAACTCTTCGACTATCAATCTATCTAGTGAGTAAGTAAACAATAACCGGATATGACTGTTTTACCCAAAAGTGACTTTGGAATTTACCGTTTGGACTTACTATATTTTCTGCAGCATTCATTCGTAGCTTAAATGAAATGTTACCTGTTTATCTTCGTGACAATATTACTTCATATGTTGACGATATTCTTATTGCTAAACATTCTTGGAGTGAGCACAACAAAATTTTGGATTCATTATTAAGTATCTTTGCAAGCGTTGGCTTTACAGTGAACTTGGAAAAATCTGAATTTGGTCGTTCTCAGGTGAAATTTCTCGGTCACATTATTTCTACAGAAGGTATTCTTCCTGATCCAGAAAAATTAGACGCTATTCGTAATTATGCTGTTCCTACCATAAAACGTGATGTTCGTGGTTTCCTTGGCGTCTGTAAATTTCTTCGACGCTTTGTTAGATTGGACGATTTGGCCACACCTCGTTTATGTGAACTATCCGGAAAGAAATCTAATTGGTGTTGGGATGAGGAAGCTCAGTCAGAATTTGAACAGCTTCGTGATGCTTTAGTTGCGGCTCCATAACTTTCACATCCGGATCTATCTAAAGATTTTTGTTTGGCGACGGACTCATCATACAAGGGCCTAGGTGCACATTTATTTCAAGAGATAGAAGAAAACGGCGTTGTAGCACAGAAAACTATTGCATTTGGAAGTCGTGTTCTTTCTAAATCAGAAAAGAATTATTCGATTACAGAACTTGAAGCTTTGGCTGTTGTTTGGGCTTTCACAAAATTTCGCACATTTTTGTTTGGCAGACATACTAAGGTTTACACCGATCATCGAGCTCTGGAATTTCTTATGTCGACAAAATTAACTCATGGCAGATTGTCACGATGGGCGTTGTACCTACAGGAATTGGACTTTAGTATTGTTTACATACAGGGTTCTTCAAATATTGTTGCCGATGCTTTATCACGTGCACCTGTGGGTTTGAAACAAAGTGCTGAAGAGGACTGCGTAGAAAACAATTATTGTTTGATGTATATTCAAGGTGTTGCGTTTGAAAACTTTATTTCGTCTTCGCTCCAGGACATCACTAAGGAGCAAAATAAGGATCCAATCTGGAAGGACATTAAGGAGAAGTGGAGGAGAAAGGAAAGCGTGGCGATTAGACAGCATTATTTAGTTCGCAATGACATTCTTTTTAAACGAAAATCGCTTGACAACTCTGTTTGGGTAGTTTGTATTCCTGATGAGTGGGTCAATAAATTGATTTGGTATACGCATTTCAGTTATGCACACTTTGGTTCCAGAAAATGCTTTCATAAATTACGGGAAAATTGCTACTTCAGTAATATGGAAAGACGTATTCGATCTGTTCTGGCCAAATGCAAATTATGTCAAAAGGCTAAGCCGCCAACAGTTTCTCACAGAGCACCGTTGTTTCCTATCATTCCAGCGAAATTAAAGGAGATGGCTGCAGTCGATTTGTTCGGTCCAGTGGTTCGATCTACTATTGGCAGTTTCGTTCTAAAATTTGGCTTCGTACTCTACAGCGTCGTAAAATTAAACCAATTTTCATTTCACTTTTTCACCCTCAATTTAACGCTTCAGAGAGATGGATGAAGGAAATCAATAAATTGTGTCGTCTTTATTGTCATCAGAATCACAGAATGTGGGATCAGTATCTTCATATTTTTCAAAACATTCTGAATGAACTTCCTAATGATTCAACTTCTTTACCGCCTATATTGATATTAAAAAACAAAGCACCGACAAATCGCATTTCTGAAATAGTTCCTTTTCCGCCTTCACGGAAACTGCGGCATTCTGAAGTTGTCAACCTGGCTCTGCGAAATATTGCATCTGCGGCTGCTAGAAGAGAGAAATCAGCTAAGCGTCCTGGTCGTTCAAAAATCTTGTCAGTTGGTCAGAAGGTGTTAATTAAGTCCCACCGTTTGTCTCACAAAGGAATAGGCTTGTGTCGCAAGTTTTTTCTGCTTTATAACGGTCCATATAGAATTCGCAAAATTATTCATGATAACACTGTCGAAGTAGAAACTCTTAAATCTCGACGCTCTAAAGGAATACATCATATATCTAACGTAAAAATTTTTTTTGAATGACATACTTTAGAGAAACCAACAGCTAGATGTAATCATGCAGAGAATACAAGGTTACCGCGCTGTGTTTTGGCGGCGGCACATACTCAAAGCAACAGTCAAGTCTGCGCGCCGCACAAGGCCGTCGTTGAACGCGAACAATTGCTTCCTACGTCACGCGCCTACAGCTGATCGAGTGCTCAGTGCGAATGCACTGACAGCCGTAAACAAATACACAGTTTAATTTCTCCGACTAAATTCAGTATAAAGCTATAGTGACTTGATGAATTATGTTATTAACATTCAGTATTTTTCAGGATACGGTTGTATAAAATATTTAAGAACTTCAGGTAAATTCTGTGTGTCTCCGACGTTAAGAGGACTTGCTATCGAGAAATTTTCAGGAAGAATGTAATTTCGAAGAAGAAACTAATAAACTAAAAAGGGTAAATATTAATTGAGTTTATTTTTCAGGTAACATATTTCCACTTAGGTACGTACTTTAGACGTAATTTGCTGCTCGCGATTACGTGATTCATACTTTGTGCTAAATTTCATGTTCTATGAAATTACTTGTGAAGCGACGTACTTGCGTACGTTAACTGATTTTGACAATGATTATTAATGAACTGGGTTGTAACTTGTATATATTATGCATCGCTTGGCTGCTATGCTTTTTCACTGATGTCATAATTTTTTTATTATGTGTCTGCTGTGCATATTTATTTAAATTATAATTGTAACCTGATTAATTGTGCTGACTGTGATTATGTATGTAAGTTATACTTTGTGATTTATCTGCTTGCGCCTTCATGTTTGCTTATTAAGATGACATATGAACATTTATTTGCTTATGCTGATATGATGCTAATGACATGTTTACTGCTTTACCTATGGATTGCATATTTATACATATCTGTTGTTGTCATAACTACTCTTTAATGTGGTGTATAGAAATGCTGATATACTGTGTACAAACAGAGAGTTGAGGTCACACTATTGGATTAATTATAGATTGTTCGATTGGCAGAGCCTCGTTGTAGGATTTGTGCTGCATCCACTTTTTGACATTCTGTTCTCTACTGGTATATTTACTCGCTATTGCTTGTTTTGCTTACGCTAAGTGCCTTATATTTTTAAGATAAGAAAATGAACTGCTATAATTCGACGAACGACGTTAGTACAAGAAACTTCATAGAAGTCACATGAGCTGGAGGTTTTATGGAAGCTGTATAACTTTATGCTAATAGGAAGGAAGCTAACGACATGACATACCGAAACTAGGTTTAGACCATTGACAGTCATTACACTGCATTTTCCGTGAGCAATTGAAATAGGAAGTGACACTAGACACAAGAAATACTCCACATGTTTGCTTCTGCCATAATTCTTGAAGTGGTGTACACACTGTGAAATATTGTGATCATTCACATTCCGTAATCGTACTTAATTACTGAGAGTTATTCGAACTAAGTCTGTTAGAGGTCATGTATGCATTTCTTTGTTTATAATTCGTAATGAATAGAAGATTAGGCTCAGATGGATTACACAGAGGTTGTGTGTTGACAATGTGTCTTCGGATTGTATGGGATGATGAGGTTTGCATTAGGATTTTATCTGTACTTGTTCGAGGAGACTGACTAGAGGAAAGAGTTGTTATGGAAGTGAAATAATATTGGTAATAAGGTTTATATGTATCGACGCATTGAAGAGGTATTATTGAGGTATTATTGAGATTGTGTGAAATTGATGATTATTGGAGTTTTGGTGGATAAGAGGTAAAGTAAGTGAAGAGCATATATTGGCAATAAGGTTTATATGTATCGACGTATTGAAGAGGTGTTATTGCGGTATTATTGAGGTTGTGTGAAGTTGATGATTATTGGAGTTTTGGTGGATAAGAGGTAAAGTAAGCGAGGTGCATATTATTTTTGTTGGCCTTATGGAACAAGGAGGATGAAGATAGCAGACTAGAACACTAAAGTAGAAGGAAGGTAGTCTATACACATACTTTGTTAAATCAGTAAGCAGTATATACTATTTTTTGGAGAGAGGAAGTATTTGCATATCTTGGCTCACTGACAGTTGTTCAGCAACAGTTCATTTGATTCGGCTTGGCAAACATTGGTCTTGACATGATGACTATGACGTTGACTTAACTATTATTGACTGTTATACATTGCTGCCACTACTACTTGATACACATGATGAACATCAGATTTTGACAGAATTGCATTTACACAGTTAACACTATTCAGTTACACAGTAGTACTTAATGTGGATGAAAGATGAGTGAGTGTGTTTTGTGTGTTTTCCTTTCCTGATCCTACCCACCTATCTCGTAAATATTATTTTATTTGTTTGTAGTGGCTTGCACTGACACCCATAAATATTATAGGTTTACTGATATTTGAGTATTTGCAATAGTTAATATGAAAATTATCTGACATCATTTGTGTGTTTGTTATGATTTGTATGTTTAGTGTAAAAGCATTTGTATGTGCATTCAAACTATTGTTCATGCCTGAACTGTCTGATTAGTGAGGGTAAATATTATGAACTGTTACCTGCACTTTTTCAACATAATGTGTGACACTTAGGAACGTTTAATTTCTGCTGATGAACTGTCTGATTAGTGATAGTGAATATTATGGACTGTTACTTGTACTTTTTCTACATGATTGGTGACACTTAGGAATGATTAATTTCTGCTGATGCACAGTGTGATTAGTGATAGTGAAAATCATGGACCGCTCTCTGGACCTGCTCATCATTGCTAGGTGCAACTGATGGACTACTTGTATGGAAATGAAGTCACTTGTTGGTGTCTGCACCTGCTCAACATTACTGGGTGCACAGATGAAGCTACTTCTATGGATATGAAGTCACTAGTTGCTGTCTGCACCTACTCAACATTGCTGGGTGCCACTGTTAGTACTGTTTCTACTGAAATGATGTTACTTCTTGCTGTCTGCACCTACTCAACATTGCTGGGTGCCACTAATGGAACTGCTTCTATTGAAATGAAGTCACTTGTTGGTGTCTGCACCTGCTCAACATTACTGGGTGCACAGATGAAGCTACTTCTATGGAAATGATGTCACTTGCCGGTGTCTGCACCTACTCAACATTGCTGGGTGCCACTGATGGATTGCGTCTACTGAACTAATGTGACTTGTTGCTGTGTGTATCTCTTCAACTTTACTGGGTGCCACAGATGGAACTGCTTCTACTGAAATGATGTCACTTGTTGGTGTCTGCACCTGCTCAACATTGCTGGATGCAACTGATGGACTGCTTCTACTGAAATGATGTCACTTGTTGGTGTCTGCACCTGCTCAACATTGCTGGGTGCAACTGATGGACTGCTTCTGCTGAAACGATGTCATTTGTTGGTGTTTGCACTTGTTGACCATTGTTGTGCTGGAATTATCAACTATTTTTTTTTGAACAATTAAAAGTATTTTATGTGAACATTTGTATAAACTGATTTTTTGTGTATTGTGCAAACTATTATGTAAAGCCACATGTATGAAAAGAATTTGTATTGCCTACTGTATTTTATGTATTAGGTTATTGAAAGGTCAGGGCAAAGCCAAAATTTTAACAAATTATGTGATATTTAGGTATTAATATTATTTTTTATTTTTGTCTGTATTTTTCTGGACGAATTTAGTGGTATTTTCACCACCAATGCTGGCAAAAACACCATCAAATTCTGTTCTGTGGAGGAGGGGCATATGAAAGGTGGCTACACTGAGCCACTGCGCCAGAGATTGCGCCAAAGAGTATTATTAAGCCGCCTCCACAGTGCTTGTCGAGGGCTCGTAGTAGACAGTGCCTGTTAAGAACTCGTAGAAGTCAGTGCTTGTCGAGAGCTCGTAGTAGACAGTGCCTGTTAAGAACTCGTAGAAGAGTGCTTGTCGAGAGCTCGTAGTAGACAGTGCCTGTTAAGACCTCATAGTAGTCAGTGCTTGGAGAGAGCTCGTAGTAGTCAGTGCCTGTCGAGGTCTCGTGGTAGTCTGTGCTGAGATGTTGTAGCAGAGAGTGTTTGTTGAGATGTGCTATTAGGCAGTGCTTGCTGAGATGTGATATTGGAGAGTTCTGTCTGAGATATAATGTAAGGATTAGAATAATTTTCATCAATATAAATGAGGTAATTAACTCCGTTTGTTTTAATTTCAGTATCCTAAATAATGCGTGATTACAGGTTCAGTCAACAACGCATCTGGCGTGTGTTCTTGTATTAGAGTGTAATTCTGCTTTCCTTACGCAAATATCGTATTTCTAATTTTCTTTTATCACGTCAGTATAATTGGTACTTAAAAATTCTTGTCTTGTGGAAGAAGAACCGTGCCAGATGTGTACGTTGAGTCACACTCCCACACACAGAACAATTACATTTGTGCTTGGGTTTTGTAGGTTTTGTAGTTGCTGGGGACTTAATTAATTAATTGTGATAACGAAAAATTTTCATTTCATTCTTTGTTGCTGTTCTTTGCAGTCAGATTGCGTAATAATTCTAGTCAGGGCCAACCGTTTACGAAACAGCGTAATCGGACCTTCAGCTACGAAAAACTAAAAAGTATTTTCAATCATATTTAATTAAGCCCCCATGCACTGTTTCCCTTGGACATTCACTTTGACATTGAAACACAGAAATTGCATCGGAATGAAATACACAATGCACAATGCCGGTTTAAGTACAAGAAGACTGAGGATTCATACCGTCTATGCCTTAAACCTTTCCTGTGTGATCAAGTTTAGATTTCGATGCTTCACTTCAGGTTTACTGTATCCCTTGGACATTCACACTGACGATGAAACACAGAAATTGCATCGGAATTAAATACAAAAGGCTCACAGCCGACTTAAGTACAAGAAGACTGACTTTTCTTAGTGTCTAAGTTTGGGGCCTTTCCTGTGAGACCAGTTTTAGATTCCGATGCTTCATTTCAGGCTTACCGTGTCCCTTGGACCTTCACATTGACGATGTAACACACAAATTGCGTCGGAATCAAATACAAAAGGCACAATGCCGACTTAAATACTAGCAGACTGCGTCTTCTTACAGTCAATGATTTGAGCCTTCCCAGTGAGACCAGTTTTAGATTCCGATGCTTCACTTCAGGTTTACTGTATTCCTAGGACCTTCACATTGACGATGCAACACAGTAATTGCATCGGAATTGAATGCAAAAGGCACAATGCCGACTTAAGTACAAGAGGACCGACTTTTCTTAGTGTCTATTTTTCGAACCTGTTATCTGTCACCAGTTTTCAACTCCGATGCACAACTGCAGGTTTACTGTATCCCTTGGACTTTCACATTGACGATGAACCACAGATATTGCATTGGAATTAAATACAAAAGGCACAATTACGACTGAAGTACAAGAGGACCGAGTCTTCTTACTGTCAATGCTTTGAGACTTCACTGTAAGACCAGTTTTAGATTCCGATTCTGCACTTCAGGATTACTGAATCCCTCGGACCTTCACTTTGACGATGAAAAACAAAAATTGCGTCGGAATTAAATTTAAAATGCTCATGGCCGACTTAAGTACAAGAAGACTGACTTTTCTTAGTGTCTATGTTTTAAGCCTTTTCTATGTCTCCAGACGTGGATTCCGATGCACAACTGCTTGTTTACTGTATCCCTTGGACCTTCACATTGACGATGAAACACAGTAATTGCATCAGAATTAAATGCAAAAGTCACAGTGCCGACTTAAGTAAAAGAAGACTGACTTTTCTTAGTGTCTATCATTTGAACCTTCCCTGTGAGACCAGTTTTAGATTCCGATGCTTCACGTCAGGTTTACTGCACTCTTGGAACTTCACATTGACGATGAAACACAGATATTGCAACGGAATTAAATACAAAAGGCACAATGCCGAATTAAGTACAAAAGGACTGAGACTTCATACAGTCTATGTTTTGAGCCCATCCTGTGACACCAGTTTTAGATTCCGATGCTTCACTTCAGGTTTACTGTATCCGTTGGACCTCCACATTGTCGATGAAACACAGATATTGCATCGGAATTAAATACAAACGGCACAATGCCGTCTTAAGTACAAGAAAACTGAGTCTTCATACAGTCTATGCTCTGAGCCTTTCCTGTGTCACCAGGTTTAGATTCCGATGCTTCACTGCAGGTTTACTGTATCGCTTGGACCTCCACATTCACGATGAAACACAAAAAATTGCATGGGAATTAAACACAAAGGACACAATGCCGACTTAAGTACAAGAAGACTGAGTCTTCTTACCGTCTATGCTTTGAGCCATTCCTGTGAGACCAGTTCTAGATTCCGATGCTTCTTTCAGGTTTATTCTATCGCTTGGACCTTCACATTCACGATGAAACACAGAAATTGCATCGGAAATAAATACAAAAGCCACCATGCCGACTTAAGTACAAGAAGACTGACTTCTCTTAGTGTCTATGTTTCGAGCCTTTCCTATGTCACCAGTTTTAGATTCCGATGCACAACTGCAGGTTTACTGTATCCCTTGGAACTTCACATTCACGATTAAACACAGACATTGACACGGAATAAAATTCAAAAATCACAATGCCGACATAAGTACAAAAAGACTACGGCCTCTTACCGTCTATGATTTGATCCTTTCCTGTGAGACGAGTTTTAGATTCCGATGCCTCACGTCAGGTTTACGGTATCCCTTGGACCTGCACATTGACGATGAAACACAGAAATTGCATCGGAATTAAATACAGTAGGCACAATGCCGAATTAAGTACAAGAAGACTGAGTCTTCTTACTGTCTATGTTTTGAGCCATTCCTGTGTCACCAGTTTTAGAATCCGATGCTTCACTTCAAGTTTACTGTATCCCTTGGACCTTCACTTTGACGATGAAACACAGAAATTGCATCGGAATTAAATACAAAAGGCACAATGCCGACTTAAGTACAAGACGACTGAGTCTTCTTACCGTAAAAGTTTTGAGCCTATCCTGTAAGACCGGTTGAAGATTCCGATGCTTCACTTCAAGATTACTGTATCCCTTGGACCTTCACATTGACGATGAAACACAGAAATTGCATTGGAATTAAATACAAAAGGCACAATTCACGACATAAGTACAAGAAGACAAATGTTTCTTAGAGTCTATGTTTCGAGCCTTTCCTGTGTCACCAGTTTTACATTCCGATGCACAACTGCAGGTATACTGTATACTTTGGATCTTCACATTCAGCATTAAACACAGGAATTGCATCGGAATTAATTACAAAAGACGCTATGCCGACTTAGGTACAAGGTGACTGAGTCCTCTTACCGTCTATGAATTGAGCCTGTCCTGTGGGTCCTGTTTTAGATTCCGATGCTTGACGTTATTTTTACTGTATCCCTTGGACCTTCACATTGACGATGAAACACAGAAATAGCATCGGAATTAAATACAAATGGCACAATTCCGACATAAGTACAAGGAGACTGAGTCTTCTTACCGTCTATGCTTTGAGCCTTTCCTGTGAGACCAGTTCAAGATTCCGATGCTTCACTTCAGGTTTACTGTATGGCTTGGACCTTCACATTGACGATGAAACGCAGAAATTGTATCGGAATTAAATAGAAAAGCCACCAGCCCACTTAAGTACAAGAAGACTGAATCCTCTTACTGTGAATGACTTGAGCCTTTCCTGTGAGACCAGTTTAAGATTCCGATGCTTCACTTCAGGGTTACTGAATCACTTGGACCTTCAGATTCACGATGAAACACAGAAATTGCATCGGAATTAAATATGAAACGCACAATGCTGACTTAAGTTCAAGAAGACTGACATTTCTTAGTGTCAATGTTTGGGCCTTTTCTATGGCACCAGTTTTAGATTCCGATGCACAACGTCTGGTGTACTGTATCCCTTTTACCTTCACATTGACGATGAAACACAGAAATTGAATCGGAATAAAATTCAAAGAGCACAATGCTGACATAAGTACAAGAAAACTGAGTCTTCTTTCTGTCTATAGTTTGAGTCTTTCCTGTGAGACCAGTTTTCGATTCCGATGCCTCACTTCAGGTTTACTGTATCCCATGGACCTTCACTTAGACGATGAAACTAAAAAATTGCATCGGAATGAAGTACAAAAGGCACAAGGCCGACTTAAGTACAAGAAGACTGACTCTTGTTAGTGTCTATGTTTCGAGCCTTTCCCGTGTCCCCAGTTTGAGATTTCGATGCACAACTGCAGGTTTACTGTATCCCTTGGAACTTAAAATTCACGATTAAACACAGAAATTGCACCGGAATTAAATACATAAGCCACAATACCGATTTACGTACAAGAAGACAGAGTCCTCTTATCGTCTATGATATGAGCCTTTCCTGTGAGACCAGTTTTAGATTCCGATGCTTCACTTCATGTTTACTGTATCCCTTGGCCCTTCACATTGCCGATGAAACACAGCAATTTCATCGGAATTAAATACAAAAGCCACAATGCCGACTTAGGTACAAGAAGGCTGAGACTTCTTAATGACTATGTTTTGAGCCTATTGTGTGAGACCAGTTTTAGATTCCGATGCTTCACTTCATGTTTACTGTATCCCTTGGCCCTTCACATTGCCGATGAAACACAGCAATTTCATCGGAATTAAATACAAAAGCCACAATGCCGAATTAGGTACAAGAACCCTGTGTCTTCTTGTCGTCTATGTTTGAGCCTTTCCTGTGAGACCAGTTTTAGATTCCGATGCTTCACTTCAGGTTTACTGTACCCCTTGGACCTTCACTTTCACGATGAAACACAGTAATTGCATCTGAATGAAATACAAAAGGCACAATGTCGACTCAAGTACTGGAAGACTGAGTCTTCTTACTGTCTATGCTTTGAGCCTTTCCTGTGTTACTTGTTTTAGATTCCGATCCTTCACGTCAGGTTTTATGTATCACCTGGAACTTCACTTTGACGATGAAACACAGAAATTGCATCGGTATTAAATACAAAAGGCACAATGCCGACACAAGTACAAGAAAACTGAGTCTTCTTACCGTCGATAGTTTGAGTTTTTCCTGTGAGACCAGTTTTAGATTCCGATGCCTCTTTTCCGGTTTACTGTACCCCTTGGACACTCACTTTGACGATGAAAAGAGAATTTGCATCGGAATTAACTACAAAAGTCACAATGCCGACTTAAGTACAAGACGTCTGACTTTTCTTAGTGTCTATGATTTAAGGCTTTCCTGTCAGACCAGTTTTAGATTCCGATGCTTCACTTTAGGTTTACTGTATCCCGTGGCCCTTCACTTTGACGATGATACACAGAATTTACATCGGAATTAAATACGAAAGGCACAATGCCGACTTAAATACATGAAGACTGAGACTTCTTAATGTCTATGTTTTTAGCCTATCGTGTGAGACCAGTTTTAGATTCCGTTGCTTCACATCATGTTTAGTGTATCCCTTGGCCCTTCACATTAGCGATGAAAGACAGCAATTGCATCGGAATTAAATACAAAAGCCACAATTTCGACTAAGGTACAAGAACCCTGAGTCTCCTTGTCGTCTATGTTTGAGCCTTTCCTGTGGGACCACTTTTAGATTCCGATGCTTCACTTCAGGTTTACTGTACCCCTTGGACCTTCACTTTCACGATGAAACACAAAAATTGCATAGGAATTAAATACAAAAGGCACAATACCGACTCAAGTACAAGACGACTGACTTTTCTTAGTTTCTATGTTTTGAGCCATTCCTGTGTCACCAGTTTTAGATTCCGATGCACAACTGCAGGTTTAATGTATTCCTTGGAACTTCACATTCACGATTAAACACAGAAATTACATCGGAGTAAAATACATAAGGCACAATGCCGACTTAAGTACAAGAAGACTGAGTCCACTTACCGTCTATGATTTGAGCTTTTCCTGTGAGACCAGTTTTAGTTTCTGATGCTTCACTTCAGGTTTACTGTATCACTTGGACCTTCACATTGACGATGACACACAGTAATTCATCGGAATTATATACAAAAGGCACAATGCCGACTTAGGTACAAGAAGACTGACTTTTCTTAGTGTCAACGTTTTCAGCGTCTCCTGTGAGACTAGTTTTAGATTCGTTTCTTCACGTCCAATGTACTGTTTCCCTTGCACCTTCACTTTGACGATGAAACCCAGAAATCGCATCGGGATAAAGTACAAAAGGCACAATGCCAACTTAAGTGCAAGAAGACTGAGTCTTCATACCGTTTATGTTTTGAGCATTTCTGTGAAACCAGTTTTAGTTTCCGATGCTTCTCTTCAGGTTTACTGTTTCACTTGTACCTTCATATTGACGATGAAACACAGAAATTTCATAGGAACTAATTACAAACGGCACAATGCAGACTTAAGTACAAGAAGACAGACTTTTCTTAGTGTTTATATATCTAGGCTTTCTTGTGTCACATGTTTTACATTCCGATGCACAACTGCAGGTTTACTGTATCTCTTGGACCTTCATATTGACGATGAAACACAGACATTGCATCGGAATTAAATACAAATGGCACAATGTCGCCTTTAGTACAAATGGGCTGACTTTTCCCAATGTCTATGTTTAAGCCTTTGCTGTGTCAGCAGTTTCAGTTTCCGATGCACGACTGCAGGTTTACTGTATCCCTTGGACCTTCACTTAGACGATGAAACACAGTAATTGCATCGGAAGCGAAGACAAATTGCACAATGCCGACAAATGTACAAGAAGACGGAGTCTTCTTACCGTCTATGCTTTGAGCCTTTCCTGTGAAACCAGTTTTATGTTCCGATGCTCGACTTCAGGTTTACTGTATCCCTTGGACCTTCACTTTCACGATGAAACAGAAATATTGCATCGGAATTAAATATAAAAGGCTCAATGCCGACTTAAGTACAAGGAGACTGACTTTTCTTAGTGTCTATGTTTTGAGCCTTTCTGTGAGACCAGTTTTAGTCTCTGATGCTTCACTTCAGGTTCACTATATCCCTTGGATCATCATTTTGACGATGAAACACAGTAATTGCATCGGATTTAAATACAAATATCACAATGCTGACTTAAGTACCTGAAGACTCATTTTCATAGTGTCTATATTATGAGCCTTTCCTGTGTGACCAGTTTTAGTTTCCGATGCTTCACTTCAGATTTACTGTATCCCTTGGACCTTCGCTTTGACGATGAAACACAGAAATTGCTTCAGAATTAAATACAAAAGGCACGATGCCGACTTAAATACAAGAACACTGAGGCTTCCTGCTGTCTATGATTTGAGCCTTCCCTGTGAGACCGGTTTTAGATTCCGGGGCTTCGCTTCGGGTTTACTGTATCCCTTCGACCTTCCCTTTGACGATTAAACACACAAATTGCATTGGAAGTTAATACAAAAGCCACAATGGCGAATTAAGTACAATAAGAATGAGTCTTCTCACCGTCTATGTTTAGAGCCTTTCCTTTGAGAACAGCTTTAGATTCTGGTGCTTCGCTTCAGGTTTACTGTATAACATGGACCTTCACAGTGACTATGAAGCACAGAAATTGCATCGGAATTAAATACAAATGCAAAATGCCGACTTAAGTACAAGAAGACTGACTTTCCTTAGTCTCTATGTTTCGAGCCTTTCCTCTGTCACCAGTTTTAGAATCCGATGCCAACAGCAGGTTTACTGTATCCCTTGGAACTTCACATTCACGATTAAACACAGAAATTGCATCGGAATTTCATACATAAGGCACAATGCCGACCTAAGTACAAGACGACTGACTTTTCTTAAAGTCTATGATTTAAGCTTTTCCTGTGAGACCAGTTTTAGATTCCGATGCTTCATTTCCGGTTTACTGTATCCCTTGGACCTTCACATTGACGATGAAACACAGAAATTGCATTGGATTTAAATACAAATGGCACAAGGCCTACATAAGTACAAGAAGACAGACTTTTCTTAGTGTCTCTATATCGAGCCTTTCCTGTGTCACCAGTTTCAGGTTCCGATGCTTCACGTCCAACTTACTGTATCCCTTGGACCTTCACATTGACGATGAAACACAAAAATTGCAACGGAATTAAATATAAAGGCACAATGCCGATTTTATTACAAGAAGACAGACTCTGCATAGTGTTTATGGTTTGAGACTTTCCTGTGAGACCAGTTTTAGATTCTGATACTTCACTTCAGGTTAACTGTATCCCTTGGACCTTCATTTTGACGATGAAACACAGTAGTTGCATCGGAATTAAATACAAAAATCACAATGCCTACTTAAGTACAAGAAGAGTGAGTTTTCATAGTGTCTATGCTTTGAGCCATTCCTGTGAGATCAGTTTTAGATTCCGATTCTTCACTTCAGGTTTACTGTATCCCTTGTACCTTCACTTTGACGATGAAACACAGTAATTCCATCGGATGTAAATACAAAAGGCACAATGCCGAATTAAGTACAAGACCACTGACTTTTCCTAGTGTCTATGTATTAAGCCTTCCCTATGAGACCAGTTTTAGATTCCGGTGCTTCGCTTCAGGTTTACTGTATCCCTTGGAACTTCACATTCACGATTAAACACAGAAATTGCATCGGAATTTGATACATAAGGCACAATGTAGACCTAAGTACAAGACAACTGACTTTTCTTTGTGTCTATGTTTTAAGCTTTTCCTGTGAGACCAGTTATAAATTCCGATTCTTCACTTCAGGTTTACTGTATCCCTTGGCCCTTCACTTTGACGATGAAACACAGTAATTCCATCGGAATTAAATACATAAGGCACAATGCCAACTTAAGTACAAGACGAGTGACCTTTCTTAGTGTCTATGGTTTAAGCCTTTCCTGTGAGATCAGTTTTAGATTCCGATGCTTTACTTCCGGTTTACTGTATCCCTTGGACCTCCACATTGACGATAAAACACAGAAATTGCATCGGATTTAAATACAAATGGCACAAGGCAGACTTAAGTACAAGAGGACTGACATTTCCTAGTCTCTATGTTTTGAGACATCCCTCTGTCACCAGTTTTAGATCCCGATTCACAACTGCAGGATCACTGTTTCCCTTGGAACTTCACATTCACGATTAAACATAGAAATTGCATCGGAATTTAATACATAAAGCACAATGCCGACTTAAGTTCAAGAAGACTGAGTCCTCTTACCGTCTATGATTTGAGCTTTTCCTGTGAGACCAGTTTTAGTTTCCGATGCTTCACTTCAGGTTTACTGTGTCCCTTGGCCTTCAGATTGACGATGAAACACAGAAGTCGCATCGGAACTAATTACAATTGGCACAATGCCGACTTAAGTACAAGAAGACTGACTTTTTTTAGTGTCTCTATTTCGAGCCAATCCTGTGTCACCAGTTTTAGATCCCGATGCTTCACTTCTGGTTTACTGTATCCCTTGTACCTTCACTTTGACAATGAAACACAGTAATTCCATCGCAATTAAATACAAAAGGCACAATGCCGACTTAAGTACAAGACGACTGACTTTTCTTAGTGTCTATGTTTCAAGCCTTTCCTGTGAGACCAGTTTTAGATTCCGATGCTTCACTTCAGGTTTGTTGTATCCCGTGGCCCTTCACTTTGACGATGAAACACAAACATTGCATCGGAATTAAATACAAAAGGCACAATGCCGACTTAAGTACTAGAACACTGTGTCATCCTGCTGTCTATGTTTTGAGCCTTCCCTATGAGACCAGTTTCAGATTCCGGTGCTTTGCTTCAGGTTTACTGTATACCTTGAACCTTCACTTTGACAATGAAACACAAAAATTGCATCAGAATTAAATACAAAAGGCACAATAGCGACTTAACTTCAAGAAGACCGAGTCTTATTACTGTCTACGCTTAGGGGCCATCCTGTTTCACCAGTTTTAGACTCCGATGCTTCACTTCCATTTTACAGTATCCCTTGGACCTTCACTTTGGTGGTGAAACACAGCAATTGCTACGTAATTAAATACGAAAGACACTATGCCGACTTAAGTACAAGAAGACTGAGTCTTCTTACTGTCTATGTTTTGAGCCTTTCCTGTGAGACCACTTTTAGATTCTGATGCTTCACTTCAGGTTTACTGTATCCCTTGGACCTTCACTTTGACGATGAAATACCAACATTGCATCGGAATTAAATCGAAAAGGCACAATGCTGACTTAAGAACAATAAGAGTGAGTCTTCTCGCCGTCTATGTTTGGAGCGTTTCCTTTGAGACTGGTTTTAGATTCTGGTGCTTCGCTTCCCGTTAACTGTATCCCTTGGACCTTCACTTTGACCATGGAACACAGAAATATCATCGGAATTCAATACAAAATGCACAATGCAGACTTAAGTAAAAGAAGGCTGAGTCTTCTTACCGTCTATGTTTTGAGCCTTTCCTGTGAGACCAGTTTTGGATTCCGATGATTCTCGTCAGGTTTACTGTATCCCTTGGACCTTCATTTTGACGATGAATCACAGAAATTGCATCGGAATTTAATACAAGAATCACAATGCCTACTTAAGTACAAGAAGACTGGGTTTTCATAGTGTCTATGCTTTGAGCCAATTCTGTGAGATCAGTTTTAGATTCCGATGCTTCACTTCAGGTTTACTGTTTCCCTTGTACCATCACTTTGACGATGAAACACAGTAATTCCATCGGAATTAAATACAAAAGGCACAATGCCGACTTAAGTACAAGACGACTGACTTTTCATAGTTCCTATGTTTTAAGCCTTTCCTGTGAGACCAGTTTTAGATTCCGATGCTTCACTTCAGGCTTACTGTATCCCGTGTCCCTTCACTTTGACGATGAAACACAAACATTGCATCGGAATTAAATACATCAGGCACAATGCCGACTTAAGTACAAGAACACTGTGTCATCCTGCTGTCTATGATTTGAGCCTTCCCTCTGAGAATAGTTTCAGATTCCGGTGCTTCGCTTCAGGTTTACTGTATACCTTGGACCTTCACTTTGACAATGAAACACAAAAGTTGCATCAGAATTAAATACAAAAGGCACAATAGCGACTTAAGTACAAGAACACCGAGTCTTCTTACTGTCTATGCTTAGGGGCTTTCCTGTGTCACCAGTTTTAGATTCCGATGCTTCACTCCCATTTTACAGTATCCCTTGGACCTTCACTTTGGTGGTGAAACACAGCAATTGCTACGTAATTAAATACAAAAGACACTATGCCGACTTATGTACAAGAAGAATGAGCCTTCTTACTGTCTATGTTTTGAGCCTTTCCTGTGAGACCATTTGTAGATTCTGATGCTTCCCTTCAGGTGTACTGTATCCCTTGGACCTTCACTTTGACGATGGAACACCAACATTGCATCGGAATTAAATCGAAAAGGCACAATGCTGACTTAAGAACAATAAGAGTGAGTCTTCTCACCGTCTATGTTTGGAGCGTTTCCTTTGAGACTAGTTTTAGATTCTGGTGTCTCGCTTCACGCTAACTGTATCCCTTGGACCTTCACATTGACAATGAAACACAAAAGTTGCATCAGAATTAAATACAAAAGGCACAATAGCGACTTAAGTACAAGAAGACCGAGTCTTCTTACTGTCTATGCTTAGGGGCTTTCCTGTGTCACCAGTTTTAGATTCCGATGCTTCACTTCCATTTTACAGTATCCCTTGGACCTTCACTTTGGTGGTGAAACACAGCAATTGCCACGTAATTAAATACAAAAGACACTATGCCGACTTATGTACAAGAAGACTGATCCTTCTTACTGTCTATGTTTTGAGCCTTTCCTGTGAGACCATTTTTAGATTCTGATGCTTCACTTCAGGTTTACTGTATCCCTTGGACCTTCACTTTGACGATGAAATACCAACATTGCATCGGAATTAAATCGAAAAGGCACAATGCTGACTTAAGAACAATAAGAGTGAGTCTTCTTACCGTCTATGTTTGGAGCGTTTCCTTTGAGACTAGTTTTAGATTCTGGTGCTTCGCTTCACGTTAACTGTATCCCTTGGACCTTCACATTGACGATGAAACACAGAAATTGCATCGAAATTAAATACAAAAGGCACAATGCCGACTTAAGTACAAGAAGACTGACTTTTCTTGATGTCTATGATTTGAGCCTTTCCTGTGAGACCAGTTTTGATTTCGATGCTTCACTTCAGGTTAACTGTATCCCTTGGACCTTCGCTTTGACCATGGAACACAGAAATTTCATCGGAATTCAATACAAAAGGCACAATGCAGACTTAAGTAAAAGAAGACTGAGTCTTCTTACCGTCTATGTTTTGAGCCTTTCCTGTGAGACCAGTTTTGGATTCCGATGCTTCTCGTGAGGTTTACTGTATCCCTTGGACCTTCACATTGACGATGAAACACAGAAATTGAATTGGAATTAAATATAAAAGTTACAATGCCGACTAAAGGGGTGCATCCGAGAGTGCCACAGAGAGCTACAACACTAAGAAGAATCGCTTCTCGGCTTTTGGCAAGATCAATGTGTAGTCTTCTTTAATAACAATAAACAAGATAAGAGTAAATGATAAGAAATTAAATAAGATAAGAAAAGTGCGATAAGTAGAGAAGAATCATAACAAGTATAAAAGGGTAAGAACAGAAAATACCCACCCACCATCCCCACGCCTATTACCACCCTATAAACAATAGTTATTATTTAAGAAAGAAATTATTTATAATTGTAATATAACCTAATAGCCTAAAATCATAACAAGTATAAAAGGCTAAGAACAGAAAATACCCACCCACCATCCCTACGCCTATTATCACCCTATAAACAATAGTTATTATTTAAGAAAGAAATTATTTATAATTGTAATATAACCTAATAGCCTAAAATGAATTTCGGGCAACACGGGCTTAGTAAATCTAAAGCCCGTGTTGTTGCCCGTTAACCTTTTTTAGCTATCACCAACTTAACAACACCCACGCACCTCCCCAGGGGTCGTAATCCCTGCAACCCACAGAAGAGACAGATGATTGAGTAGCTGAATTAGTGTTTTTAATTTTAAAAAAAAAAATCTCACGGGATAGATAAGGATGTGCACTGCGCGGCTGCCGCGAGTGAAAAGAGCCAGCAGCAGCCAGAGCACCAAGGACAGCTGATAAGACGTCACGCGCGCCTTATCGTGACGTCACTTCCGCTGATAAGTTTGATTTTCTAGCAACACGGGCTAAGTAAATATATATAGCGGTGCCGGAGGCGCTCAGCCAGCGCTGAATACTCTAAGTCCAGTGATCTGGTGCTGGCTCATTTCACTCGCGGCAGCCGCGCAGTGCACATCCTTATTTATAGGCTAGGCTCTATATTGCAGGGTGACCTTGAGTGGGACTTAGACGCTGAGCGAGGCAGCTGGGCAACACGGGCCTTAGATTTACTAGGCCCGTGTTGCTGGAAAATCAAACTGTTGATTGCGCAACGGGGACTGATAAGGCGCGCTGGCGCTGTGTGCGCCTGGTGGGGGGCAGGAAGTATATCCGGTTCTGAGGCAGCAGCATGCTCAGTCGACTCGAAGCAGCCGCACGAAGCACACAGCCATGCCGTATAGGAGGAGAATGTATAGAAGAAGGAGCAGACTGCCAGTGTACAAGACAGTGGACAGTTTTAGTTTTGTTCCTAATAATGTTTCTCAAGAGGAGTTATTGACTGGACCCATCACTTTTGTTGGTTGCAAGATTAACTTTTCATGTACTACTACAGAACTTGTTCCTGGTAATTCATGGTTAACACTTGCCATAGTACGAGGCAGTGATAAAGCATTACAAGGATTGGAGTTGTACTATGACAGAGATATTATCTGTTATCGGACCTTCTCTATTGGTGTACAAGGTGATAGGAACTATGGAACAGGTGTTGTACATACTGATAAACCATTTTCATTATATACAAGAAACAGGAGACGTGTAAATGCTAATGAAAGAATTTGCTTAACAAGAGTGATAGAGCACAAATCGTAGAATATCTGAGTGACCACCATCAAACGTTCATTTCTGAGGAAGAGGATGTGGAACAAAAATGGAAAAAATTCAGGAACATCGTCCAGTACGCCTTAGATAAGTTCGTACCGACTAAGGTCCAAAGCGAGGGGAAAGATCCACTGTGGTATAACAATCATGTACGACAGGTACTACGGAAACAAAGAAAGCTTCATCATAGGTTTAAGAGTAGTCGAATCATAGCTGATAAGGAAAAGCTGAACGAAGCGAAAAAGAGCGTAAAGAGAGCAATGAGAGAAGCATTCAACGAATTCGAACATAAAACATTGGCAAACAATCTAAACAAGAACCCTAAAAAGTTTTGGTCATATGTAAAATCGGTAAGCGGATCTAAATCCCCTATTCAGTCACTCGTTGACCACGATGGCACCGAAACAGAGGACGACCGAAGAAAGGCAGAAATACTGAATTCAGTGTTCCGAAACTGTTTCACTGCGGAAAATCGTAACACGGTCCCTGACTTCAGCCGTCGCACGGACGCCAAAATGGAAAATATTGAAATAAACGATATCGGAATTGAAAAACAACTGCTATCACTTAGTAGCGGAAAAGCATCCGGACCAGACGAGATACCCTTAAGATTCTACAGTGATTATACTAAAGAACTTGCCCCCTTTCTATCAGCAATTTATCGTAGATCGCTGGAAGAACGTAAAGTACCTAGCGACTGGAAGAAAGCGCAGGTCGTTCCCATTTTCAAGAAGGGTCATAAATCAGATGCGAATAATTATAGGCCTATTTCGCTTACGTCAATCTGTTGTAGAATAATGGAACATGTTTTGTGTTCTCGTATTATGACGTTCTTAGATAATACAAATCTCCTTCATCATAACCAACATGGATTCCGCAAACAGAGATCATGTGAAACTCAGTTCGCCCTATTTGCCCAAGAAATTCACAGTGCCGTAGACACTGGCGAGCAGATTGACGCCGTATTCCTGGACTTCAGGAAGGCATTTGATACGGTTCCGCACTTACGTTTAGTGAAAAAAATACGAGCTTACGGAATATCGGACCAGGTTTGTGATTGGATTCAGGATTTCCTAGAAGAAAGAACACAACATGTCATTCTTAACGGTTCAAAATCTGCAGATGTAGAGGTAATTTCGGGAGTACCGCAGGGAAGCGTGATAGGACCTTTATTGTTTACAATATACATAAATGACTTAGTTGACAACATCGGTAGCTCCGTGAGGCTATTTGCAGATGACACGGTTGTCTACAAGAAAGTAGCAACATCAGAAGACTCGTACGTACTCCAGGAGGATCTGCAAAGGATTAATGCATGGTGCGACAGCTGGCAGCTTTCCCTAAACGTAGATAAATGTAATATAATGCGCATACATAGGGGCAGAAATCCATTCCAGTACGATTATGCCATAGGTGGTAAATCATTGGAAGCGGTAACGACCGTAAAATACTTAGGAGTTACTATCCGGAGCGATCTGAAGTGGAATGATCACATAAAACAAATAGTGGGAAAAGCAGGCGCCAGGTTGAGATTCATAGGACGAATTCTAAGAAAATGTGACTCATCGACGAAAGAAGTAGCTTACAAAACGCTTGTTCGTCCGATTCTTGAGTATTGCTCATCAGTATGGGACATTTACCAGGTAGGATTAATAGAAGAGATAGACATGATCCAGCGAAAAGCAGTGCGATTCGTCATGGGGACATTTAGTCAGCGCGAGAGCGTTACGGAGCTGCTGAACAAGCTCCAGTGGCGGACACTTCAAGAAAGGCGTTACGCAATACGGAGAGGTTTATTATCGAAATTACGAGAGAGCACATTCCGGGAAGAGATGGGCAACATATTACTACCGCCCACATATATCTCGCGTAATGATCACAACGAAAAGATCCGAGAAATTAGAGCAAATACGGAGACTTACAAGCAGTCGTTCTTCCCACGCACAACTCGTGAATGGAACAGGGAAGGGGGGATCAGATAGTGGTACAATAAGCACCCTCCGCCACACACCGTAAGGAGGCTCGCGGAGTATAGATGTAGATGAAGTACAAGAAGACTGAGTCCTCTTACCATCTATGATTAGGGCCCTTCCTGTGAGACCTGTTTTAGATTCCGATGCATTACTGCAGGTTTACTGTATAAATTGGACCTTCACATTGACGATAAAACACAGACATTGCATTGGAATTAAATGCAAAAGGCACAATGCCGACTTCAGTACGAGAAGACTGAGCCTTCTTACCGTCTATGTTTTGAGCCTTTCCTGTGAGACCAGTATTAAATTCCGAAGCTTCACTTCAAGTATACTGTATCCCTTGGACCTTAACATTGACGATGAAACACAGAAATTGCATCGGAATTAAATATAAAAGGCACAATGCTGTTTTAAGTACAAGAAGACTGACTTTTCTAATTGTCTATGATTTGAGCCTTTCCTGTGCGACCAGTTTTAGATTCCGATGCTTCACTTCAGGTTTACTGTATCCCTTGGATCTTCACACTGATGATGAAACACAGAAATCGCATCAGAATTAAATACAAGAAGCACAATGCCGACTTAAGTACAAGAAGACTGAGTTTTCTTAGTGTCTATGGTGTGAGCCGTTGCTGAGCGACCAGTTTTAGATTCCGATGCTTCACTTCAGGTTTCCTGTATCCCTTGGACCTTCACTTTAACGATGAAACACAAAAATTGAAGTTGAATTAAATACAAAAGTCACAATGCCGACATAAGTACAAGAAGACTGAGTCATCTTACTCTCTATGATTTGAGCCTTTCCTATGTCACCAGCTTTTGATTTCGATGCGTCTCTTCAGGTTTACTGTATCCCGTGGACTTTCACATTGACGATGAAACACAGTAATTGCACCGGAATGAAATACAATAGGCACATTACTGACATATGTACTAGAAGACTAAGTCTTCTTACAGTCTATCTTTTGAGCCTCTCCTGTAAGACCAGTTTTAGATTCCGATGCTTCACTTCAGGTTTACTGTATCCCTTGGGCCTTCACTTTGACGATGAAACACTGAAATTGCATCGAAATTAAATACAAAAGGCACAATGCCGACTGAAGTACTAGAGGACTGAGTCTTCTTACTGTCTATGATTTGAGACATTTCTGTGAGACCAGTTTTAGATTCCGATGCTTCACTTCAGGTTTACTGAATCCCTTGGACCTTCATTTTGACGATGAAACACAAAATTTGTATCGGAATTATATACAAAAGGCACAAGGCTGACTTAAGCACCAGAAACATTGTCATCATACTGTCTATGTTTTGGGGCCCTCCTGTGAGACCAGATTTGGATTCCGAAGATTCACTTCAGGTTTACTGTATCCCTTGGACCTTCACATTGGCGATGAAACACAGAATTCGCATCAGAATTAAATACAAAAAGCACAATGCCGAATTAAGTACAAGAAGACTGACTTTTCTTAGTGTCTATGTTTCGAGCCTTTCCTGTGTCCCCAGTTTTAGATTACGATGCACAACAGCAGGTTTACTGTATTCCTTGGACCTTCACATTGACGATGAAACAATGAAAATGCATCGGAATTAAATACAAAAGGCACAATGCCGACATAAGTTCAAGAAGACTAACTCTTCTTAGTGTATCAGTATTGAGCCTTTTCTTTGTCAAAAGTTTTAGATTCCAATGCACAACTGCTGGTTTACTGTATCCCTTGGAACTTCACTTTCACGATGAAACACAGTAAGTGCATCGGAATTAAATACAAAAGGTACAATGCCGATGTAAGAACAAGAGGACTGAGTCTTCACACTGTCTATGCTTTGAGCCTCTCCTGTGTCACCAGTTTTAGATTCCGATGCTTCACTTCACGTTTACTGTATCCCTTAAACCTTCATTTTGACGATGAAGCACAGAAATTGCATCGGAATTAAATATAAAAGGCACAAGGCCGACTTAAGCAACAGAAGACTTTGACATCATTCTGTCTATGATTTGAGCCTTTCCTGTGCGACTAGTATTAGATTCCGATGCTTCACTTCAGGTTTACTGAATCCCTTGGACCTTCATTTTAACGATGAAACACAAAAATTGCATTGGCATTATATACAAAAGGCACAAGGCCGACTTAACCACCAGAAACTTTGTCATCATACTGTCTATGTTTTGGGGCCCTCCTGTGAGACCAGATTTGGATTCCGATGCTTCACTTCAGGTTTACTGTATCCCTTGGACCTTCACATTGACGATGAAACACAGAAATCGCATCAGAATTAAATACAAAAGGCACAATGCCGACTTAAGTACGTGAAGACAGTTTTTTTAATAGTATCTATGGATCAAGCCTTTCGTGTGTCACCAGTATTGGATTCCCATGCACAACTGCAGGTTTACTGTATCCATTGGAACTTCGCAATCACGATTAAACACAGACACTGCTACAGAATTAATTACATGAGAAACAATGCTGACTTAAGTACAAGAAGATTGATTTTTCCTAGAGTCTATGATTCGAGCCTATACTATGTCACCAGTTTTAGATTCCGATGCACAACTGCAGGTTTACTGTACCCCTTCGCCTTTACATTGACGATGAAACATGAAATTGCATCGGAATTAAATACAAATGGCACATTGCTGACTTAAGTAAAAGAAGACTGAGTTTTATTAGTGTCTATGTTTCGAGCCTTTCCTTTGTCACAAGTTTTAGAATACGATGCAGAACTGCAGGTTTACTGTATCCCATGGACTTTCACATTGACGATGAAACACAGTAATTGCACCGGAATGTAATACTAAAGGCACATTACCGACATATGTACAAGAAGACTGAGTCTTCTTACTGTCTATCTTTTGAGCCTCTCCTGTGAGACCGGTTTTAGATTCCGATGCTTCACTTCAGGTTTACTTTATCCCTTGGGCCTTCACTTTGACGATGAAACACTGAAATTGCATCGGAATTAAATACAAAAGGCACAATGCCGACTGAAGTACTAGAGGACTGAGTGTACTTACTGTCTATGATTTGCGACATTTCTGTGAAACCAGTTTTAGATTCCGATGCTTCACTTCAGGTGTACTGTATTCCTCGGACCATCACATTGACGATGAAACACAGACATTGCATCGGAGATAAATACAAAAGGCACAAGGCCGACTTAAGCAACAGAGGACTTTGTCATCATTCTGTCTATGATTTGAGCCTTTCCTGAGAGACCAGTTTTAGATTCCGATGCTTCACTTCAGGTTTACTGTATACCTTTGACTGTCTCACTGACGATGAAACACAGAAATCGCATCAGAATTAAATACAAATAGCACAATGCCGACTTAACTACAAGAACACTGACATTTCTTAGTGTCTGTGTTTTGAGCCATTCCTGTGTCATCAGTTTTAGATTCCGTTGCACTACTGCTGGGTCACTGTATCCCTTAGACCTTCACATTGACGATGAAACAAAGTAATTGCATCGGAATTAAATACACAAAGCACAATGCAGACTCAAGTACAAGATGACTGACTTTTCTTAGTGTCTGTGTTTTGAGCCTTTCCTGTGTAACCATTTTTAGATTCCGTTGTACTACTGCTGGTTTTCTGTATCCCTTTGACCTTCACATTGACGATGAAACACAGTAATTACAACGGAATTAAATACAAAATACACAATGCACACTCAAGTACAAGAAGACTGACTCTTCTTAGTGTCTATGTTTTAGGCATCTCCTGTGAGACCAGTTTTGATTTCGATGCTTCACTTCAGGTTAACTGTATCCCTTGGACCTTCACTTTTACCATGGAACACAGAAATTGCATCGGAATTCAATACAAAAGGCACAATAATGACTCAAGTACAAGAAGGCTGAGTCTTCTTACCGTCTATGTTTTGAGCCTTTCCTGTGAGACAGTTTTGGATTCCGATGCTTCTCGTCAGGTTTACTGTATACCTTGGACCTTCACATTGGCGATGAAACACAGAAATTGCATAGGAATTAAATATAAAAGTTACAATGCCGACTTAAGTACAAGAAAACTGAGTCATCTTACTGTCTATGCTTTGAGCCTTTTCTGTGTCACCAGTTATAGATTCCGATGCTTCACTTCAGGTTTACTGTATCCTTTGGACCTTCCCTTTGGCGATGAAATACAGAAATTGTATCGGAATTAAATACAAAATGCACAATGCCGACTTAAGTACAAGAAGACTGAGTCCTCTTACCGTCTATGATTTGGGCCCTTCCTGTGAGACCAGTTTTACTTTCCGATGCATGACTGCAGGTTTACTGTATAACTTCGACCTTCACATTGACGATGATACACAGAAATTGCATCGGTTTTAAATACAAAAGGCACAATGCTGTTTTAAGTACAAGAAGACTGACTTTTCTTAGTGTCTATTTCTTGAGCCTCTCCTGTGAGACTAGTTTTATTTTCCGATGCTTCACGTCTAACTTACTGTATCTCTTGGACTTTCACTTTGACGATGAAACACAGAAATTGCGTCGTAATTAAATACTAAAGGCACAATGCCGACTTAGGTACAAGAAGACTGACTTTTCATAGTGTCTATGCTCTGAGACATTCCTGTGAGACCAATTTTAGATTCCGATGCTTCACTTCAGGTTTACTGTATTCCTTGGTCCTTCACTTCGACAATGAAACACAAAAATAGCATCTAAAATAAATACAAAAAGCACAAGGCCGACTTAAGCACCAGGAGACTTTGTCATCTTACTGGCTATGCTTTGTGCCTTTCCAGTGAGACCAGTTTTAGATTCCGATGCTTCACTTCAGGTTTACTGTATCCCTTGGACCATCACTTTGACGATGAAACACAGATATCGCATCAGAATTAAATACAAAAGGCACAATGCCAACTTAAGTACAAGAAAACTGACTTTTCTTAGTGTCTATGTTTCGAGACTTTCCTGTGTCCCCAGTTTATGATTACGATGCACCACAGCCGGTTTACTGCATCCCTTGGAACTTCACATTCACGATTAAACACAGAATTTGCATCGGAATTGAATACATAAATCACCTTGACGACTTAAGTACAAAAAGACTGACTTTTCTTATTGTCTATGTTTTGAGCCTTTCCTGTGCGACCAGTTTTAGATTCCGATGCTTCACTTCAGGTTTACTGTATCCCTTGGATCTTCACACTGATGATGAAACACAGAAATCGCATCAGAATTAAATACAAGAAGCACAATGCCGACTTAAGTACAAGTAGACTGAGTTTTCTTAGTGTCTATGTTTGAGCCGTTGCTGAGCGACCAGTTTTAAATTCCGATGCTTCACTTCAGGTTTCCTGTATCCCTTGGGCCTATACTTTAACGAGGAACACAAAAATTGCGGTTGAATTAAATACAAAAGTCACAATGCCGACATAAGTACAAGAAGACTGAGTCATCTTACTCTCCATGATTTGAGCCTTTCCTATGTCACCAGCTTTTGATTCCGATGCGTCTCTTTAGGTTTACTGTATCCCATGGACTTTCACATTGACGATGAAACACAGTAATTGCACCGGAATGAAATACAAAAGGCACATTACTGACATATGTACTAGAAGACTGAGTCTTCTTACAGTCTATCTTTTGAGCCTCTCCTGTGAGACCAGTTTTAGATTTCGATGCTTCACTTCAGGTTTACTGTATCCCTAGGACCTTCACATTGACGATGAAACACAGAATTCGCATCAGAATTAAATACAAAAAGCACAATGCCGAATTAAGTACAAGAAGACTGACTTTTCTTAGTGTCTTTGTTTCAAGCTTTTCCTGTGTCCCCAGTTTTTGATTCCGATGCACAACTGCAGGTTTACTGTAATCCTTATAACTTCACAATCACGATTAAACACAGAAATTGCATCGGAATTTTATACATAAGGCACAATATCTACTTAAGTACAAGAAGACTGAATCCTCTTACCGTCAATGGCTTGAGCCTTTCCTATGAGACCAGTTTAAGATTCCGATGCTTCACTTCAGGTTTACTGAATCATTTGGACCTTCAGATTCACGATGAAACACAGAAATTGCATCGGAATTAAATATGAAACGCACAATGCTGACTTAAGTTTTAGAAGACAGACATTTCTTAGTGTCAATGTTTGGGCCTTTTCTATGTCACCAGTTTTAGATTCCGATGTACTATATCCCTTTCACCTTCACATTGACGATAATTCACAGAAATTGCATCGGAATTAAATACAAAAGGCACAATGCCGACTGAAGTACTAGAGGACTGAGTCTTCTTAAAAAATGGTTCAAATGGCTCTGAGCATTATGGGACTCAACTGCGGATGTCATTAGTCCCCTAGAACTTAGAACTAGTTAAACCAACCTACCCTAAGGACATCACAAACATCCATGCCCGAGGCAGGATTCGAACCTGCGACCGTAGCGGTCTTGCGGTTCCAGACTGCAGCGCCTTTAACCGCACGGCCACTTCGGCCGGCGTGAGTCTTCTTACTGTCTATGATTTGAGACATTTCTGTGAAACCAGTTTTAGATTCCGATGCTTCACTTCAGGTGTACTGTATTCCTCGGACCATCACATTGACGATGAAACACAGACATTGCATCGGAATTAAATACAAAAGGCACAAGGCCGACTTAAGCAACAGAGGACTTTGTCATCATTCTGTCTATGATTTGAGCCTTTCCTGAGAGACCAGTTTTAGATTCCGATGCTTCACTTCAGGTTTACTGTATACCTTTGACTGTCTCATTGACGATGAAACACAGAAATCGCATCAGAATTAAATACAAATAGCATAATGCCGACTTAACTACAAGAACACTGACATTTCTTAGTGTCTGTGTTTTGAGCCATTCCTGTGTCATCAGTTTTAGATTCCGTTGCACTACTGCTGGGTCACTGTATCCCTTAGACCTTCACATTGACGATGAAACAAAGTAATTGCATCGGAATTAAATACACAAAGCACAATGCAGACTCAAGTACAAGATGACTGACTTTTCTTAGTGTCTGTGTTTTGAGCCTTTCCTGTGTAACCATTTTTAGATTCCGTTGAACTACTGCTTGTTTTCTGTATCCCTTTGACCTTCACATTGACGATGAAACACAGTAATTACAACGGAATTAAATACAAAATGCACAATGCACACTCAAGTACAAGAAGACTGACTCTTCTTAGTGTCTATGTTTTAGGCATCTCCGGTGAGACCAGTTTTGATTTCGATGCTTCACTTCAGGTTAACTGTATCCCTTGGACCTTCACTTTTACCATGGAACACAGAAATTGCATCGGAACTCAATACAAAAGGCACAATAAAGACTTATGTACAAGAAGGCTGAGTCTTCTTACCGTCTATGTTTTGAGCCTTTCCTGTGAGACAGTTTTGGATTCCGATGCTTCTCGTCAGGTTTACTGTATCCCTTGGACCTTCCCATTGGCGATGAAACACAGAAATTGCATAGGAATTAAATATAAAAGTTACAATGCCGACTTAAGTACAAGAAAACTGAGTCATCTTACTGTCTATGCTTTGAGCCTTTTCTGTGTCACCAGTTATAGATTCCGACGCTTCACTTCAGGTTTACTGTATCCTTTGGACCTTCCCTTTGGCGATGAAATACAGAAATTGTATCGGAATTAAGTACAAAATGCACAATGCCGACTTAAGTACAAGAAGACTGAGTCCTCTTACCGTCTATGATTTGGGCCCTTCCTGTGAGACCAGTTTTACTTTCCGATGCATGACTGCAGGTTTACTGTATAACTTCGACCTTCACATTGACGATGATACACAGAAATTGCATTGGTTTTAAATACAAAAGGCACAATGCTGTTTTAAGTACAAGAAGACTGACTTTTCTTAGTGTCTATTTTTTGAGCCTCTCCTGTGAGACTAGTTTTATTTTCCGATGCTTCACGTCTAATTTACTGTATCCCTTGGACTTTCACTTTGACGATGAAACACAGAAATTGCGTCGTAATTAAATACTAAAGTCACAATGCCGACTTAGGTACAAGAAGACTGACTTTTCATAGTGTCTATGCTCTGGGACATTCCTGTGAGACCAATTTTAGATTCCGATGCTTCACTTCAGGTTTACTGTATTCCTTGGTCCTTCACTTCGACAATGAAACACAAAAATAGCATCTAAAATAAATACAAAAAGCACAAGGCCGACTTAAGCACCAGGAGACTTTGTCATCTTACTGGCTATGCTTTGTGCCTTTCCAGTGAGACCAGTTTTAGATTCCGATGCTTCACTTCAGGTTTACTGTATCCCTTGGACCATCACTTTGACGATGAAACACAGATATCGCATCAGAATTAAATACAAAAGGCACAATGCCGACTTAAGTACAAGAAAACTGACTTTTCTTAGTGTCTATGTTTCGAGACTTTCCTGTGTCCCCAGTTTATGATTACGATGCACCACAGCCGGTTTACTGCATCCCTTGGAACTTCACATTCACGATTAAACACAGAATTTGCATCGGAATTGAATACATAAATCACCTTGACGACTTAAGTACAAAAAGACTGACTTTTCTTATTGTCTATGTTTTGAGCCTTTCCTGTGCGACCAGTTTTAGATTCCGATGCTTCACTTCAGGTTTACTGTATCCCTTGGATCTTCACACTGATGATGAAACACAGAAATCGCATCAGAATTAAATACAAGAAGCACAATGCCGACTTAAGTACAAGAAGACTGAGTTTTCTTAGTGTCTATGTTTTGAGACGTTGCTGAGCGACCAGTTTTAGATTCCGATGCTTCACTTCAGGTTTCCTGTATCCCTTGGGCCTATACTTTAACGAGGAACCCAAAAATTGCAGTTGAATTAAATACAAAAGTCACAATGCCGACATAAGTACAAGAAGACTGAGTCATCTTACTCTCTATGATTTGAGCCTTTCCTATGTCACCAGCTTTTGATTCCGATGATTCTCTTTAGGTTTACTGTATCCCATGGACTTTCACATTGACGATGAAACACAGTAATTGCACCGGAATGAAATACAAAAGGCACATTACTGACATATGTACTAGAAGACTGAGTCTTCTCACAGTCTATCTTTTGAGCCTCTCCTGTGAGACCAGTTTTAGATTTCGATGCTTCACTTCAGGTTTACTGTATCCCTAGGACCTTCACATTGACGATGAAACACAGAATTCGCATCAGAATTAAATACAAAAAGCACAATGCCGAACTAAGTACAAGAAGACTGACTTTTCTTAGTGTCTTTGTTTCGAGCTTTTCCTGTGTCCCCAGTTTTTGATTCCGATGCACAACTGCAGGTTTACTGTAATCCTTATAACTTCACAATCACGATTAAACACAGAAATTGCATCGGAATTTTATACATAAGGCACAATATCTACTTAAGTACAAGAAGACTGAATCCTCTTACCGTCAATGGCTTGAGCCTTTCCTATGAGACCAGTTTAAGATTCCGATGCTTCACTTCAGGTTTACTGAATCATTTGGACCTTCAGATTCACGATGAAACACAGAAATTGCATCGGAATTAAATATGAAACGCACAATGCTGACTTAAGTTTTAGAAGACAGACATTTCTTAGTGTCAATGTTTGGGCCTTTTCTATGTCACCAGTTTTAGATTCCGATGTACTATATCCCTTTCACCTTCACATTGACGATAATTCACAGAAATTGCATCGGAATTAAATACAAAAGGCACAATGCCGACTGAAGAACTAGAGGACTGAGTCTTCTTAAAAAAATGGTTCAAATGGCTCTGAGCATTATGGGACTCAACTGCGGATGTCATTAGTCCCCTAGAACTTAGAACTAGTTAAACCTACCTACCCTAAGGACATCACAAACATCCATGCCCGAGGCAGGATTCGAACCTGCGACCGTAGCTGTATTGCGGTTCCAGACTGCAGCGCCTTTAACCGCACGGCCACTTCGGCCGGCGTGAGTCTTCTTACTGTCTATGATTTGAGACATTTCTGTGAAACCGGTTTCAGATTCCGATGCTTCACTTCAGGTTTACTGTATTCCTCGGACCTTCACATTGACGACGAAACACAGAAATTGCATCGGAATTAAACACAAAAAGCACAATGCCAACTTAAGTACAAGAAGACTGATATTTTTTCGTGTCTATGTTTCGAGCCTTTACTGTGTCACCAGTTTTAGATTTCGATACACAACTGCAGGTTTACTGTACCCCTTCGACCTTCACACTGACGATGAAACACATAAAATGCATCGGAATTAAATACAAAAGGTACAATGCCGACTTAATTACATGAAGACTGTCTTATCTTAGTGTCTATGTTTCGAGCTCTTCCTGTGTCCTCAGTTTTAGATTCCGATGCGTCTCTTCAGGTTTACTGTATCCATTGGACTTTCACATTGACGATGAAACACAGTAATTGCACCGGAATGAAATACAAAAGGCACATTACCGACATAAGTACAGGAAGACTGAGTCTTCATATTGTCTATCTTTTGAGCCTTTCCTGTGAGTCCAGTTTTAGAATCCGATGCTTCACTTCAGGTTTACTGTATCCCTTTGGCCTTCACTTTGACGATGAAACACTGAAATTACATCGGAATAAAATACAAAAGGCACAATGCCGACTGAAGTACTAGAGGACTGAGTCGTCTTACTGTCTATGATTTGAGACATTTCTGTGAAACCGGTTTTAGATTCCGATGCTTCACTTCAGGTTTACTGTATTCCTCGGACCTTCACATTGACGATGAAACACAGAAACTGCATCGGAATTAGCTACATAAGGCACAATGCCGACTTAAGTACAAGAAGATTTACTTTTCTTAGAGTCTGTGAATCGAGTCTATACTGTGTCACCAGGTTTAGAGTCCGATGCACAACTGCAGGTTTACTATACCCCTTCGACATTCACATTGACGATGAAACACAGAAACTGCATCGGAATTAAGTACAAAAGGCATAATGCCGACTTAAGTTCAAGAAGACAGACTTTTCTTAGTGTCTATGTTTTGAGCCTTTTCTGTGTCACCAGTTATAGATTCCGATGCTTCACGTCAGGTTTGCTGTATCCCTTAAGCCTTCACTTTCACGATGAACCACAGAAGTAGCATCGGAATTAAATACAAAAGGCACAATGCCGACTTAAGTACAAGAAGGCTGACTTTTATTAGTGTCTATGATTCGAGCCTTTCCTGTGTCACCAGGATTAGATTCCGATGCACTACTGCAAGTTTACTGTATCCCTTATAACTTTTCATTCACGATTAAACACAGAAATTGCATCGGAATTTAATACATAAGGCACAATTCCGACTTAAGTACAAGAAGACTGAGCCCTCTTACCATCTATGATTTAAAACTTTCCTGCGAGACCAGTATTAGATTCCGATGCTTCACTTCAGGTTTACCGTATCACTTGGACCTTCACATTGACGATGAAACACAGAAATTGCAACTTAATTAATTACAAAATTCACAGTGCCGACATAAGTACAAGAAGACTGACTTTTATTAGTGTCTATGTTTCGAGCCTTTCCTGTGACACCAGGTTTGGCTTCCGATGCACAACTGCAGGTTTACTGTATCCTTTGGAACTTAGCATTCACGATTAAACTCAGAAATTGCGTCGGAATTAAATACATAAGGCACGATGCCGACTTAAGTACAAGAAGACTGAGTCCTCTTACCGTCTATGCTTTGAGCCTTTCCTGTGTCACCAGTTTTAGAATCCGATGCTACATTTCAGGTTCACTGAATCCCTTAAGCCTTCACTTTGACGATGAAACACAGAAATTGCATCGGATTTAAATAGAAAAGGCTCAATGCCGACATAAGTGCAAGAAGACTGACTTTTCTTGGTGTCTATGTTTCGAGCCTTTACTTTGTCACCAGTTTTAGATTCCGATGCACAACTGCTGGTTTGCTGTATCCCTTGGACCTTCACATTGGCGATGAAACGCAGTAAATGCATCAGAATTAACTACAAACGGGACAATGCCGCCTTAAGTACAAGAAGACTGACATTTCTTAGTGTCTGTGTTTTGAGCCTTTCCTGTGTCACCATTTTTAGATTCCGTTGCACAACTGCTGGTTATCTGTATCCCTTAGACCTTAACATTGACGATGAAACACAGTAATTGCTTCGGAATTAAATGCAAAAGGTACAATGCCGACTTAAGTACAAGAACACTGAGTCCTCTTACCGTCTATGATTTGAGCCTTCCCTGTGAGACCTGTTTTAGTTTCCGATGCTTCACTTCAGGTTTACTGTATCCCTTTGGACCTTCACTTTGACGATGAAACACAGAAATTGCATCGGAATTAAATACAAAGAGCACAATGCCGACTTAAGTACAAGAAGACTGACTTTTTTTAGTGTCTATGTTTCGAGCCTTTACTGTGTCACCAGTTTTAAATTGCGATGCACAACTGCAGGTTTACTGTACCCCTTCAACTTTCACATTGACGATGAAACACAGAATATGCATCGGAATTAAATACAAAAGGCACAATGCCGACTTAAGTGCAAGAAGACTGTATCTTCTTACTGTCTATGATTTGAGCCTTTCCGGTTTCACAAGTTTTAGATTCCGATGCTTCACTTCAGGTTTACTGTATCCCTTAAACCTTCACTTTGAGGATGAAACACAGTAATTGCATCGGAATTAAATACGAAAGGCACACTTAAGTACAAGAAAACTGAGACTTCTTACTGTCTATGCTTTGATCCCTTCCTGCTTCACCAGTTTTACATTCCGATGCTTCACGTGCCATTTACTGTATCTTGGACCCTCACTTTGACGATGAATCACATAAATTGCATCGGAGTTAAATACAAAAGGCACAACGCCGACGTAAGAACAAAAAGGCTGACTTTTCTTAGTGTCTATGTTTTGAACCCTCCCTGTGAGACCAGGTTTAGATTCCGATACTTCACGTCTGGTTTACTGTATCCCTTGGACACTCACATACACAGTGAAACACAGATATTTCATTGGAATTAAATACATAAGGCACAATGCTGACTTAGGTACAAGGAGACCGAGTCCTCTTACCGTCTATGATTTGGGCCATTCCTGAGACACCAGTTTTAGTTTCCCATGCTTCACTTCAGGTTTACTGTCTCCCTTGGACCTTCACTTTGACGGTGAAATGCAAATATTGCTTCGGAATTAAATACGAAAGGCACACTGCCGACTTAAGTACAAGTAGACTGAGTCCTCTTACTGTTTTACTTTGAGCCTTTCCTGAGTCACCAGTTTTAGATTCCGATGCTTCCCTTCTAGTTTACAGTATACCTTGGACCTTTACTTTGACGATGAAACACAGAAATTGAAACGGAATTAATCACAAAATGCACAATGCCGTCATAAGTACAAGAAGACTGACTTTTCTTAGTGTCTATCTTTCGAGCCTTTACTGTGTCACCAATTTTAGATTCCGATGCACAACTGCAGGTTTACTGTACCCCTTCGACCTTCACGTTGCCGATGAAACACAGAAAATGAATCGGAATTAAATACAAAAGGCACAATGCCGACTTAAGTACAATAAGACTGACTTATCTTAGTGTCTATGTTTTGAGCCTTTCCTGTGCTCCAGTTTTAGATTACGATGCACAACAGCAGGTTCACTGTATCCCTTGGAACTTCACATTCACAATAAAACACAGAAATTGCATCGGAATTTTACACATAAGGCACAATACCGACTTAGGTACAAGAAGACTGAGTCCTCTTACCGTCTATGATTTGAGCCTTTCCTGTGAGACCAGTTGTAGATTCCGATGCTTCACTTCAGGTTTACTGTATCACTTGGACCTTCACATTGACGATGATACACAGATACTGCATCGGAATTAATTACAAAAAGCACAATGCCGACTTAAGTACAAGAAGATAGACTTTTCTTAGTGTCTATGATTCCAGCATTTCCTGTGTTTTCAGTTATAGATTCCGATGCTTCACGTCCAATTTACTGTATCCCTTGGACCTTCACTTTGACGATGAAACACAGAAATTGCATCGTAATTAAATACAAAAAGCACAATGCCGACTTAAGTACAAGAAGACTGAGCCCTCTTACCGTCTATGTTTTAAGCCTTTCCTGCGTCACCAGTTTTAGGTTCCGATGCTTCACGTCCAATTTACTGTATCCCTTGGACCCACACTTTGACGATGAATCACATAAATTGCATCGGAATTAAATACAAAAGGCACAACGCCGACGTAAGGTCAAAAAGATTGACTTTTCATAGTGTCAATGCTTTGAGCCTTTCCTGTGAGACCAGTTTTAGATTCCGATGCTTCACTTCAGGTTTACTGAATCCCTTGGACCTTCACTTTGACGATGAAACACAAATATAGCATCGGAATTAAATAGAATAGGCACAATCCCGACTTAAGAACCAGAAGACTTTCTCATCTTACGGTCTATCATTTGAGCCTTTCCAGTGAGACCAGTTTTAGATTCTGATGCTTCACTTCAGGTTTACTGTAGCCCTTGAACCTTCACATTGCCGATGAATCACAGATATCGCATCAGAATTAAATAAAAAAGGCACAATGCCGACTTAAGTACAAGGAGACTGACTTTTCTTAGTGTCTATGTTTTGAACCCTCCCTGTGAGACCAGGTTAAGATTCCGATGCTTCACGTCTGGTTTACTGTACCCCTTGGACCTTCACATAGACAATGAAACACAGAAAGAGCATCGGAACAAAATACAAAAGGCACAATGCCGACTTAAGTACAAGTAGACTGAGTCTTCTTACTGTCTATGCTTAAAGCCTTTCCTTAGTTACCAGTTTTAGATTCCGATGCTTCACTTCAGGTTTACTGTATCCCTTAAACCTTCACTTTGAAGACGAAACACAGAAATTGCAGCGGAATTAATTATAAAAGGCACAATGCCGACTTAAGTACAAGAAGAGAGACTTTTATTAGTGTCTATGTTTCGACTGAAGACTGAATTTTTTTTAGTCTATGATTTGAGCCTCTCCTGTGAGATCACTTTTAGAATCCGATGCACAACTGCAGGTTTACTGTATCCCTTGGTCCTTCACTTTGATGATTGAACACATAAATTGCATCGGAATTAAATACAAAAGGCACAATGTAGACCTTAGTACTAGAATACTGTGTCTTAATACTGTCTATGTTTGAGCCTTCCGTGTGAGACCAGATTTAGATTCCGAAGCTTCACTTCAGATTTACTTTATCTCTTGGACCTTCACATTGACGATGAAACACGGAAATTGCATCGGAACAAAATACAAAAGGCACAATGCCGACTTAGGTACAAGAAGACTAAGTCTTCTTACTGTCTATGTTTTGTGCCTTACCTGTGAGACTAGTTTCTGTTTAAGATGCTTCACTTCAGGTTTACTGTATCCCTTGGACCTTCACTTTAACGATGAAACACAAAAATTGCATCGGATTTAAATACAAATTTCTCAATGCCGAGTTAAGCACAAAAAGACTGAATTTTCTTAGTGTCTATTTTTTTAACCTTTCCTGTGAGACCAGTTTTAGATTCCGATGTTTCAGGTTTACTGTATCCCTTGGACATTCACTTTGACTATGAAACACAAAAATTTCATCGGATTTCAATACAAAAAGCACAATGCTGTCTTAAGTACAAGAAGACTGAGTCTTCATACTGCCAATGTTTTGACCCTTACCTGTGTCGCCAGTTTTAGATTCCGATGCGTCACATCCTGGTTTACTGTATCACTTGGTCCTTTGTTTTGACGATGAAACACAGAAATTGCATCGGAATTAAATACAAAAGGCACAATGCCGACTTAAGTACAAGAAGACTGAGTCTTCTTTCAGTCTATGTTTTGTGCCTTTCCTGTGAGAGCAGTTTTAGTTTAAGATGATTCACTTCCTGGTTTATCCCTTGGACCTTCACTTTCACGATGAAACAACCACAATTGCATCGGAATTAAATACAAGAGGCACAATGCCAACTTAATACAAGAAGAATGACTTTTCTCAGTGTCGTTGTTTGAGCCTTTCCTGTGTCACCAGATTTAGATTCCGATGCTTCTTTTCAGGTTTACTGTATCAATTGGACCTTCCCATTGACGATGAAACACAAAAATTGCATCGGAATTAAATACGAAGGGCACAATACCGACATAAGTACTTGGAGACTGACTCTTCCTAGTGTCTATGTTTAGAGCCATTCCTGTAAGCCTAGCTTTAGATTCCGATGCTTCACTTCAGGTTTACTGCAACCATTGGACCTTCACATTAACGACGAAACACAGAAATTGCTCAGAATCAAATACAAAAGGCACAATGCCGACTTAAGTAAAAGAAGACCGAGTCTTCTTACTGTCTATGCTTTGAGCCTTCCCTGTGAGACCAGTTTTTGATTCCGATGCTTCTCTTCAGATTTACTTTATCCCTTGGACCTTCACATTGACGATGAAACTCGGAAATTGCATCGGAATTAAATACAAAAGGCACAATGCCGACTTAGGTACGAGAAGACTGAGTTATCTTACCGTCTATGCTTTGAGCCTTTCCTGTGAGACCAGTTTTAGATTCCGATGCTTTACTTCAGATTTACTTTATCCCTTGGACCTTCAATTTGACGATGAAACACAGAAATTGCATCGGAATTAAATACAAAAGCACAATGCCGACTTAAGTACATGAAGACTGACTCTTCTTAGTGTCTATCTTTTAAGCCTTTCCTGGGAGACCAGATTTAGCTTCCGATGCTTCACTTCATGTTTACCGTGTCCCTTGGACTTTGACTATGACGATGTAACACGGAAATTGGATCGTAATAAAATTCAAAAGCCACAATGCCGACTTAAGTACAAGAAGACTGACTTTTCTTATTGTCTATGTTTTGAGGCTTTCCTGTGTCGCCAGTTTTAGATTCCGTTGCACAACTAGTGGTTTACTGTATCCCTTGGACCTTCGCAGTGACGATGAAACACAGTAACTGCATTAGAATTAAATACAAAAGGCACAATGCCGACTTAAGTACAAGAAGACTGAGTTTTCTTACCGTCTATGTTTTGAGCCTTTTGCTGTGTGACCAGTTTTAGATTCCGATGCCTCTCTTCAGGTTTACTGTATCCCTTGGAACTTCACGTTGACGATGAAACACAAAAATTGCATCGGAATTCAATACAAAAGCACAATGCCGACTTATGTACAAAAAGACTGACTTTTCTTAGTGTCTATGTTTTGAGCCTTTCCTGTGTCACCAGTTTTAGTCTCCGATGGACAACGGCAGGTTTACTTGTCCCTTGGGCCGTCCCTTTGAGGATTAAACACAAAAATTGCATTTGAATTAAATACCAACGGCACAATGACGACTTAAGTACAAGAAGACTGACTTTTCTTAGTGTCTGTGATTTGAGCTATTCCTGTGTACCCAGTTTTAGATTTCGATGAACAACTGCAGATTTACGGTGTATGTTGGACCATCACATTGGCGATGAAACACAGTAATTGCATCAGAATTAAATACAAAAGGCACAATGCCGACTTAAGTACTAGAGGACTGAGTCTTCTTACTGTCTATGATTTGAGCCCTTCCTGTGAGACCAGTTGTAGACTCCCATGCAATTTTGCCGATTTACAGTTTCCCTTGGTCCTTCGCTTTGACGATAAAACACAAAAATTGCATCGGAAGTGAATACAAAAGACACATTACCGACTTAAGTACAAGAAGAAAGACTTTTCTTAGTGTCTATGTTTCCAGCATTTCCTGTGTTTCCAGTTATAGATTCCAATGCTTCACGTCCAATTTACTGTATCCCTTGGACCTTCACTTTGACGATGAAACACAGAAATTGCATCGTAATTAAATACAAAAGGCACAATGCCGACTTAAGTGCAAGAAGACTGAGCCTTCTTACCGTCTATTTTTTGAGCCTTTCCTGCGTCACCAGTTTTAGGTTCCGATACTTCACGTCCAATTTACTGTATCCCTTGGTCCTTCACTTTGACGATGAATCACATAAATTGCATCGGAATTAAATACAAAAGGCACAACGCCGACGTAAGGTCGAAAAGATTGACTATTCATAGTGTCTATGCTTTGAGCCCTTCCTGTGAGACCAGTTTTAGATTCCGATGCTTCACTTCAGGTTTACTGAATCCCTTGGACCTTCACTTTGACGATGAAACACAAATATAGCATCGGAATTAAATAGAAAAGGCACAATCTCGACTTAAGAACCAGAAGACTTTCTCATCTTACGGTCTATCATTTGAGCCTTTCCAGTGAGACCAGTTTTAGATTCTGATTACTGTAGCCCTTGAACCTTCACATTGCCGATGAATCACAGATATCGCATCAGAATTAAATAAAAAAGGCACAATGCCGACTTAAGTACAAGGAGACTGACTTTTCTTAGTGTCTATGTTTTGAACCCTCCCTGTGAGACCAGGTTAAGATTCCGATGCTTCACGTCTGGTTTACTGTATCCCTTGGACCTTCACATAGACAATGAAACACAGAAAGAGCATCGGAACAAAATACAAAAGGCACAATGCCGACTTAAGTACAAGTAGACTGAGTCTTCTTACTGTCTATGCTTAAAGCCTTTCCTTAGTTACCAGTTTTAGATTCCGATGCTTCACTTCAGGTTTACTGTATCCCTTAAACCTTCACTTTGAAGATGAAACGCAGAAATTGCAGCGGAATTAATTATAAAAGGCACAATGCCGACTTAAGTACAAGAAGAGAGACTTTTATTAGTGTCTATGTTTCGAGCCTTTCCTGTGTCACCAGTATTAGATTCCGATGCACAACTGCTGGTTTACTGTATCCCTTGGTACTTCGTATTCACGATCAAACACAGATATTTCATTTGAATTAAATACATAAAGCGAAATGCTGACTTAAGTACAAGAAGACTGAGTCTTCTTACCATCTATGATTTGAGCCTTTCCTGTGAGACTAGTTTTAGATTCCGATACTTCACTTCAGGTTTACTGTATCATTTGGACCTACACATTGACGATGATACACAGATATTGCATCGGAATTAATTACAAAAGGCACAATGCCGACTTAAGTACAAGAAGAAAGACTTTTCTTAGTGTCTATGTTTCCAGCATTTCCTGTGTTTCCAGTTATAGATTCCAATGCTTCACGTCCAATTTACTGTATCCCTTGGACCTTCACTTTGACGATGAAACACAGAAATTGCATCGTAATTAAATACAAAAGGCACAATGCCGACTTAAGTGCAAGAAGACTGAGCCTTCTTACTGTCTATTTTTTGAGCCTTTCCTGCGTCACCAGTTTTAGGTTCCGATACTTCACGTCCAATTTACTGTACCCCTTGGTCCTTCACTTTGACGATGAATCACATAAATTGCATCGGAATTAAATACAAAAGGCACAACGCCGACGTAAGGTCGAAAAGATTGACTATTCATAGGGTCTATGCTTTGAGCCCTTCCTGTGAGACCAGTTTTAGATTCCGATGCTTCACTTCAGGTTTACTGTAGCCCTTGAACCACCACATTGCCGATGAAACACAGATATCGCATCAGAATTAAATAAAAAAGGCGCAATGCCGACTTAAGTACAATAAGACTGACTTTTCTTAGTGTCTATGTTTCGAGCCCTTCCTGTGCTCCAGTTTCAGATTACGATGCACAACAGCAGGTTACTGTTTGCCTTGTAACTTCACATTCACGATGAAACACAGAAATTGCATCGGAATCAAATACATAAGGCACAATGCCGTCTTAAGCACAAGAAGACTGAGTCCTCTTACTGTCTATGACTTGAGCCTTTCCTGTGAGACAAGTTTTAGATTACGATGCTTCACTTCAGGTTTACTGTATCCGTTGGACCTTCACATTGCCCATGAAACACAGCAATTGCATCGGAAACAAATACAAAAGCCACAATGGCAACTTAGGTACAAGAAGCCTAAGAATTCTTACCGTCTACGTTTTGAGCCTTTCCTGTGAAACCAGTTTTAGAATCCGATGCTTCACTTCAGGTTTACTGAATCCCTTGCACCTTCACTTTGACGACGAAACACAAAAGTATCATCGGAATTAAATACAAAGGGCACAATTCCGACTTAGGTACAACGAGACTGACTTTTCTTAGTCTCTATGTCCAACCATTTCCAGTGTCACCAGTTTTAGATTCCGTTGCACTACTGCAGGTTTTCTGTATCCCTTGGAACTTCAGATTCACGATTAAACACAGGAATTGCCTCGGAATTAAATACGAAAGCCACTATGACGACTTAAGTACGAGAAGGCTCAGTCCTCTTACGGTCTATGGTTTGAGCCTTTCCTGTGAGTCCAGTTTTAGATTCCGATGATTGACTGCAGGTTTCCCGTATCACTTACAACTTCACATTGATGATGAAACAGAGAAATTGCTTGGGAATTAATTACAAAATGCACAATGCCGACTTAAGTACAAGAAGACTGACTTTTCATAGTGTATATGTTTCGAGCCTTTTCTATGTCACCAGTTTTAGATTCCGATGCACAACAGCTGGTGTACTGTATCCCTTGGACTTTCACATTAATGATGAAAGGCAGAAATTGCATCGGAAGTAATTACAAAATGCCTAATGCCGACTTAAGTACAAGAAGACTGACTTTTCTTTGTGTCTATGTTTTGAACTTTCCCTGTGGGACCACGCTTAGCTTCCGATGCTTCACGTCTGGTTCACTGAATCCCTTGGACCTTCACATAGACAATGAAACACAGAAAGAGCATCGGAATAAAATACAAAAGGCACAATGCCGACTTAAGTACAAGTAGACTGAGTCTTCTTACTGTCTATGCTTAGAGCCTTTCCTGTGTCACCAGTTTTAGATTCCGATGCTACACTCAGGTTTACTGTATCCCTTAAACCTTCACTTTGACGATGAAACACAGAAATTGCATCGAAATTAAATACAAAAGGCACAATGCCGACTTAAGTACAATAAGACTGACTTATCTTAGTGTCTATGTTTTGAGCCTTTCCTGTGCTCCAGTTTTAGATTACGATGCACAACAGCAGGTTCACTGTATCCCTTGGAACTTCACATTCACAATAAAACACAGAAATTGCATCGGAATTATATACATAAGGGACAATACCGACTTAGGTACAAGAAGACTGAGTCCTCTTACCGTCTATGATTTGAGCCTTTCCTGTGAGACCAGTTTTAGTTTCCGATGCTTCACTTCAGGTTTACTGTATCACTTGGACCTTCACATTGACGATGATACACAGATATTGCATCGGAATTAATTACAATAAGCACAATGCCGACTTAAGTACAAGAAGATAGACTTTTCTTAGTGTCTATGTTTCCAGCATTTCCTGTGTTTTCAGTTATAGATTCCGATGCTTCACGTCCAATTTACTGTATCCCTTGGACCCTCACTTTGACGATGAATCACATAAGTTGCATCGGAATTAAATACAAAAGGCACAACGCCGACGTAAGGTCAAAAAGATTGACTTTTCATAGTGTCTATGCTTTGAGCCTTTCCTGTGAGACAAGTTTTAGATTACGATGCTTCACTTCAGGTTTACTGAATCCCTTGGACCTTCACTTTGACGATGAATCACAAATATAGCATCGGAATTATATAGAAAAGGCACAATCCCGACTTAAGTACCAGAAGACTTTCTCATCTTACTGTCTATCATTTGAGCCTTTCCAGTGAGACCAGTTTTAGATTCGGATGCTTCACTTCAGGTTTACTGTAGCCCTTGAACCTTCACATTGCCGATGAATCACAGATATCGCATGAGAATTAAATAAAAAAGGCACAATGCCGACTTAAGTACAAGAAGACTGACTTTTCTTAGTGTCTATGTTTCGAGCCCTTCCTGTGCTCCAGTTTCAGATTACGATGCACAACAGCAGGTTACTGTATGCCTTGGAACTTCACATTCACGATGAAACACAGAAATTGCATCGGAATCAAATACATTAGGCACAATGCCGACTTAAGTACAAGGAGACTGAGTCCTCTTACCGTCTATGACTTGAGCCTTTCCTGTGAGACAAGTTTTAGATTACGATGCTTCACTTCAGGTTTACTGTATCCGTTGGACGTTCACATTGCCCATGAAACACAGCATTTGCATCGGAAACAAATACAAAAGCCACAATGCCAACTTAGGTACAAGATGCCTGAGACTTCTTACCGTCTACGTTTAAGCCTTTCCTGTGAAACCAGTTTTAGATTCCGATGCTTCACCTCAGGTATACTGAATCCCTTGGACCTTCACTTTGACGACGAAACACAAAAGTAGCATCGGACTAAATACAAAGGGCACAATTCCGACTTAGGTACAAGGAGACTGACTTTTCTTAGTGTCTATGTTTTGATCCCTCCCTGTGAGACCAGGTTTAGATTCCGATGCTTCACGTCTGGTTTACTGTATCCCTTGGACCTTCACATAGACAATGAAACACAGAAAGAACATCGGAACAAAATAAAAAAGGCACAATGCGAACTTAAGTACAAGAAGAGAGACTTTTATTAGTGTCTATGTTTCGAGCCTTTCCTGTGTCACCAGTACTAGATTCAGATGCACAACTGCTGGTTTACTGTATCCATTGGTACTTCGTATTCACGATCAAACACAGATATTTCATTGGAATTAAATACATAAGGCGCAATGCTGACTTAAGTACAAGAAGACTGAGTCCTCTTACCGGCTATGATTTGGGCCATTCCTGAGAGACCAGTTTTAGTTTCCCATGCTTCACTTCAGGTTTACTGTATCCCTTGGACCGACACTTTGACTATGAAGCACAGAAATTGCATCGGAATTCAATACAAAATGGACAATGCCGACTTAAGTACAAGAAGACTGAGTCTTCTTAGCGTCTATGTTTTGAGCCTTTCCCTTGAGACCAGTTTTGGATTCCGATGCTTCTTTTCAGGTTTACTGTCTCCCTGGAACCTTCACTTCAACGGTGAAATGCAAATATTGCTTCGGAATTAAATACGGAAGGCACAATGCCGACTTAAGTACAAGTAGACTGTGTCTTCTTACTGTTTTACTTTGAGCCTAACCTGTGTCACCAGTTTTAGATACCGATGCTTCCCTTCTAGTTTACTGTATACCTTGGACCTTTACTTTGACAATGAAACACAGAAATTGCATCGGAATTAATTACAGAAGACACAATGCCGACTTAAGTACAAGAAGACTGAGTCTTCTTACCATCTATGTTTTGAGCCTTCCCTGTGACACCGGTTATAGATTCCGATGCTTCACTTCAGGTTTATTGTATCCCTTGGACCTTCACATTGACGATGAAACACAGAATTTGCATCGTAATTAAATATAAAAGACACAATGCCGAATTAAGTACATGAAGACTGACCTCTCTTTGTGTCTATGTTTTGAGCATTTCCTGTGTCACCAGTTGTAGATTCCGATGCACCACTGCAGGTTTACTTAATCCCTTGGAACTTCGCATTCACGATTAAGCACTGAAATTCCATCGGAATTAAATACAAAAGTCACAATGCCGACTTAAGTACATGAAGACTGAGTCCTCTTGCCGTCAATGATTTGAACCTTTCCTGAGAGACCAGTTTTAGATTCCGAAGCTTGGCTGCAGGTTTACGGTATCACTTGGACCTTCAAATTGACGATGAAACACAGAAATTGAAACGGAATTAATCACAAAATGCACAATGCCGTCATAAGTAAAAGAAGACTGACTTTTCTTAGTGTCTATCTTTCGAGCCTTTACTGTGTCACCAGTATTAGATTCCGATGCACAACTGCAGATTTACTGTACCCCTTCGACCTTCACGTTGCCGATGAAACACAGAAAATGCATCGGAATTAAATACAAAAGGCACAATGCCGACTTAAGTACAATAAGACTGACTTATCTTAGTGTCTATGTTTTGAGGATTTCCAGTGCTCCAGTTTTAGATTACGATGCACAACAGCAGGTTCACTGTATCCCTTGGAACTTCACATTCACGATTAAACACAGAAATAGCATCGGAATTATATACATAAGGCACAATACCGACTTAGGTACAAGAAGACTGAGTCCTCTTACCATCTATGATTTGAGCCTTTCCTGTGAGACCAGTTGTAGATTCCGATGCTTCACTTCAGGTTTACTATATCACTTGGACCTTCACATTGACGATGATACACAGATATTGCATCGGAATTAATTACAAAAGGCACAATGCCGACTTAAGTACAAGAAGAAAGACTTTTCTTAGTGTCTATGTTTCCAGCATTTCCTGTGTTTCCAGTTATAGATTCCAATGCTTCACGTCCAATTTACTGTATCCCTTGGACCTTCACTTTGACTATGAAACACAGAAATTGCATCGTAATTAAATACAAAGGGCACAATGCCGACTTAAGTACAATAAGACTGACTTATCTTAGTGTCTATGTTTTGAGGATTTCCAGTGCTCCAGTTTCAGATTACGATGCACAACAGCAGGTTACTGTTTGCCTTGGAACTTCACATTCACGATGAAACACAGAAATTGCATCGGAATCAAATACATAAGGCTTAATGCCGACTTAAGCACAAGAAGACTGAGTCCTCTTACCGTCTATGACTTGAGCCTTTCCTGTGAGACAAGTTTTAGATTACGATGCTTCACTTCAGGTTTACTGTATCCGTTGGACCTTCACATTGCCCATGAAATACAGCAATTGCATCGGAAATAAATACAAAAGCCACAATGCCAACTTAGGTACAAGAAGCCTGAGAATTCTTACCGTCTACGTTTTGAGCCTTTCCTGTGAAACCAGTTTTAGAATCCGATGCTTCACTTCAGGTTTACTGAATCCCTTGCATCTTCACTTTGACGACGAAACACAAAAGTAGCATCGGAATTAAATACAAAGGGCACAATTCCGACTTAGGTACAACGAGACTGACTTTTCTTAGTGTCTATGTCTAACCCTTTCCAGTGTCACCAGTTTTAGATTCCGTTGCACTACTGCAGGTTTCCTGTATCCCTTGGAACTTCACATTCACGATTAAACACAGAAATTGCCTCGGAATTAAATACGAAAGCCACAATGATTACTTAAGTACGAGAAGGCTGAGTCCTCTTACCGTCTATGGTTTGAGCCTTTCGTGTGAGTCCAGTTTTAGATTCCGATTATTGACTGCAGGTTTTCCGTATCACTTACAACTTCACATTGATGATGAAACAGAGAAATTGCTTCGGAATTAATTACAAAATGCACAATGCCGACTTAAGTACAAGAAGACTGACTTTTCATAGTGTATATGTTTCGAGCCTTTTCTATGTCACCAGTTTTAGATTCTGATGCACAACAACTGGTGTACTGTATCCCTTGGACTTTCACATTAATGATGAAAGGCAGAAATTGCATCAGAAGTAATTACAAAATGCCAAATGCCGACTTAAGTACAAGAAGACTGACTTTTCTTTGTGTCTATGTTTTGAACCTTCCCTGTGGGACCACGTTTAGATTCCGATGCTTCATGTCTGGTTTACTGAATCCCTTGGACCTTAACATTGACTATAAACACAGAAATTACATCGGATTTAAATTCAAAAGGCACAATCCCGACTTAAGTACCGGAAGACTTTCTCATCTTACTGTCTATCATTTGAGCCTTTCGTGTGAGACCCGTTTTAGATTCCGATGCTTCACTTCATGTTTACTGTATCTCTTGGACCTTCACTTTGACGATGAAACACAAACATTGAATCGGAATTAAATACAAAAGCCACAATGCCGACTTGGGTACAAGAAGCCTGTGTCTTCTTGTCGTCTACGTTTGAGCCTCACCTGTGAGACCTGTTTTCGATTCCGATGCTTTACTTCAAGTTTACTGTACCCCTCGGACCTTCACTTTGACGATGAAACACAAAAATAGCATCGGAAATAATTACAAAATGCACAATGCCGACTTAAGTACAATAAGACTGACTTTTCATAGTGTCTATGTTTTGAGCCTTTCCTGTCAGACCAGTTTTAGATTCTGATGCTTCACGTCAGGTTGACTGTATCCCTTGGCCATTCACTTTGACGATGAAACTAAATAATTGCGTCGGAATTAAGTAAAAGAGGCACAAAACGGACTTAAGTACAAGAAGAATTACTTTTCATAGTGTCTATGATTTGGAACTTTCCTGTGAGACCAATTGTAGGTTCTGATGCTTCACTTCAGGTTTACTGTATCCCATGGACATTCACTTTGACGATGAAACTAAAAAATTGCATCGGAATTAAGTACAAAAGGCAAAAGGCCGACTTAAGTACAAGAAGACTGAGTCATCTTACTGTCTATGTTTTGAGCCTTTCCTGTGTTACCAGTTTTAGATTCCGATGCTTCACTTCAGGTTTACTGTTTCCCTTGGACCTTCACATTGACGATGAAACACAGTAATTGCATCGGATTTAAATACAACAGTCTCAATGCCGTTTTAAGTACAAGTAGACTGACTTTTCAAAATGTTTATGTTTTGAACCATTCCTGTGAGACCAGTTTTAGATTACAATAATTCACTTCAGGTTTACTGTATCCCTCGGACCTTCACATTGACGATGAAACACAGAAATCGCATCGGAATTAAATACAAAATGCACAACGCCGATTTATGTACAAGAAGACTGACTCTTCTTAGTGTCAATGTTTCGAGCCTTTCCTGTGTCCCCAGTTTTAGATTCCGATGCACATCTGCAGGTTTACTGTATCCCTTGGAACTTCACATTCACGATTAAACACAGAAATTGGAATGGAATTAAATACATAATTCACAATACCGATTTACGTACAAGAAGACAGTGTCCACTTACCGTCTATGATTTGAGCCTTTCCTGTGAGACCAGTTTTAGATTCCGCTGCTTCTCTTCAGGTTTACTGTATCCCTTGGACATTCACTTTGACGATGAAACACAGAATTTGCATCGGAATTAATTAAAAAGTCACAATGCCGACTTAAGTACAAGAAGACTGACTTGTCATAGTGTCTATGTTTCGAGCCTATCCCGTGTCACCAGTTGTAGATTCCGATGCACAACTGCAGGTTCCCTGTATCCCTTGGACCTTCACATTGACGATGAAACACAGTAATTGCACCGGAATTAAATACAAAAGGCACAATGCCGACGTAAGTACAAGAAGACTGACTTTTCTTTGTGCCCATGTTTTGAGCCCTTCCTGTGAGACCAGGCTTAGTTTACGATGCTCCACTTCAGATTTACTGTATCACTTGGACCTTCCCATTGGCGATGAAACACAGCAAGTACATCGGAATCAAATACAAAAGCCACAATGCCGACTTAGGTACAAGAAGACTGAGTCTTCTTACCGTCTATGTTATGAGCCTTTCCTGTGAGACCAGTTTTGGAATCCGATGCTTCACTTCAGGTTTCCTGTACGCCTTAAACCTTCACTTTGATGATGAAATACATAAATTGCATGGGAATTAAATATAAAAGGCTCAATGCCGACTTAAGTGCAAGAAGACTGACTCTTCTTAGTGTCTATGTTTTGAGCCTTTCCTGTGTCACCAGTTTTAGATTCCGGCGCACAACTGGTGGTTTACTGTATCCTTTCGACCTTCACATTAAAGTTGAAACACAGTAATTGCATCGGAATTAAACACAAAAGGCACAATGCCGACTTAGGTACAAGAAGCCTGAGTCTTCTTGTCGTCTACGTTTGAGCCTCTCGTGTGAGACTAGTTTCTGATTCCTATGCTTCTCGTCCTATTCACTGAATCCCTTGGACCTACACTTTGACGATAAAACACAGAAATAGCATCGGAATGAAATACGAAAGGTACAATGCCAACTTCAGTACAAGAAGACTGAGTCTTCGTACTGTCTATGTTCTGAGCCTTTCCTGTGTCAACAGTTGTAGGTTCCGATGCTTCATGGCCAATTTACTGTATCCCTCGGACCTTCACTTTGACGATGAAACAGCAAAATCGCGTTTGAATTAAATACAAAAGGCACAATGAGGTCTTTTGTACAAGAAGACTGACATTTCTTATTGTCTATGATTAAGACTTTCCTGTGCCACCAGTTTCAGTTTCCGATGCACGACTGCAGGTTTACTGTATCCCTTGGACCTTCACTATGATGATGAAACACAGTAATTGGATAGGAATCGCATGCAACATGCACAATGCCGACTTAAGTACGAGAAGACTGAGTCTTCTTACTGTCTATGTCTTGAGATTTTCCTGTGAAACCAGTTTTAGATTCCGATGCTTCACTTCGGGTTTACTGTATCCCTTGATCCTTCACATTGACGATGAAACACAGATATTGCATCGGAATTAATCATAATATGCACAATGCCGACTTAAGTACAAGAAGACTGACTTTTCTTAGTGTCTATATTTCTAGCCTTTTCTGTGTCACCAGTTTTAGATTACGATGCACAACTGCTGGTTTACTGTAACTCTTGGACCTTCACAGTGACGATGAAACACCGAAATTGCATCGGAATTAAATACAATAGGCACAATGCCGACTGAAGTTCTAGAAGACTGGCTTTACTTAGTGTCTATGTTTTGAGCCTTTTCTATGTCACCACTTTTAGATTCCGATGCACAACTTCTGGTTTACTGTATCGCTTGAACCTTCACATTAAATAAAAAAGGCATAATGCCGAAAAAAGTACAAGAAGACCGTCTTTTCTTAGTGTCTGTGTTTTGGGCCCTTCCTGGTGTCACTAGTTTTAGATTCCGTTGCACAACTGCTGGTTTTCTGTATCCCTTAGACCTTCACATTGACGAAGAAACACAGTAATCGCATCGGAATTATAAACAAATGGCACAATACCGACTTAAGTACAAGACGACTGACTTTCCTTAGTGACTATGTTTTAAGCCATTCCTGTGAAACCAGTTTTAGATTCCGATTCTTCACTTCAGGTTTGCTGTATCCCGTGTCCCTACACTTTGACGGTGAAACACAAACATTGCATCGGAATTAAATACTAAAGTCACAATGCCGACTTAAGTAAAAAAACACTGACTCTTCTTATTGTCTATGTTTCGAGCCTTTCCTGTGGCACCAGTTTTAGATTCCGATGCTTTACTTCCAATTTACTGTATCCCTTGGACGTTCACTTTGACGATGAAACACAAAGATTGCATCGGAATTAAATACAAAAGGCACAACGCCGCCTTTGGTACAGGAAGACTGACTCTTCTTAGTGTCTATGTTCAAGCCTTTCCTGTGTCGCAAGTTTCAGTTTCCAATGCACGACTGCAGGTTTACTGTATCCCTTGGACCCTTAATTTGGCGATGAAACTCAGTAATTGCATCGGAATTGAATACAAAAGGCACAATGTCGACTTAAGTACAAGAAGACAGACTTTTCTAAGTATCTATGTTTGAGCCTTTACTGTGAGACCAGTTTTAGATTCCGATGCTTCACTTCAGGTTTACTGTACCCCTGGGACCTTCACTTTGACGACGAATCACAGAAATTGCGTCGGAATTAATTACAAAAGGCACAATGCCAACTTAAGTACAAGAAGACTGAGTCCTCTTAAAGGCTATGACTTGAGCCTTACCTGTGAGACCAGTTTCAGATTACGATGCTTCACTTCATGTTTACTGTATCCCTTGGAACTTCACATTGGCGATGAAACACAGCTATTGCATGGGAATTAAATACAAGAGGCACAATGCCGACTTAGGTACAAGAAGACTGACTTTTCTTAGTGTCCATGATTTGAGCCTTTCCTGTGAGACCACTTTTAGATTCTGATGCTTCACCTCAGGTTTACTGTATCCCTTGGACCTTCATTTTGACAATGAATCACAGTAATTGCATCGGAATTAAATACAAATGGCACAATCCCGACTTAAGTACAAGACGCCTGACTTTTCTTTTTGTCTATGTTTTTAGCCTTTCCTGTGAGACCAGCCTTAGATCCTGATGATACACTTCAGGTTTTCTGCATCCCTTGGACCGTCATTTTGACGATGAAGCACAGTAATTGCATCGGAATTAAATACAAAAGGCACAATGCCGACTTAAGGACAATAAGACTGACTTTTCATAGTGTATATTTTTAGAATTTTTCGTGGGAGACCAGTTTTAGATTCCTATTCTTCACTTCTGGTTTACTGTATCCCTTGGACCTTCACTTTGACGATGAAACACAAAAATTGCTTCGGAATTAAATACAAAAGGCTCAATGCCGACTTAAGTACAATAAGACTGACTTATCTTAGTGGCTATGTTTAGCCTTTCCTGCGTCACCAGTTTTGGAATCCGATGCACGACTGCTGGTTTACAGTTCCTCTTGGACCTTCACTTACACGATGAAAGACAGAAATTGCATCGGAATTAAATACAAAAGGCTCAATGCCGACTTAAGAACATTAAGACTGACTTATCTTAGTGTCTATGATTAGCCTCTCCTGCGTCATCAGTTTTGGAATCCGATGCAAGACTGTAGGTTTACTGTATCCCTTGGACCTTCACTTTGACGATGAAAGACAAAAATTGCATCGGAATTAAATACAAGAGGCTCAATGCCGACTTAAGTACAATAAGACTGACTCATCTTACTGTCTATGTTTAGCCTTTCGTGCGTCACCAATTTTGGAATCCGATGCACGACTGCTGGTTTACTGTATCCCTTGGAACTTCACTTTGACAATGAAACACAAAAATTGCATCGGAATTAAATACAAAAGGCTCAATGCCAAGTTAAATACAATAAGACTGACTTATCTTAGTGTCTATGTGTAGCCTTTCCTGCGTCACCAGTTGTGGAATCCGATGCACGATTGCTGGTTTACTGTATCCCTTGGACCTTCACTTTGACGATGAAGCACAAAAATTGCATCGGAATTAATTACAAAAGCCACAATGCTGACTTAGGTACAAGAAGCCTGAGTCTTCTTGTCGTCTACGTTTGGGCCTCTCCTGTGAGACTAGTTTTAGATTCCTATGCTTCTCGTCCAATTTACTGAATCCCTTGGACCTACACTTTGACGATGAAACACAGAAATAGCATCGGAATGAAATACGAGAGGAACAATGCCCACTTCAGTACAAGAAGACTGAGTCTTCGTACTGTCTATGTTCTGACCCTTTCCTGTGTTAACAGTTGTAGGTTACGATTCTTCACGGCCAATTTACTGTATCCCTCGGACCTTCACTTTGACGATGAAACAGCAAAATTGCGTTTGAATTAAATACAAAAGGCACAATGAGGTCTTTAGTACAAGAAGACTGACATTTCTTATTGTCTATGATTAAGCCTTTCCTGTGTCACCAGTTTCAGTTTCCGATGCACGACTGCAGGTTTACTGTATCCCTTGGACCTTCACTATGATGATGAAACACAGTAATTGCATCGGAATCGCATACAACATGCACAATGCCGACTTAAGTAATAGAAGACTGAGTCTTCTTACTGTCTATGTTTTGAGACATTCCTGTGAAACCAGTTTTAGATTCCGATGCTTCACTTTGGGTTTACTGTATCCCTTGATCCTTCACATTGACGATGAAACACAGATATTGCATCGGAATTAATCACAATATGCACAATGCTGACTTAAGTACGAGAAGACTGACTTTTCTTAGTGTCTATATTTCTAGCCTTTTCTGTGTCACCAGTTTTAGATTACGATGCACAACTGCTGGTTTACTGTACCTCTTGGACCATCACAGTGACGATGAAACACGGAAATTCCATCGGAATTAAATACAATAGGCACATTGCTCACTGAAGTTCTAGAAGACTGACTTTACTTAGTGTCTATCTTTTGAGCCTTTTCTATGTCACCACCTTTAGATTCCGATGCACAACTGCTGGTTTACTGTATCGCTTGAACCTTCACATTGACGTTGAAACACAATAATTGCACCGGAATTAAATACAAAAGGCAAAATGCCAACATAAATACAAGAAGACCGTCTTTTCTTAGTGTCTGTGTTTTGGACCTTTCCTGGTGTCACTAGTTTTAGATTCCGTTGCACAACTGCTGGTTTTCTGTATCCCTTAGACCTTCACATTGACGAAGAAACACAGTAATCGCATCGGAATTATAAACAAATGGCACAATGCCGACTTAAGTACAAGACGACTGACTTTCCTTAGTGACTATGTTTTAAGCCTTTCCTGTGAAACCAGTTTTAGATTCCGATTCTTCACTTCAGGTTTACTGTATCCCGTGTCCCTACACTTTGACGGTGAAACACAAACATTGCATCGGAATTAAATACTAAAATCACAATGCCGACTTAAGTAAAAGAACATTGACTCTTCTTACTGTCTATGCTTCGAGCCTTTCCTGTGGCACCAGTTTTAGATTCCAATGCTTCACTTCCAATTTACTGTATCCCTTGGACGCTCACTTTGACGATGAAACACAACAATTGCATCGGAATTAAATACAAAAGGCACAACGCCGCCTTTGGTACAAGAAGACTGACTCTTCTTAGTGTCTATGTTCAAGCCTTTCCTGTGTCACAAGTTTCAGTTTCCAATGCACGACTGCACGTTTACTGTATCCCTTGGACCTTCAATTTGACGATGAAACTCAGTAATTGCATCGGAATTGAATACAAAAGGCACAATGTCGACTTAAGTACAAGAAGACAGACTTTTCTTAGTATCAATGTTTGAGCCTTTCCTGTGAGACCAGTTTTAGATTCCGATGGTTCACTTCAGGTTTACTGTACCCCTGGGACCTTCACTTTGACGATGAAACAAAAAAATTGCATCGGAATTAAACACAAAAAGCGTAATGCCGACTTATGTACAAGAAGACTGACTTTTCTTAGTATCTATGATTTGAGCCTTTCTGTGAGACCAGTTTTATATGCCGATGCTTCACTTCAGATTTGCTGAATCCCTTGGACCTTCACTGTGACGACGAAACACAGAAATTGCGTCGGAATTAATTACAAAAGGCACAATGCAGACTTAAGGACAATATGACTGACTTTTCATAGTGTATATTTTTAGAATTTTTCGTGGGAGACCAGTTTTAGATTCCTATTCTTCACTTGAGGTTTACTGTATCCCTTGGACCTTCACTTTGACGATGAAACACAAAAATTGCTTCGGAATTAAATACAAAAGACTCAATGCCGACTTAAGTACAATAAAACTGACTTATCTTAGTGTCTATGTTTCGTGCCTTTCCTGTGTCACCAGTTTTTGATTCAGATGCACAACTGCAGGTTCAATGTATCCCTTGGAACTTCACATTCACGATTAAACACGGAAATGGCATCAGAGTTAAATACATAAGGCACAATGCCGGCTTAAGTACAATAAGACTGAGTCCTCTTACCGTCTATGATTTGAGCTTTTCCTGTGAGACCAGTTTTAGATTCCGATGCCTCACTTCGGTTTTACTGTATCACTTGGACCTCCACATTGACGATGAAACACAGAAATTGCATCGGAATTAATTACAAAAGGCACAATGCCGACTTAAGTACAAGAAGACTGACTTTTCTTAGAGTCCTTATTTCTAGCCTTTCCCGTGTCACCAGTTTCAGATTCCGATGCACAACTGCCGGTTTACTGTATCTCTTGGACCTTAACATTGACGATGAATCACAGAAATTGCATCGGAATTAAAAACAAAAGGCACAATGCCAACTTAAGTTCAAGAAAACTTACTTTTCTAAGTGTCTATGTTTTGAGCCTTTTCTATGTCACCAGTTTTAGATTCCGCTGCACAACTGCTGGTTTACTGTATCTCTTGGACCTTCACATTGACCATGAAAGACAGTAATTATATGGGAATCAAATAGAAAAGACACAATGCCGACTTAAGTACCAGAAGACCGACTTTTCGTAGTGGCTGCGTTTTGAGCCTTTCCTGGTGTCACCAATTTTAGATTCCGTTGCACATTTGCTGGTTTTCTGTATCCCCTAGACCATCACATTGACGATGAAACACAGTAATTGCATCGGAATTAAATACAAAAGGCACTATGCCGACTTAGGTACAAGAAGCCTGACTTTTCTTAGTGTCAATGTTTTGATCCTCTAGTGTGAGACTAGTTTTAGATTCCTATGCATCACGCCCAATTTACTGCTTCCCTTCGACCTTCACTTTGACGATGAAACACAGAAATTGCATCGGAAATAAATACTAAAGGCACAATGCCAACTTAAGTACAAGAAGACTGAATCTTCTTATTGTCTATGCTTTGAGCCTTTCCTGTGAGACCAGTTTTAGATTCCGATACTTCACATCACGTTTACTGTATCCCTTTTACTTTCATTTTGACGATGAAGAACAGTAATAGCACCAGAATTAAATTCAAACGGCACAATGCCGACTTAAGTACAATAAGACTGACTTATCTTAGTGTCTATGTCTAGCCTTTCCTGCATCACCAGTTCTGGATTCCGATGCACGACTGCAGGTTTACTGTATCGCCTGGACCTTCACTTTGACGATGAAACACAAAAATTAAATCGGAATTAAATACAAAGGGCACAATTCCGACTTAATTACAATAACACTGACTTATCTTAGTGCCTATGTTTAGCCTTTCCTGCGTCACCAGTTTTGGAATCCGATGCACGACTGCTGGTTTACAGTTCCTCTTGGACCTTCACTTAGCCCATGAAACACAGAAATTGCATCGGAATTAAATACAAAAGGCTCAATGCCGACTTACGAACAATAAGACTGACTTATCTTAGTGTTTATGATTAGCCTCTCTTGCGTCATCAGTTTTGGAATCCGATGCAAGACTGTTGGTTAACTGTATCCCTTGGACCTTCACTTTGACGATGAAACACAAAAATTGCATCGGAATTAAATACAAAAGGCTCAATTCCGACTTAAGTACAATAAGACTGACTCATCTTAGTGTCTATGTTTAGCCTTTACATCGTCACCAGTTTTGCAATACGATGCACAACTGCTGGTTTACTGTATCCCTTGGACCTTCACTTTGACGATGAAACACCAAGATTGTATCGGAACTAAATTCAAAAGGCTCAATGCCGACTTAAGTACAATATGACAGATTTATCTTAGTGTCTATGTTTAGCCTTTCCTGCGTCACCAGTTTTGGAATCTGATGCACGACTGCTGGTTTACTGTATCCCTTGGACCTTCACTTAGTCGATGAAACACAAAAATTGCATCGGAATTAAATACAAAAGGCTCAATGCCGACTTATGTACAATAAGACTGACTTATCTTAGTGTCTATGTTTAGCCTTTCCTGCGTCACCAGTTTTGGAATCCGATGCACGCCTGCTGGTTTACTGTTTCCCTTGGACCTTCACTTAGACGATGAAACACAGAAATTGCATCGTAATTATATACAAAAGGCACAATGCCGACTTAAGTACAGTAAGACTGACTTAACTTAATGTCTATGTTTAGCCTTTCCTGCGTCACCACTTTTGGAATCTGATGCACGACTGCTGGTTTACTGTATCCCTTGGACCTTCACTTAGTCGATGAAACACAAAAATTGCATCGGAATTAAATACAAAAGGCTCAATTCCGACTTAAGTACAATAAGACTGACTCATCTTAGTGTCTATGTTTAGCCTTTACATCGTCACCAGTTTTGGAATACGATGCACAACTGCTGGTTTACTGTATCTCTTGGACCTTCACTTTGACGATGAAACACCAAGATTGTATCGGAACTAAATTCAAAAGGCTCAATGCCGACTTAAGTACAATATGACAGATTTATCTTAGTGTCTATGTTTAGCCTTTCCTGCGTCACCAGTTTTGGAATCTGATGCACGACTGCTGGTTTACTGTATCCCTTGGACCTTCACTTAGTCGATGAAACACAAAAATTGCATCGGAATTAAATACAAAAGGCTCAATGCCGACTTATGTACAATAAGACTGACTTATCTTAGTATCTATGTTTAGCCTTTCCTGCGTCACCAGTTTTGGAATCCGATGCACGACTGCTGGTTTACTGTTTCCCTTGGACCTTCACTTAGACGATGAAACACAGAAATTGCATCGGAATTAAATACAAAAGGCACAATGCCGACTTAAGTACAGTAAGACTGACTTAACTTAGTGTCTATGTTTAGCCTTTCGTGCGTCACCAGTTTTGGAATCCGATGCACGACTGCTGTTTACTGTATCCCTTGGAACTTCACTTTGACGATGAAACACAAAAATTGCATCGGAATTAAATACAAAAGGCTCAATGCCGAGTTAAATACAATAAGACTGACTTATCTTAGTGTCTATGTTTAGCCTCTGCTGCGTCACCAGTTTTGGAATCCGATGCACGACTGCTGGTTTATTGTATACCTTGGACCTTCATTTTGACGATGAAACACAAAAATTGCATCGGAATTAAATACAAAGGCCTCAATGCCGACTTAAGTACAATAAGTCTGACTTATCTTAGTGTCTACGTTTAGCCTTTCCTGCGTCACCAGTTTTGGAATCCGATGCACGACTTCTAGTTTACTGTATCCCTTGGACCTTCACTTTGACGATGAAACACAAAAATTGCATCGGAATTATATACAAAAGGCTCAATGCCGATTTAACTACAAAAAGACTGACTTATGTTAGTGTCTATGTTTAGCCTTTCCTGCGTCACCAGTTTTGGAATCCGATGCACGACTGCTGGTTTACTGTATCAATGGGACATTCACTTTGACGATGAAACACAAAAATTGCATCGGAATTAAATACAAAAGGCTCAATGTCGACTTAAGTACAATAAGACTGACTTATCTTAGTGTCTATGTTTAGCCTTTCCTGCGTCACCGGTTTTGGTTCAAATGGTTCAAATGGCTCTGAGCACTATGGGACTCAACGGCTGTGGTCATAAGTCCCCTAGAACTTAGAACTACTTAAACGTAACTAACCTAAGGACATCACACAACACCCAGCCATCACGAGGCAGAGTAAATCCCTGACTCCGCCGTGAATCGAACCCTGGAACCCGGGCGTGGGAAGCGAGAACGCTACCGCACGACCACGAGATGCGGGCACCAGTTCTGGAATCCGATGCACGACTGCTGGTTTACTGTATCCCTTGGACCTTCACTTTGACGATGAAACACAAAAATTGCATCGGAATTAAATACAAAAGGCTCAATGATGACTTAAGTACAATAAGACTGACTTATCTTAGTGTCTACGTTTAGCCTCCCCTGCGTCACCAGTTTTGGTATCCGATGCACGACTGCTGGTTTACTGTATCCCTTGGACCATCACTTTGACGATGAAACACAAAATTTGCATCGGAATTAAATACAAAAGGCTCAATGCCGACTTAAGTACAATAAGACTGACTTATCTTAGTGTCTACGTTTATCCTTTCCTGCGTCACCAGTTTTGGAATCCGATGTGCGACTGCTGGTTTACTGTATGCCTTGGACCTTCACTTTGACGATGAAACACAAAAATTGCATCGGAATTAAATACAGAAGGCTCAATGCCGACTTAAATACAATAAGCTTGACTTATGTTAGTGTCTATGTTTAGCCTCTCCTGCGTCACCAGTTTTGGAATCCGATGCACGACTGCTGGTTTACTGTATACCTTGGACCTTCATTTTGACGATGAAACACAAAATTGCATCGGAATTACATACAAAAGGCTCAATGCCGCCTTAAGTACAATAAGACTGACTTATCTTAGTGTCTATGTTTAGGCCTTCCAGCGTCACCAGTTTTTGAATCCGATGCACGACTGCTAGTTTACTGATTCCCTTGGACCTTCATTTTGAAGATGAAACGCAAAATTGCATCGGAATTAAATACAAAAGGCTCAATGCCGCCTTAAGTACAATAAGACGGACTTATCTTAGTGTCTATGTTTAGCCTTTCCTGCGTCACTAGTTTTGGAATCCGATGCACGACTGCTGGTTTACATATCCTCTTGGACCTTCACTTACACAATGAAACACAGAAATTGCATCGGCATTAAATACAAATGGCACAATGGCGACTTAAGTACAATAAGACTGATTTATCTCAGTGTCTATGTTTAGCCTTTCCTGTGTCACCAGTTTTGGAATCCGATGCACGACTGCTGGTTTACTGTATCCCTTGAACCTTCACTTTGACGACGAAACACAAAAATAGCATCGGATTTAAATACAAAAGGCTCAATGCCGACTTATGTACAATAAGATTGACTTATCTTAGTGTCTACGTTTAGCCTTTCCTGCGTCACCAGTTTTGCAATCCGAAGCACGACTGCTATTTTACTGTATGTCTTGGACCTTCACTTTGACGATGAAACACAAAAATTGCATCGGAATTAAATACAAAAGGCTCAATGCCGACTAAAGTATAATTAGACTGACTTATCTTAGTGTCTATGTTTAGCCATTAATTCGTCACCAGTTTTGGAATCCGATGCACGACTGCTGGTTTACATATCCTCTTGGACCTTCACTTACACAATGAAACACAGAAATTGCATCGGCATTAAATACAAATGGCACAATGGCGACTTAAGTACAATAAGACTGATTTATCTCAGTGTCTATGTTTAGCCTTTCCTGTGTCACCAGTTTTGGAATCCGATGCACGACTGCTGGTTTACTGTATCCCTTGAACCTTCACTTTGACGATGAAACACAAAAATTGCATCGGAATTAAATACAAAATGCTCAATGATGACTAAAGTACAATAAGACTGACTTATCTTAGTGCCTATGTTTAGCCTTTCCTGCGTCACCAGTTTTGGAATCCGATGCACGACTGCTGGTTTACTGTATCCCTTGGACCTTCACTTTGACGATGAAACACAAAAATTGCATCGGAATTAAATACAAAAGGCTCAATGCCGCCTTAAGTACAATAAGACTGACTTATCCTAGTGTCTATGTTTAGCCTTTCCAGCGTCACCAGTTTTGGAATCCGATTCACGACTGCTGGTTTACTGTATCCCTTGGACCTTCACTTTGACGATGAAACACAAAATTTGCATCGGAATTAAATACAAAAGGCTCAATGCCGACTTAAGTACAGTAAGACCGACTTATCTTAGTGTCTATGTTTAGCCTTTCCTGCGTCACCAGTTTTTGGAATCCGATGCACAACTGCTCGTTTACTGTTTCCCTTGGATCTTCACTTTGACGAAGAAACGCATCGGAATAAAATACAAAAGACTTAATGCCGACTTAAGTACAATAAGACTGGCTTAACTTAGTGTCTATGTTTAGCCTTTCCTCCGTCACCAGTTTTGGAATCCGATGCACGACTGCTGGTTTACTGTATCCCATGGACCTTAAATTTGACGATGAAACACAAAAATTGCATCAGAATTAAACACAAAAGGCTCAATGCCGACTTAAGTACAATAGGACTGACTTATCTTAGTGCCTATGTTTAGCCTCTCCTGCTTCACCAGTTTTGGAATCCGATGCCCGACTGTTGGTTTTTTGTATACCTTGGACCTTCATTTTGACGATGAAACACAAAAATTGCATCGGAATTAAATACAAAAGGCTCAATGCCGCCTCAAGTACAGTAAGACTGACGTATCTTAGTGTCTATGTTTTGCCTTTCCTGCGTCACCAGTTTTGGAATCCGATGCACGACTGCTGGTTTACTGTTTCCCTTGGACCTTCACTTAGACGATGAAACACAGAAATTGCATCGTAATTATATACAAAAGGCACAATGCCGACTTAAGTACAATTAAACTGACTTAACTTAGTGTCTATGTTTAGCCTTTCCTGCGTCACCACCTTTGGAATCCGATGCACGACTGCTGGTTTACAGTTTCTCTTGGACCATCACTTACACGATGAAACACAGAAATTGCATCGGAATTAAATACAAAAGGCACAATGGCGCCTTAAGTACAATAAGACTGACTTATCTTAGTGTCAATGTTTAGCCTTTCCTGCGTCACCAGTTTTGGAATCCGATGCACGACTGCTGGTTTACTGCATCCCTTGGACCTTCACTTTGACGAAGAAACACAAAAATTGCATCGGAATTAAATACAAAAGGCTCAGTGCCGACTTAATTACAATAAGACTGACTTATCTTAGTAGCCATGTTTAGCCTGTCCTGCGTCATTAGTTTTGGAACCCGATGCACGACTGCTGGTTTACTGTATCCCTGGGACCTTCACTTGTACGATAGAACACAAAAATTGCATCGGAATTAAATACAAAAGCCTCAATGCCGACTTAAGTACAAAAAGTCTGACTTATCTTAGTGTCTATGTTTAGCCTTTCCTGCGTCACCAGTATTTTAATCCGATGCACGACTTCTAGTTTACTGTATCCCTTGGACCTTCACTTTCACGATGAAGCACAAAAATTGCATCGGAATTAAATACAAAATTCTCAGTGCCGACTTAAGTACAATAAGACTGACTTATCTTGGTGTCTATGTTTAGCCTTTTGTGCGTCACCAGTTTTGGAATCCGATGCACGACTGCTGTTTACTGTATCCCTTGGAACTTCACTTTGACGATGAAACACAAAAATTGCATCGGAATTAAATACAAAAGGCTCAATGCCGAGTTAAATACAATAAGACTGACTTATCTTAGTGTCTATGTTTAGCCTCTGCTGCGTCACCAGTTTTGGAATCCGATGCACGACTGCTGGTTTAATGTATACCTTGGACCTTCATTTTGACGTTGAAACACAAAAATTGCATCGGAATTAAATACAAAAGGCTCAATGCCGCCTTTAGTACAATAAGACCGACTTATCTTAGTGTCTATGTTTAGCCTTTCCTGCGTCACCAATTTTGGAATCCGATGAACGACTGCTGGTTTACTGTTTCCCTTGGACCTTCACTTAGACGATGAAACACAGAAATTGCATCGTAATTATATACAAAAGGCTCAATGCCGACTTAAGTACAATAAGACTGACTTATCTTACTGTCAATATTTAGCCTTTCCTGCGTCACCAGTTTTGGAATCCGATGCACGACTGCTGGATTACTGTTTCCCTGGGACCTTCACTTTGACGATGAAACACAAAAATTGCAACGGAATTAAATACAAAAGGCTCAGTGCCGACATAAGTACAATAAGACTGACTTATCTTAGTAGCTATGTTTAGCCTGTCCTGCGTCACCAGTTTTGGAATCCGATGCACGATTGCTGGTTTACTGTGTGTGTCCCTGGGACCTTCACTTTGGCGATGAAACACAAAAATTGCATCGGAATTAAATTCAAAAGCCTCAATGCCGACTTAAGTACAATAAGTCTGACTTATCTTAGTGTCTACGTTTAGCCTTTCCTGCGTCACCAGTTTTGGAATCCGATGCACGACTTCTAGTTTACTGTATCCCTTGGACCTTCACTTTGACGATGAAACACAAAATTTGCATCGGAATTAAATACAAAAGGCTCAATGCCGAGTTAAATACAATATGACTGATTTATCTTAGTGTCTATGTTTAGCCTCTGCTGCGTAACCAGTTTTGGAATCCGATGCACGACTGCTGGTTTATTGTATACCTTGGACCTTCATTTTGACGTTGAAATACAAAAATTGCTTCAGAATTAAATACAAAAGGCTCAATGCCGCCTTAAGTACAATAAGTCTGACTTATCTTAGTGTCTACGTTTAGCCTTTCCTGCGTCACCAGTTTTGGAATCCGATGCACGACTGCTGGTTTACTGTTTCCCTTGGACCTTCACTTTGACGATGAAACACAAAATTTGCATCGGAATTAAATACAAAAGGCTCAATGCCGAGTTAAATACAATATGACTGATTTATCTTAGTGTCTATGTTTAGCCTCTGCTGCGTAACCAGTTTTGGAATCCGATGCACGACTGCTGGTTTATTGTATACCTTGGACCTTCATTTTGACGTTGAAATACAAAAATTGCTTCAGAATTAAATACAAAAGGCACAATGCCGACGTAAGTACAATAAGACTGACTTATCTTACTGTCAATATTTAGCCTTTCCTGCGTCACCAGTTTTGGAATCCGATGCACGACTGCTGGATTACTGTTTCCCTTGGTCCTTCACTTTGACGATGAAACACAAAAATTGCATCGGAATTAAATACAAAAGGCTCAGTGCCGACTTAAGTACAATAAGACTGACTTATCTTAGTAGCTATGTTTAGCCAGTCCTGCGTCACCAGTTTTGGAATCCGATGCACGACTGCTGGTTTACTGTATAACTGGTACCTTCACTTTGGCGATGAAACACAAAAATTTCATCGGAATTAAATACAAAAGCCTCAATGCCGACTTATGGACAATAAGTCTGACTTATCTTAGTGTCTACGTTTAGCCTTTCCTGCGTCACCAGTTTTGGAATCCGATGCACGACTTCTAGTTTACTGTATCCCTTGGACCTTCACTTTGACGATGAAACACAAAAATTGCATCGGAAATATATACAAAAGGCTCAATGCCGATTTAAGTACAATAAGACTGTCTTATGTTAGTGTCTATGTTTAGCCTTTCCTGCGTCACCAGTTTTGGAATCGGATGCAAGACTGCTGGTTTACTGTATCCCTGGGACATTCACTCTGACGATGAAACACAAAAATTGCATCGGAATTAAATACAAAAGGCTCAATGCCGACTTAAGTACAATAAGACTGACTTATCTTAGTGTCTATGTTTAGCCTTTCCTGCGTCACCAGTTTTGGTTCAAATATTTCAAATGGCTCTGAGCACTATGGGACTCAACGGCTGTGGTCATAAGTCCCCTAGAACTTAGAACTACTTAAACGTAACTAACCTAAGGACATCACACAACACCCAGCCATCACGAGGCAGAGAAAATCCCTGACCCCGCCGTGAATCGAACCCTGGAACCCGGGCGTGGGAAGCGAGAACGCAACCACACGACCACGAGATGCGGGCACCAGTTTTGGAATCCGATGCACGACTGCTGGTTTACTGTATCCCTTGGACCTTCACTTTGACGATGAAACACAAAAATGGCATCGGAATTAAATACAAAAGGCTCAATGATGACTTAAGTACAATAAGACTGACTTATCTTAGTGTCTATGTTTAGCCTCTCCTGCGTCACCAGTTTTGGAATCCGATGCACGACTGCTGGTTTACAGTATCCCTTGGACCTACACTTTGACGATGAAACACAAAAATTGCATCGAAATTAAATACAAAAGGCGTATGGCCGACTAAAGTACAATAAGACTGACTTATCCTAGTGTCTATGTTTAGCCTTTCCTGCGTCACCAGTTTTGGCATCCGATGCACGACTGCTGGTTTACAGATTCTCTTGGACCTTCACTTAGACAATGAAACTTAGAAATTGCATCGGAATTAAATACAAAAGGCACAATGGCGACTTAAGTACAATAAGACTGACTTATCTTAGTGTCTATGTTTAGCCTTTCCTGCGTCACCAGTTTTGGAATCCGAAGCACGACTGCTGGTTTACTGTATCCCTTGGACGTTCACTTTGACGATGAAAGACAAAAATAGCATCGGAATTAAATACAAAAATCCCAATGCCGACTTAAGTACAATAAGACTGACTTATTTTAGTGTCTACGCTTAGCCTTTCCTGCGTCACCAGTTTTGGAATCCGAAGCACGACTGCTATTTTACTGTATCCCTTTGACCTTCACTTTGACGATGAAACACAAAAATTGCATCGGAATTATATACAAAAGGCTCAATTCCGATTTAAGTACAATAAGACTGACTTATGTTAGTGTCTATGTTTAGCCTTTCCTGCGTCACCAGTTTTGGAATCGGATGCATGACTGCTGGTTTACTGTATCCCTGGGACATTCACTCTGACGATGAAACACAAAAATTGCATCGGAATTAAATACAAAAGGCTTAATGCCGACTTAAGTACATAAGACTGACTTATCTTAGTGTCTATGTTTAGCCTTTCCTGCGTCACCAGTTTAGGTTCAAATGGTTCAAATGGCTCTGAGCACTATGGGACTCAACGGCTGTGGTCATAAGTCCCCTAGAACTTAGAACTACTTAAACGTAACTAACCAAAGGACATCACACAACACCCAGACATCACGAGGCAGAGAAAATCCCTGACCCCGCCGTGAATTGAACCCTGGAACCCGGGCGTAGAAAGCGAGAACGCTACCGCACGACCACGAGATGCGGGCACCAGTTTAGGAATCCGATGCACGACTGCTGGTTTACTGTATCCGTTGGACCTTCACTTTGACGATGAAACACAAAAATGGCATCGGAATTAAATACAAAAGGCTCAATGATGACTTAAGTGCAATAAGACTGACTTATCTTAGTGTCTACGTTTAGCCTCTCCTGCGTCACCAGTTTTGGAATCCGATGCACGACTGCTGGTTTACTGTATCCCTTGGACCTACACTTTGACGATGAAACACAAAAATTGCATCGGAATTAAATACAAAAGGCGTATGGCCGACTTAAGTACAATAAGACTGACTTACCCTAGTGTCTATGTTTAGCCTTTCCTGCGTCACCAGTTTTGGTATCCGATGCACGACTGCTGGTTTACTGTATCCCTGGGACATTCACTCTGACGATGAAACACAAAAATTGCATCGGAATTAAATACAGAAGGCTCAATGCCGACTTAGGTACAATAAGACTGACTTATGTTAGTGTCTGTGTTCAGCCTCTCCTGCGTCACCAGTTTTGGAATCCGATGCACGACTGCTGGTTTACTGTATACCTTGTACCTTCATTTTGACGATAAAACACAAAATTGCATCGGAATTAAATACAAAAGGCTCAATGCCGCCTTAAGTACAATAAGACTGACTTATCTTAGTGTCTATGTTTAGCCATTCCTGCGTCACCAGTTTTTGAATCCGATGCACGACTGCTGGTTTACTGTTTCCCTTGGACCTTCATTTTGACGATGAAACACAAAATTGCATCGGAATTAAATACAAAAGGCTCAATGCCGCCTTAAGTACAATAAGACTGTCTTAACTTAGTGTCAATGTTTAGCCTTTCCTGCGTCACCAGTTTTGGAATCCGAAGCACGACTGCTGGATTACTGTTTCCCTTGGTCCTTCACTTTGACGATGAAACACAAAAATTGCATCGGAATTAAATACAAAAGGCTCAGTGCCGACTTAAGTATAATAAGACTGACTTATCTTTGTAGCTATGTTTAGCCTGTCCTGCGTCACCAGTTTTGGAATCCGATGCACGACTGCTGGTTTACTGTATCCCTGGGACCTTCACTTTGGCGATGAAACACAAAAATTGCATCGGAATTAAATACAAAAGCCTCAATGCCGACTTATGGACAATAAGTCTGACTTATCTTAGTGTCTACGTTTAGCCTTTCCTGCGTCACCAGTTTTGGAATCCGATGCACGACTTCTAGTTTACTGTATCCTTTGGACCTTCACCTTGACGATGAAACACAAAAATTGCATCGGAATTATATACAAAAGGCTCAATGCCGATTTAAGTACAATAAGACTGACTTATGTTAGTGTCTATGTTTAGCCTTTCCTGCGTCACCAGTTTTGGAATCGGATGCAAGACTGCTGGTTTACTGTATCCCTGGGACATTCACTCTGACGATGAAACACAAAAATTGCATCGGAATTAAATACAAAAGGCTCAATGCCGACTTAAGTACAATAAGACTGACTTATCTTAGTGTCTATGTTTAGCCTTTCCTGCGTCACCAGTTTTGGTTCAAATATTTCAAATGGCTCTGAGCACTATGGGACACAACGGCTGTGGTCATAAGTCCCCTAGAACTTAGAACTACTTAAACGTAACTAACCTAAGGACATCACACAACACCCAGCCATCACGAGGCAGAGAAAATCCCTGACCCCGCCGTGAATCAAACCCTGGAACCCGGGCGTGGGAAGCGAGAACGCTACCGCACGACCACGAGATGCGGGCACCAGTTTTGGAATCCGATGCACGACTGCTGGTTTACTGTATCCCTTGGACCTTCACTTTGGCGATGAAACACAAAAATGGCATCGGAATTAAATACAAAAGGCTCAATGATGACTTAAGTACAATAAGACTGACTTATCTTAGTGTCTATGTTTAGCCTCTCCTGCGTCACCAGTTTTGGAATCCGATGCACGACTGCTGGTTTACTGTATCCCTTGGACCTACACTTTGACGATGAAACACAAAAATTGCATCGGAATTAAATACAAAAGGCGTATGGCCGACTTAAGTACAATAAGACTGACTTATCCTAGTGTCTATGTTTAGCCTTTCCTGCGTCACCAGTTTTGGTATCCGATGCACGACTGCTGGTTTACTGTATCCCTGGGACATTCACTCTGACGATGAAAAACAAAAATTGCATTGTAATTAAATACAGAAGGCTCAATGCCGACTTAAGTACAATAAGACTGACTTATGTTAGTGTCTATGTTTAGCCTCTCCTGCGTCACCTGTTTTGGAATCCGATGCACGACTGCTGGTTTACTGTATACCTTGTACCTTCATTTTGACGATGAAACACAAAATTGCATCGGAATTAAATACTAAAGCCTCAATGCCGCATTAAGTACAATAAGAATGTCTTATCTTAGTGTCTATGTTTAGCCTTTCCTGCGTCACCAGTTTTTGAATCCGATGCATGACTGCTGGTTTACTGTTTCCCTTGGACCTTCGTTTTGACGATGAAACACAAAATTGCGTCGGAATTAAAAACAAAAGGCTCAATGCCGCCTTAAGTACAATAAGATTGTATTAACTTAGTGTCTACGTTTAGCCTTTCCTGCGTCACTAGTTTTGGAATCCGATGCACGACTGCTGGTTTACAGATTCTCTTGGACCTTCACTTAGACAATGAAACTTAGAAATTGCATCGGAATTAAATACAAAAGGCACAATGCCGACTTGAGTACAACAAGAGTGACTTATCTTAGTGTCTATGTATAGCCTTTCCTGCGTCTCCAGTATAGGAATCTGATGCACGACTGCTGGTTTACTGTATCCCTTGGACCTTCACTTTGACGATGAAACACAAAAATTGCATCGGAATTGAATACAAGAGGCTCAGTGCCGACTTAAGTACAATAAGACTGACTTATCTTAGTAGCTATGTTTAGCCGGTCCTGCGTCACCAGTTTTGGAATCCGATGCACGACTGCTGGTTTACTGTATCCCTGAGACATTCACTCTGACGATGAAACACAAAAATTGCATCGGAATTAAATACAAAAGGCTCAATGCCGACTTAAGTACAATAAGACTGACTTATCTTAGTGTCTACGTTTAGCCTTTCCTGCGTCACCAGTTTTGGAACCGATGCACGACTGCTGGTTTACTGTATCCCTTAGACCTACACTTTGACGATGAAACACAAAAATTGCATCGGAATTAAATACAAAAATCGTATGGCCGACTTAAGTACAATAAGACTGACTTATCCTAGTGTCTATGTTTAGCCTTTCCTGCGTCACCAGTTTTGGTATCCGATGCACGACTGCTGGTTTACTGTATCCCTGGGACATTCACTCTGACGATGAAACACAAAAATTGCATCGGAATTAAATACAGAAGGCTCAATGCCGACTTAAGTACAATAAGACTGACTTATGTTACTGTCTATGTTTAGCCTCTCCTGCGTCACCAGTTTTGGAATCCGATGCACGACTGCTGGTTTACTGTATACCTTGTACCTTCATTTTGACGATGAAACACAAAATTGCATCGGAATTAAATACAAAAGCCTCAATGCCGCATTAAGTACAATAAGAATGTCTTATCTTAGTGTCTATGTTTTGCCTTTCCTGCGTCACAAGTTTTTGAATCCGATGCACGACAGCTGGTTTACTGTTTCCCTTGGACCTTCATTTTGACGATGAAACACAAAATTGCATCGGAATTAAATACAAAAGGCTCAATGCCGCCTTAAGTACAATAAGATTGTCTTAACTTAGTGTCTACGTTTAGCCTTTCCTGCGTCACTAGTTTTGGAATCCGATGCACGACTGCTGGTTTGCAGATTCTCTTGGACCTTCACTTAGACAATGAAACTTAGAAATTGCATCGGAATTAAATACAAAAGGCACAATGCCGACTTGAGTACAACAAGAGTGACTTATCTTAGTGTCTATGTATAGCCTTTCCTGCGTCTCCAGTATTGGAATCTGATGCATGACTGCTGGTTTACTGTATCCCTTGGACCTTCACTTTGACGATGAAACACAAAAATTGCATCGGAATTGAATACAAGAGGCTCAGTGCCGACTTAAGTACAATAAGACTGACTTATCTTAGTAGCTATGTTTAGCCGGTCCTGCGTCACCAGTTTTGGAATCCGATGCACGACTGCTGGTTTACTGTATCCCTGGGACCTTCACTTTGGCGATGAAACACAAAAATTGCATCGGAATTAAATACAAAAGCCTCAATGCCGACTTATGTACAATAAGTCTGAGTTATCTTAGTGTCTACGTTTAGCCTTTCCTGCGTCACCAGTTTTGGTTCAAATGGTTCAAATGGCTCTGAGCACTATGGGACTCAACGGCTGTGGTCATAAGTCCCCTAGAACTTAGAACTACTTAAACGTAACTAACCTAAGGACATCACACAACACCCAGCCATCACGAGGCAGAGAAAATCCCTGACCCCGCCGTGAATCGAACCCTGGAACCCGGGCGTGGGAAGCGAGAACGCTACCGCACGACCACGAGATGCGGGCACCAGTTTTGGAATCGGATGCACGACTGCTGGTTTACTGTATCCCTTGGACCTTCACTTTGACGATGAAACACAAAAATGGCATCGGAATTAAATACAAAAGGCTCAATGATGACTTAAGTACAATAAGACTGACTTATCCTAGTGTCTATGTTTAGCCTTTCCTGCGTCACCAGTTTTAGTATCCGATGCACGACTGCTGGTTTACTGTATCCCTTGGACCTTCACTTTGACGATGAAACACAAAAATTGCATCGGAATTAAATACAAAATTCTCAATGCCGACTAAAGTTTAATTAGACTGACTTATCTTAGTGTCTATGTTTAGCCTTTAATTCGTCACCAGTTTTGGAATCCGATGCACGACTGCTGGTTTACTGTATCCCTTGGACCTTCACTTTGACGATGAAACACAAAGATTGCATCGGAATAAAATACAAAAGGCTCAATGCCGACTTAAGTATAATTAGACTGACTTATCTTAGTGTCTATGTTTAGCCTTTAATTCGTCACCAGTTTTGGAATCCGATGCACGACTGCTGGTTTACTGTTTCCCTTGGACCTCCACTTTGACGATGAAACGCATCGGAATTAAATACAAAAGACTCAATGCCGACTTAAGTACAATAAGACTGACTTATCTTAGTGTCTACGTTTATCCTTTCCTGCGTCACCAGTTTTGGAATCCGAAGCACGACTGCTATTTTACTGTATCCCTTGGACCTTCACTTTGACGATGAAACACAAAAATTGCATCGGAATTAAATACAAAAGGCTCAGTGCCGACTTAAGTACAATAAGACTGACTTATCTTAGTAGCTATGTTTAGCCTGCCCTGCGTCACCAGTTTTGGAATCCGATGCACGACTGCTGGTTTACTGGTTCCCTTGGACCTTCACTTAGACGATGAAACATAGAAATTGCGTCGTAATTATATACAAAAGGCACAATGCCGACTTAAGTACAATAAGACTGACTTATCTTAGTGTCTATGTTTAGCCGTTCCTGCGTCACCAGTTTTGGAATCCGAAGCACGTCTGCTGGTTTACTGTATCCCTTGGACCTTCACTTTGACGATGAAAGACAAAAATAGCATCGGAATTAAATACAAAAGGCTCAGTGCCGACTTAAGTACAATAAGACTGACTTATCTTAGTAGCTATGTTTAGCCTGTCCTGCGTCACCAGTTTTGGAATCCGATGCACGACTGCTGGTTTACTGTATCCCTGGGACCTTCACTTTGGCGATGAAACACAAAAATTGCATCGGAATTAAATACAGAAGCCTCAATGCCGACTTATGTACAATAAGTCTGAGTTATCTTAGTGTCTACGTTTAGCCTTCCCTGCGTCACCAGTTTTGGAATCCGATGCACGACTGCTATTTCACTGTATCCCTTGGACCTTCACTTTGACGATGAAACACAAAAATTGCATCGGAATTAAATACAAAAGGCTCAATTGCGACTAAAGTATAATTAGACTGACTTATCTTAGTGTCTATGTTTAGCCTTTAATTCGTCACCAGTTTTGGAATCCGATGCACGACTGCTGGTTTACTGTATCCCTTGGACCTTCACTTTGACGATGAAACACAAAGATTGCATCGGAACTAAATACAAAAGGCTCAATGCCGACTTAAGTATAATTAGACTGACTTATCTTAGTGTCTATGTTTAGCCTTTAATTCGTCACCAGTTTTGGAATCCGATAAACGACTGCTGGTTTACTGTTTCCCTTGGACCTTCACTTTGACGATGAAACACAAAATTTGCATCGGAATTAAATACAAAAGGCGTAAGGCCGACTTAAGTACAATACGACTGCCTTATCCTAGTGTCTATGTTTAGCCTTTCCTGCGTCACCAGTTTTGGAATCCGTTGCACGATTGCTGGTTTTCTGTATCCCTTGGACCTTAACTTAGAAGATGAAACACAGATATTGCATCGGAATAAAATACAAAAAGGACAATGCCGACTTAAGTACAATAAGACTCACTTATCTTAGTGTCTATGTTCAGTCTATCCTGCGTCACCAGTTTTGGAATCCGATGCACGACTGCTGGTTTACTGTATCCCTCGGACCTTCACTTTGACGATGAAACACAAAAATTGCATCGGAATTAAATACAAAAGGCTCAATGCCGATTTAAGTACATTAAGACTGACTTATCTTAGTGTCTATGTTCAGCCTTTCCTTCGTCACCAGTTTTGGAATCCGATGCACGACTGCTGGTTTACTGCATCCCTTGGACCTACACTTTGACGATGGAACACAAATATTCCATCGGAATTAAATACATAAGGCGTAAGGCCGACGTAAGTACAAGACGAGTGCCTTATCCTAGTGTCTATGTTTAGCCTTTCCTGCGTCACCAGTTTTGGAATCCGATGCACGACTGCTGGTTTACTGTATCCCTTGGACCTTCACTTTGACGATGAAACACAAAATTTGCATCGGAATTAAATACAAAAGGCTGAATGCCGACTTAAGTAGAATGAGACCGACTTATCTTAGTGTCTATGTTTAGCCTTTCCTGCGTCACCAGTTTTGGAAGCCGATGCACGACTGCTGGTTTACTGTTTCCCTTGGACCTTCACTTTGACGATGAAACACAAAAATTGCATCGGAATTAAATACAAATGGCTCAATGCTGACTTACGTACAATGAGACTGACTTATCTTAGTGTCTACGATTAGCCTTTCCTGCGTCACCAGTTTTGGAATCCGATGCACGACTGCTGGTTTACTGGTTCCCTTGGACCTTCACTTAGACGATGAAACATAGAAATTGCGTCGTAATTATATACAAAAGGCACAATGCCGACTTAAGTACAATAAGACTGACTTATCTTAGTGTCTATGTTTAGCCGTTCCTGCGTCACCAGTTTTGGAATCCGAAGCACGACTGCTGGTTTACTGTATCCCTTGGACCTTCACTTTGACGATGAAAGACAAAAATAGCATCGGAATTAAATACAAAAGGCTCAGTGCCGACTTAAGTACAATAAGACTGACTTATCTTAGTAGCTATGTTTAGCCTGTCCTGCGTCACCAGTCTTGGAATCCGATGCACGACTGCTGGTTTACTGTATCCCTGGGACCTTCACTTTGGCGATGAAACACAAAAATTGCATCGGAATTAAATACAGAAGCCTCAATGCCGACTTATGTACAATAAGTCTGAGTTATCTTAGTGTCTACGTTTAGCCTTCCCTGCGTCACCAGTTTTGGAATCCGATGCACGACTGCTATTTCACTGTATCCCTTGGACCTTCACTTTGACGATGAAACACAAAAATTGCATCGGAATTAAATACAAAAGGCTCAATTGCGACTAAAGTATAATTAGACTGACTTATCTTAGTGTCTATGTTTAGCCTTTAATTCGTCACCAATTTTGGAATCCGATGCACGACTGCTGGTTTACTGTATCCCTTGGACCTTCACTTTGACGATGAAACACAAAGATTGCATCGGAACTAAATACAAATGGCTCAATGCCGACTTAAGTATAATTAGACTGACTTATCTTAGTGTCTATGTTTAGCCTTTAATTCGTCACCAGTTTTGGAATCCGATAAACGACTGCTGGATTACTGTTTCCCTTGGACCTTCACTTTGACGATGAAACACAAAATTTGCATCGGAATTAAATACAAAAGGCGTAAGGCCGACTTAAGTACAATACGACTGCCTTATCCTAGTGTCTATGTTTAGCCTTTCCTGCGTCACCAGTTTTGGAATCCGTTGCACGATTGCTGGTTTTCTGTATCCCTTGGACCTTAACTTAGAAGATGAAACACAGATATTGCATCGGAATAAAATACAAAAAGGACAATGCCGACTTAAGTACAAGAAGACTCACTTATCTTAGTGTCTATGTTCAGTCTATCCTGCGTCACCAGTTTTGGAATCCGATGCACGACTGCTGGTTTACTGTATCCCTCGGACCTTCACTTTGACGATGAAACACAAAAATTGCATCGGAATTAAATACAAAAGGCTCAATGCCGATTTAAGTACATTAAGACTGACTTATCTTAGTGTCTATGTTCAGCCTTTCCTTCGTCACCAGTTTTGGAATCCGATGCACGACTGCTGGTTTACTGCATCCCTTGGACCTACACTTTGACGATGGAACACAAATATTCCATCGGAATTAAATACATAAGGCGTAAGGCCGACGTAAGTACAAGACGAGTGCCTTATCCTAGTGTCTATGTTTAGCCTTTCCTGCGTCACCAGTTTTGGAATCCGATGCACGACTGCTGGTTTACTGTATCCCTTGGACCTTCACTTTGACGATGAAACACAAAATTTGCATCGGAATTAAATACAAAAGGCTGAATGCCGACTTAAGTAGAATGAGACCGACTTATCTTAGTGTCTATGTTTAGCCTTTCCTGCGTCACCAGTTTTGGAAGCCGATGCACGACTGCTGGTTTACTGTTTCCCTTGGACCTTCACTTTGACGATGAAACACAAAAATTGCATCGGAATTAAATACAAATGGCTCAATGCTGACTTACGTACAATGAGACTGACTTATCTTAGTGTCTACGATTAGCCTTTCCTGCGTCACCAGTTTTGGAATCCGATGCACGACTGCTGGTTTACTGTACCCCTTGGACCTTCACTTTGACGATGAAACACAAATATGGAATCGGAATTAAATACAAAAGGCTCAATGCCGACTTAAGTACAATAAGACTGACTTATCTTAGTGTCTATGTTCAGCCTTTCCTGCGTCACCAGTTTTGGAATCCGATGCACGACTGCTGGTGTACTGTTTCCCTTGGACCTTCACTTTCACAACGAAACACATAAATGGCATCGGAATTAAATACAAAAGACTCAACCCCGACTTAAGTACAATAAGACCGACTTATCTTAGTGTCTATGTTCAGCCCTTCCAGTGTCACCAGTTTTGGAATCCGATGCACGACTGCTGGTTTACTGTATCCCTTGGACCTTCACTTTGACGATGAAACACAAAATTTGCATCGGAATAAAATACAAAAGGCTCAATGCCGACTTAAGTACAATAAGACTGACTTATCCTAGTGTCTATGTTTAGCCTTTCCTGCGTCACCAGTTTTGGAATCCGATGCACGACTGCTGGTTTACTGTATCCCTTGGACCTTCACTTTGACGATGAAACACAGAAATTGCATCGGAATTAAATACAAAAGGCTCAGTGCCGACTTAAGTACAATAAGCCTGACTTATCTTAGTAGCTATGTTTAGCCTGTACTGCGTCACCAGTTTTGGAATCCGATGCACGACTGCTGGTTTACTGTATCCCTGGGACATTCACTTTGACGATGAAACACAAAAATTGCATCGGAGTAAATACAAAAGGCTCAATGGCGACCTAAGTACAATAAGACTGACTTATCTTAGTGTGTATGTTTAGCCTTCCCTGCGTCACCAGTTTTGGTTCAAATGGTTCAAATGGCTCTGAGCACTATCGGACTCAACTGCTGTGGTCATAAGTCCCCTAGAACTTAGAACTACTTACACCTAACTAACCTAAGGACATCACACAACACCCAGCCATCACGAGGCAGAGAAAATCCCTGACCCCGCCGTGAATCGAACCCTGGAAGCCGGGCGTGGGAAGCGAGAACGTTACCGCACGACCACGAGATGCGGGCACCAGTTTTGGAATCCGATTCACGACTGCTGGTTTACTGTATCCCTTGAGCCTTCACTTTGACGATGAAACACAAAAATTGCATCCGAATTAAATACAAAAGGCTCAATGATGACTTAATTCAATAAGACTGACTTATCTTAGTGTCTACGTTTTGCCTCTCCTGCGTCACCAGTTTTGGAATCCGATGCACGACTGCTGGTTTAGTGTATCCCTTGGACCTACACTTTGACGATGAAACACAACAATTGCATCGGAATTAAATACAAAGGACGTATGGCCGACTTAAGTACAATAAGACTGACTTATGTTAGTGTCTATGTTTAGCCTCTCCTGCGTCACCAGTTTTGGAATCCGATGCACGACTGCTGGTTCACTGTATACCTCGGACATTCATTTTGACGATGAAACACAAAATTGCATCGGAATTAAATACAAAAGGCTCAATGCCGCCTTAAGTACAATAAGACTGACTTATCTTAGTGTCTACGTTTAGCCTTTCATGCGTCACCAGTTTTGGAATCGATGCACGACTGCTGGTTTACAGATTCTCTTGGACCTTCACTTAGACAATGAAACACAGAAATTGCATCGGAATTGAATTCAAAAGGCACAATGGCGAATTAAGTACAATAAGACTGACTTATCTTAGTGTCTATGTTTAGCCTTTCCTGCGTCACCAGTTTTGGAACCCGATGCACGACTGCTGGTTTACTGTATCCCTTGAACCTTCACTTTGACGATGAAACACAAAAATAGCATCGGAATTAAATACAAAAGGCTCAATGCCGACTTAAGTACAATAAGACTGACTTATCTTAGTGTCTACGTTTAGCCTTTCCTGCGTCACCAGTTTTGGAATCGGATGCACGAGTACTGGTTTACTGTATCCCTTGGACCTTCACTTTGACGATGAAACACAAAAATTGAATCGGAATTAAATACAAAAAGCACAATGCCGACTTAGGTACAACTAGACTGACTTATCTTAGTGTCTATGTTTGGCCTTTAATTCGACACTTGCTTTGGAATCCGAAGCACTACTGCTATTTTGCTGTATCCCTTGGACCTTCACTTTGACGATGAAACACAACAATTGCATCGGAATTAAATACAAAATGCTCAAAGATGATTAAAGTACAATAAGACTGACTTATCTTAGTGTCTATGTTTAGCCTTTCCTGCGTCACCAGATTTGGAATCCGATGCACGACTGCTGGTTAACTGTTTCCCTTGGACCTTCACTTTGACGATGAAACACAAAAATTGCATCGGTATTAAATACAAAAGGCACAATGTCGACTTAAGTACAATAAGACTGACTTATCTTAGTGTCTATGTTTAGCCTTTCCTGCGTCACGTGTTTTGGAATCCGATGCACGACTGCTGGATTACTGTATCCCTTGGACCTTCACTTTGTCGATGAAACACAAAAATTGTATCGGAATTAAATACAATAGGTTCAGTGCCGCCTTAAGTACAATAAGACTGACTTATCTTAAAGTCTATGTTTAGCCTTTCCTGCGTCACCAGTTTTGGAATCCGATGCACGACTGCTGGTTTACTGTATCCCTTGGACCTACACTCTGACGATGAAACACAAAAATTGCATCGGAATTAAATACAAAATTCTCAATGCCGACTAAGGTATAATTAGACTGACTTATCTTAGTGTCTATGTTTAGCCTTTAATTCGTCACCAGTTTTGGAATTCGATGCACGACTACTGGTTTACTGTATCCCTTGGACCTTCACTTTGACGATGAAACACAAAAATTGCATCGGAATTAAATACAAAAGGCTCAATGCCGACTTAAGTACAATAAGACCGACTTATCTTAGTGTCTATGTTTAGCCTTTCCTGCGTCACCAGTTTTGGAATCCGATGCACGACTGCTGGTTTACTGTTTCCCTTGGACCTTCACTTTGACGATGAAACGCATCGGAATTAAATACAAAAGGCTCAATGCCAACTTAAATACAATAAGACTGACTTATCTTAGCGTCCACGTTTATCCTTTCCTGCGTCACCAGTTTTATAATCCGATGAACGACTGCTGGTTTACTGTTTCCCTTGGACCTTCACTTTGACGATGAAACACAAGAATTGCATCGGAATTAAATACAAAAGGCACAATGTCGACTTAAGAACAATAAGACTGACTTATCTTAGTGTCTATGTTTAGCCTTTCCTGCGTCACCAGTTTTGAAATCCGATGCACGACTGCTGGTTTACTGTATCCCTGGGACCTTCACTTTGACGATGAATTACAAACATTGCATCGGAATTAAATACAAAAGGCTCAATGCCGACTTAAGTACATTAAGACTGACTTATCTTTGTGGCTACGTTTAGCCTTTCCTGCATCACCAGTTTTGGAATCCGATGCACGACTGGTGGTTTACTGTATCCCTTGGACCTTCACGTTGACGATGAAACACAAAAATTGCATCGGAATTAAATACAAAATGCTCAATGATGACTAAAGTACAATAAGACTGACTTATCTTAGTGGCTATGTTTAGCCTTTCCTGCGTCACCAGTTTTGGAATCCGATGCACGACTGCTGGTTTACTGTTTCCCTTGGACCTTCACTTTGACGATGAAACACAAAAATTGCATCGGAATCAAATACAAAAGGCACAATGTCGACTTAAGAACAATAAGACTGACTTATCTTAGTGTCTATGTTTAGCCTTTCCTGCGTCACCAGTTTTGGAATCCGATGCGCGGCTGCTGGTTTACTGTTTCCCTTGGACCTTCACTTAGACAATGAAACACAGATATTGCATCGGAATTAAATACAAAAAGCACAATGCCGACCTAAGTACAATAAGACTCACTTATCTTAGTGTCTATGTTCAGCCTTTCCTGCGTCACCAGTTTTGGAATCCGATGCACGACTGCTGGTTTACTGTTTCCCTTGGACCTTCACTTTCACAACGAAACACATAAATGGCATCGGAATTAAATACAAAAGACTCAATCCCGACTTAAGTACAATAAGACCGACTTATCTTAGTGTCTATGTTCAGCCCTTCCAGGGTCACCAGTTTTGGAATCCGATGCACGACTGCTGGTTTACTGTGTCCCTTGGACCTTCATTTTGACGATGAAACACAAAATTGCATCGGAATTAAATACAAAAGGCTCAATGCCGCCTTAAGTACAATAAGATTGTCTTAACTTAGTGTCTACGTTTAGCCTTTCCTGCGTCACTAGTTTTGGAATCCGATGCACGACTGCTGGTTTACAGATTCTCTTGGACCTTCACTTAGACAATGAAACTTAGAAATTGCATCGGAATTAAATACAAAAGGCACAATGCCGACTTGAGTACAACAAGAGTGACTTATCTTAGTGTCTATGTATAGCCTTTCCTGCGTCTCCAGTATTGGAATCTGATGCACGACTGCTGGTTTACTGTATCCCTGGGACATTCACTCTGACGATGAAACACAAAAATTGCATCGGAATTAAATACAAAAGGCTCATGCCGACTTAAGTACAATAAGACTTACTTATCTTAGTGTCTATGTTTAGCCTTTCCTGCGTCACCAGTTTTGGTTCAAATGGTTCAAATGGCTCTGAGCACTATGGGACTCAACGGCTGTGGTCATAAGTCCCCTAGAACTTAGAACTACTTAAACGTAACTAACCTAAGGACATCACACAACACCCAGCCATCACGAGGCAGAGAAAATCCCTGACCCCGCCGTGAATCGAACCCTGGAACCCGGGCGTGGGAAGCGAGAACGCTACCGCACGACCACGAGATGCGGGCACCAGTTTTGGAATCGGATGCACGACTGCTGGTTTACTGTATCCCTTGGACCTTCACTTTGACGATGAAACACAAAAATGGCATCGGAATTAAATACAAAAGGCTCAATGATGACTTAAGTACAATAAGACTGACTTATCTTAGTGTCTACGTTTAGCCTCTCCTGCCTCACCAGTTTTGGAATCCGATGCACGACTGCTGGTGTACTGTATCCCTTGGACCTACACTTTGACGATGAAACACAAAAATTGCATCGGAATTAAATACAAAAGGCGTATGGCCGACTTAAGTACAATAAGACTGACTTATCCTAGTGTCTATGTTTAGCCTTTCCTGCGTCACCAGTTTTAGTATCCGATGCACGACTGCTGGTTTACTGTATCCCTTGGACCTTCACTTTGACGATGAAACACAAAAATTGCATCGGAATTAAATACAAAATTCTCAATGCCGACTAAGGTATAATTAGACTGACTTATCTTAGTGTCTATGTTTAGCCTTTAATTCGTCACCAGTTTTGGAATTCGATGCACGACTACTGGTTTACTGTATCCCTTGGACCTTCACTTTGACGATGAAACACAAAAATTGCATCGGAATTAAATACAAAAGGCTCAATGCCGACTTAAGTACAATAAGACTGACTTATCTTAGTGTCTATGTTTAGCCTCTCCTGCGTCACCAGTTTTGGAATCCGAAGCACGACTGCTGGTTTACTGTATCCCTTGGACCTTCACTTTGACGATGAAAGACAAAAATAGCATCGGAATTAAATACAAAAGGCTCAGTGCCGACTTAAGTACAATAAGACTGACTTATCTTAGTAGCTATGTTTAGCCTGTCCTGCGTCACCAGTTTTGGAATCCGATGCACGACTGCTGGTTTACTGTATCCCTGGGACCTTCACTTTGGCGATGAAACACAAAAATTGCATCGGAATTAAATACAGAAGCCTCAATGCCGACTTATGTACAATAAGTCTGAGTTATCTTAGTGTCTACGTTTAGCCTTCCCTGCGTCACCAGTTTTGGAATCCGATGCACGACTGCTATTTCACTGTATCCCTTGGACCTTCACTTTGACGATGAAACACAAAAATTGCATCGGAATTAAATACAAAAGGCTCAATTGCGACTAAAGTATAATTAGACTGACTTATCTTAGTGTCTATGTTTAGCCTTTAATTCGTCACCAGTTTTGGAATCCGATGCACGACTGCTGGTTTACTGTATCCCTTGGACCTTCACTTTGACGATGAAACACAAAGATTGCATCGGAACTAAATACAAAAGGCTCAATGCCGACTTAAGTATAATTAGACTGACTTATCTTAGTGTCTATGTTTAGCCTTTAATTCGTCACCAGTTTTGGAATCCGATAAACGACTGCTGGTTTACTGTTTCCCTTGGACCTTCACTTTGACGATGAAACACAAAATTTGCATCGGAATTAAATACAAAAGGCGTAAGGCCGACTTAAGTACAATACGACTGCCTTATCCTAGTGTCTATGTTTAGCCTTTCCTGCGTCACCAGTTTTGGAATCCGTTGCACGATTGCTGGTTTTCTGTATCCCTTGGACCTTAACTTAGAAGATGAAACACAGATATTGCATCGGAATAAAATACAAAAAGGACAATGCCGACTTAAGTACAATAAGACTCACTTATCTTAGTGTCTATGTTCAGTCTATCCTGCGTCACCAGTTTTGGAATCCGATGCACGACTGCTGGTTTACTGTACCCCTCGGACCTTCACTTTGACGATGAAACACAAAAATTGCATCGGAATTAAATACAAAAGGCTCAATGCCGATTTAAGTACATTAAGACTGACTTATCTTAGTGTCTATGTTCAGCCTTTCCTTCGTCACCAGTTTTGGAATCCGATGCACGACTGCTGGTTTACTGCATCCCTTGGACCTACACTTTGACGATGGAACACAAATATTCCATCGGAATTAAATACACAGGGCGTAAGGCCGACGTAAGTACAAGACGAGTGCCTTATCCTAGTGTCTATGTTTAGCCTTTCCTGCGTCACCAGTTTTGGAATCCGATGCACGACTGCTGGTTTACTGTATCCCTTGGACCTTCACTTTGACGATGAAACACAAAATTTGCATCGGAATTAAATACAAAAGGCTGAATGCCGACTTAAGTAGAATGAGACCGACTTATCTTAGTGTCTATGTTTAGCCTTTCCTGCGTCACCAGTTTTGGAAGCCGATGCACGACTGCTGGTTTACTGTTTCCCTTGGACCTTCACTTTGACGATGAAACACAAAAATTGCATCGGAATTAAATACAAATGGCTCAATGCTGACTTACGTACAATGAGACTGACTTATCTTAGTGTCTACGATTAGCCTTTCCTGCGTCACCAGTTTTGGAATCCGATGCACGACTGCTGGTTTACTGTATCCCTTGGACCTTCACTTTGACGATGAAACACAAATATGGAATCGGAATTAAATACAAAAGGCTCAATGCCGACTTAAGTACAATAAGACTGACTTATCTTAGTGTCTATGTTCAGCCTTTCCTGCGTCACCAGTTTTGGAATCCGATGCACGACTGCTGGTGTACTGTTTCCCTTGGACCTTCACTTTCACAACGAAACACATAAATGGCATCGGAATTAAATACAAAAGACTCAATCCCGACTTAAGTACAATAAGACCGACTTATCTTAGTGTCTATGTTCAGCCCTTCCAGTGTCACCAGTTTTGGAATCCGATGCACGACTGCTGGTTTACTGTATCCCTTGGACCTTCACTTTGACGATGAAACACAAAATTTGCATCGGAATAAAATACAAAAGGCTCAATGCCGACTTAAGTACAATAAGACTGACTTATCCTAGTGTCTATGTTTAGCCTTTCCTGCGTCACCAGTTTTGGAATCCGATGCACCTCTGCTGGTTTACTGTATCCCTTGGACCTTCACTTTGACGATGAAACACAGAAATTGCATCGGAATTAAATACAAAAGGCTCAGTGCCGACTTAAGTACAATAAGACTGACTTATCTTAGTAGCTATGTTTAGCCTGTACTGCGTCACCAGTTTTGGAATCCGATGCACGACTGCTGGTTTACTGTATCCCTGGGACATTCACTTTGACGATGAAACACAAAAATTGCATCGGAGTAAATACAAAAGGCTCAATGGCGACCTAAGTACAATAAGACTGACTTATCTTAGTGTGTATGTTTAGCCTTTCCTGCGTCACCAGTTTTGGTTCAAATGGTTCAAATGGCTCTGAGCACTATCGGACTCAACTGCTGTGGTCATAAGTCCCCTAGAACTTAGAACTACTTACACCTAACTAACCTAAGGACATCACACAACACCCAGCCATCACGAGGCAGAGAAAATCCCTGACCCCGCCGTGAATCGAACCCTGGAAGCCGGGCGTGGGAAGCGAGAACGTTACCGCACGACCACGTGATGCGGGCACCAGTTTTGGAATCCGATTCACGACTGCTGGTTTACTGTATCCCTTGAGCCTTCACTTTGACGATGAAACACAAAAATTGCATCCGAATTAAATACAAAAGGCTCAATGATGACTTAATTCAATAAGACTGACTTATCTTAGTGTCTACGTTTTGCCTCTCCTGCGTCACCAGTTTTGGAATCCGATGCACGACTGCTGGTTTAGTGTATCCCTTGGACCTACACTTTGTCGATGAAACACAACAATTGCATCGGAATTAAATACAAAGGACGTATGGCCGACTTAAGTACAATAAGACTGACTTATGTTAGTGTCTATGTTTAGCCTCTCCTGCGTCACCAGTTTTGGAATCCGATGCACGACTGCTGGTTCACTGTATACCTTGGACATTCATTTTGACGATGAAACACAAAATTGCATCGGAATTAAATACAAAAGGCTCAATGCCGCCTTAAGTACAATAAGACTGACTTATCTTAGTGTCTACGTTTAGCCGTTCCTGCGTCACCAGTTTTGGAATCGGATGCACGAGTACTGGTTTACTGTATCCCTTGGACCTTCACTTTGACGATGAAACACAAAAATTGAATCGGAATTAAATACAAAAAGCACAATGCCGACTTAGGTACAACAAGACTGACTTATCTTAGTGTCTATGTTTGGCCTTTAATTCGACACTTGCTTTGGAATCCGAAGCACTACTGCTATTTTGCTGTATCCCTTGGACCTTCACTTTGACGATGAAACACAACAATTGCATCGGAATTAAATACAAAATGCTCAAAGATGATTAAAGTACAATAAGACTGACTTATCTTAGTGCCTATGTTTAGCCTTTCCTGCGTCACCAGATTTGGAATCCGATGCACGACTGCTGGTTAACTGTTTCCCTTGGACCTTCACTTTGACGATGAAACACAAAAATTGCATCGGTATTAAATACAAAAGGCACAATGTCGACTTAAGTACAATAAGACTGACTTATCTTAGTGTCTATGTTTAGCCTTTCCTGCGTCACGTGTTTTGGAATCCGATGCACGACTGCTCGATTACTGTATCCTTTGGACCTTCACTTTGTCGATGAAACACAAAAATTGTATCGAAATTAAATACAATAGGTTCAGTGCCGCCTTAAGTACAATAAGACTGACTTATCTTAAAGTCTATGTTTAGCCTTTCCTGCGTCACCAGTTTTGGAATCCGATGCACGACTGCTGGTTTACTGTATCCCTTGGACCTACACTCTGACGATGAAACACAAAAATTGCATCGGAATTAAATACAAAAAGCGTAAGGCCGACTTAAGTACAATACGACTGAATTATCCTAGTGTCTATGTTTAGCCTTTACTGCGTCACCAGTTTTGGAATCCGATGCACGACTGCTGGTTTACTGTATCCCTTGGACCTTCGATTTGACGATGAAACACAAAATTTGCATCGGAATTAAATACAAAAGGCTCAATGCCGACTTAAGTACAATAAGACCGACTTATCTTAGTGTCTATGTTTAGCCTTTCCTGCGTCACCAGTTTTGGAATCCGATGCACGACTGCTGGTTTACTGTTTCCCTTGGACCTTCACTTTGACGATGAAACGCATCGGAATTAAATACAAAAGGCTCAATGCCAACTTAAATACAATAAGACTGACTTATCTTAGCGTCCACGTTTATCCTTTCCTGCGTCACCAGTTTTGGAATCCGATGAACGACTGCTGGTTTACTGTTTCCCTTGGACCATCACTTTGACGATGAAACACAAGAATTGCATCGGAATTAAATACAAAAGGCACAATGTCGACTTAAGAACAATAAGACTGACTTATCTTAGTGTCTATGTTTAGCCTTTCCTGCGTCACCAGTTTTGAAATCCGATGCACGACTGCTGGTTTACTGTATCCCTGGGACCTTCACTTTGACGATGAATTACAAACATTGCATCGGAATTAAATACAAAAGGCTCAATGCCGACTTAAGTACATTAAGACTGACTTATCTTTGTGGCTACGTTTAGCCTTTCCTGCATCACCAGTTTTGGAATCCGATGCACGACTGGTGGTTTACTGTATCCCTTGGACCTTCACGTTGACGATGAAACACAAAAATTGCATCGGAATTAAATACAAAATGCTCAATGATGACTAAAGTACAATAAGACTGACTTATCTTAGTGGCTATGTTTAGCCTTTCCTGCGTCACCAGTTTTGGAATCCGATGCACGACTGCTGGTTTACTGTTTCCCTTGGACCTTCACTTTGACGATGAAACACAAAAATTGCATCGGAATTAAATACAAAAGGCACAATGTCGACTTAAGAACAACAAGACTGACTTATCTGAGTGTCTATGTTTAGCCTTTCCTGCGTCACCAGTTTTGGAATCCGATGCGCGGCTGCTGGTTTACTGTTTCCCTTGGACCTTCACTTAGACAATGAAACACAGATATTGCATCGGAATTAAATACAAAAAGCACAATGCCGACCTAAGTACAATAAGACTCACTTATCTTAGTGTCTATGTTCAGCCTTTCCTGCGTCACCAGTTTTGGAATCCGATGCACGACTGCTGGTTTACTGTTTCCCTTGGACCTTCACTTTCACAACGAAACACATAAATGGCATCGGAATTAAATACAAAAGACTCAATCCCGACTTAAGTACAATAAGACCGACTTATCTTAGTGTCTATGTTCAGCCCTTCCAGGGTCACCAGTTTTGGAATCCGATGCACGACTGCTGGTTTACTGTATCCCTTGGACCTTCACTTTGACGATGAAACACAAAATTTGCATCGGAATAAAATACAAAAGGCTCAATGCCTACTTAAGTACAATAAGACTGACTTATCTTAGTGTCTACGTTTAGCTTTTCCTGCGTCACCAGTTTTGGAATCGGATGCACGACTGCTGGTTTACTGTATCCCTGGGACATTCACTTTGTCGATGAAACACAAAAATTGCATCGGAGTAAATACAAAAGGCTCAATGGCGACCTAAGTACAATAAGACTGACTTATCTTAGTGTCTATGTTTAGCCTTTCCTGCGTCACCAGTTTTGGTTCAAATGGTTCAAATGGCTCTGAGCACTATCGGACTCAACTGCTGTGGTCATAAGTCCCCTAGAACTTAGAACTACTTACACCTAACTAACCTAAGGACATCACACAACACCCAGCCATCACGAGGCAGAGAAAATCCCTGACCCCGCCGTGAATCGAACCCTGGAAGCCGGGCGTGGGAAGCGAGAACGTTACCGCACGACCACGAGATGCGGGCACCAGTTTTGGAATCCGATTCACGACTGCTGGTTTACTGTATCCCTTGAGCCTTCACTTTGACGATGAAACACAAAAATTGCATCGGAATTAAATACAAAAGGCTCAATGATAACTTAAATTCAATAAGACTGACTTATCTTAGTGTCTACGTTTTGCCTCTCCTGCGTCACCAGTTTTGGAATCCGATGCACGACTGCTGGTTTACTGTATCCCTTGGACCTACACTTTGACGATGAAACACAACAATTGCATCGGAATGAAATACAAAGGACGTATCGCCGACTTAAGTACAATAAGACTGACTTATGTTAGTGTCTATGTTTAGCCTCTCCTGCGTCACCAGTTTTGGAATCCGATGCACGACTGCTGGTTCACTGTATACCTTGGACATTCATTTTGACGATGAAACACAAAATTGCATCGGAATTAAATACAAAAGGCTCAATGCCGCCTTAAGTACAATAAGACTGACTTATCTTAGTGTCTACGTTTAGCCTTTCATGCGCCACCAGTTTTGGAATCGATGCACGACTGCTGGTTTACAGATTCTCTTGGACCTTCACTTAGACAATGAAACACAGAAATTGCATCGGAATTGAATTCAAAAGGCACAATGGCGACTTAAGTACAATAAGACTGACTTATCTTAGTGTCTATGTTTAGCCTTTCCTGCGTCACCAGTTTTGGAACCCGAAGCACGACTGCTGGTTTACTGTATCCCTTGAACCTTCACTTTGACGATGAAACACAAAAATAGCATCGGAATTAAATACAAAAGGCTCAATGCCGACTTAAGTACAATAAGACTGACTTATCTTAGTGTCTACGTTTAGCCTTTCCTGCGTCACCAGTTTTGGAATCGGATGCACGAGTACTGGTTTGCCGTATCCCTTGGACCTTCACTTTGACGATGAAACACAAAAATTGAATCGGAATTAAATACAAAAAGCACAATGCCGACTTAGGTACAACAAGACTGACTTATCTTAGTGTCTATGTTGGCCTTTAATTCGACACTTGCTTTGGAATCCGAAGCACTACTGCTATTTTGCTGTATCCCTTGGACCTTCACTTTGACGATGAAACGCATCGGAATTAAATACAAAATGCTCAAAGATGACTAAAGAACAATAAGACTGACTTATCTTAGTGTCTATGTTTAGCCTTTCCTGCGTCACCAGTTTTGGAATCCGATGCACGACTGCTGGTTTACTGTATCCCTTGGACCTTCGATTTGACGATGAAACACAAAAATTGTATCGGAATTAAATACAATAGGTTCAGTGCCGCCTTAAGTACAATAAGACTGACTTATCTTAAAGTCTATGTTTAGCCTTTCCTGCGTCACCAGTTTTGGAATCCAATGCACGACTGCTGCTTTACTGTATCCCTTGGACCTACACTCTGACGATGAAACACAAAAATTGCATCGGAATTAAATACAAAAAGCGTAAGGCCGACTTAAGTACAATACGACTGAATTATCCTAGTGTCTATGTTTAGCCTTTACTGCGTCACCAGTTTTGGAATCCGATGCACGACTGCTGGTTTACTGTATCCCTTGGACCTTCGATTTGACGATGAAACACAAAATTTGCATCGGAATTAAATACAAAAGGCTCAATGCCGACTTAAGTACAATAAGACCGACTTATCTTAGTGTCTATGTTTAGCCTTTCCTGCGTCACCAGTTTTGGAATCCGATGCACGACTGCTGGTTTACTGTTTCCCTTGGACCTTCACTTTGACGATGAAACGCATCGGAATTAAATACAAAAGGCTCAATGCCGACTTAAATACAATAAGACTGACTTATCTTAGCGTCCACGTTTATCCTTTCCTGCGTCATCAGTTTTGGAATCCGATGAACGACTGCTGGTTTACTGTTTCCCTTGGACCTTCACTTTGACGATGAAACACAAAAATTGCATCGGAATTAAATACAAAAGGCACAATGTCGACTTAAGAACAATAAGGCTGACTTATCTTAGTGTCTATGTTTAGCCTTTCCTGCGTCACCAGTTTTGAAATCCGATGCACGACTGCTGGTTTACTGTATCCCTGGGACCTTCACTTTGACGATGAATTACAAACATTGCATCGGAATTAAATACAAAAGGCTCAATGCCGACTTAAGTACATTAAGACTGACTTATCTTTGTGGCTACGTTTAGCCTCTCCTGCATCACCAGTTTTGGAATCCGATGCACTACTGGTGGTTTACTGTATCCCTGGGACCTTCACGTTGACGATGAAACACAAACATTGCATCGGAATTAAATACAAAACGCTCAATGATGACTAAAGTACAATAAGACTGACTTATCTTAGTGGCTATGTTTAGCCTTTCCTGCGTCACCCGTTTTGGAATCCGATGCACGACTGCTGGTTTACTGTTTCCCTTGGACCTTCACTTTGACGATGAAACACAAAAATTTCATCGGAATTAAATACAAAAGGCACAATGTCGACTTAAGAACAATAAGACTGACTTATCTTAGTGTCTATGTTTAGCCTTTCCTGCGTCACCTGTTTTGGAGTCCGATGCACGACTGCTGGTTTACTGTATCCCTTGGACCTTCACTCTGACGATGAAACTCAAAAATTGTATCGGAATTAAATACAAAAAGCTCAATGCCGACTTAAGTACAATAAGACTAACTTATCTAAGTGTCTATGTTTAGCCTTTCCTGCGTCACCAGTTTTGGAATCCGATGCGCGGCTGCTGGTTTACTGTTTCCCTTGGACCTTCACTTAGACAATGAAACACAGATATTGCATCGGAATTAAATACAAAAAGCACAATGCCGACCTAAGTACAATAAGACTCACTTATCTTAGTGTCTATTTTAGCCTTTCCTGCGTCACCAGTTTTGGAATCCGATGCACGACTGCAGGTTTACTGTATCCCTTGGACCTTCACTTTGACGATGAAAAACAAACATTGCATCGGAATTAAATACAAAAGGTACAGTGCCGACTTAAGCACAATAACACTGACTTATCTTAGTGGCTACGTTTATCCTTTCCTGCGTCACCAGTTTTGGAATCCGATGCACGACTGCTGGTTTACTGTATCCCTGGGACCTTCACTTTGACGATCAAACACAAAAATTGCATCGGAATTAAATGCAAAAGACTCAATGCAAGTACAATAAGACTGACTTATCTTAGTGTCTATGTTTAGCCTTTCCTGCGTCACCAGTTTTGGAATCCGATGCACGACTGCTGGTTTACTGTATCCCTTGGACCTACACTTTGACGATGAAACACAAAAATTGCATCGGAATTAAATACAAAAGGCGTAAGGCCGACTTAAGTACAATACGACTGACTTATCCTAGTGTCTATGTTTAGCCTTTCCTGCGTCACCAGTTTTGGAATCCGATGCACGACTGCTGGTTTACTGCATCCCTTGGACCTTCACTTTGACGATGAAACACAAAATTTGCATCGGAATTAAATACAAAAGGCTCAATGCCGACTTAAGTGCAATAAGACCGACTTATCTTAGTGTCTACGTTTAGCCTTTCCTGCGTCACCAGTTTTGGAATCCGATGCACGACTCCTGGTTTACTGTTTCCCTTGGACCTTCACTTTGACGATGTAACACAAAAATTGCATCGGAAATAAATACAAAAGGCTCAATGCCGTCTTAAGTACAATAAGACTGACTTATCTTAGTGTCAACGGTTAGCCTTTCCTCCGTCTCCAGTTTTGGAATCCGATGCACGACTGCTGGTTTACTGTATCCCTTCGACCTTCACTTTGACGATGAAAGACAAAAATGGAATCGGAATTAAATACAAAAGGTTCAATGCCGACTTAAGTACAATAAAACTGACTTATCTTCGTGTCTACGTTCAGCCTTTCTTGTGTCACCAGTTTTGGAATCCGTTGCACGACTGCTGATTTACAGTATCCCATGGACCTTCACTTTGACAATGAAACACATAAATGGCATCGGAATTAAATACAAAAGACTCAATCCCGACTTAAGTACAATAAGACCTACTTATCCTAGTGTCTATGTTTAGCCTTTCCTGTGTCACCAGTTTGGGAATCCGTTGCACGATTGCTGGTTTACTGTATCCCTTGGACCTTCACTTTGACGATGAAACACAAAAATTGCATGGGAATTAAATACAAACGGCTCAATGCCGACTTATGTACAATAAGACTGACTTATCTTAGTGTCTATGTTTAGCCTTTCCTGCGTCACCAGTATTGGAATCTGATGCACTACTGCTGGTTTACTGTATCCCTTGGACCTTCACTTTGACGATGAAACACAAAAATTGCATCGGAATTAAATACAAAAGGCTCAATGCCGACTTAAGTACAAAAAGACTGACTTATCTTAGTGTCTATGTTTAGCCATTCATGCGTCACTAGTTTTGGAAACCGATGCACGACTGCTGGTTTACTGTATCTCATGGACCTTCACTTTCACGATGAAACACAAAAATTGCATCGGAATTAAACACAAAATGCTCAATGATGGCTAAAGTACAATAAGACTGCCTTATCTTAGTGTCTATGTTTAGCCTTTCCTGCGTCACCAGTTTTGGAATCCGATGCACGGCTGCTGGTTTAATGTATCTCTTGGACCTTCACTTAGACGATGAAACACAGATATTGCATCGGAATTAAATACAAAAAGCACAATGCCGACATAAGTACAATAAGACTCACTTATCTTAGTGTCTATGTTCAGTCTATCCTGCGTCACCTGTTTTGAAATCCGATGCACGACTGCTGGTTTACTGTATCCCTCGGACCTCCACTTTGACGATGAAACACAAAAATTGCATCGGAATTAAATGCAAAAGGTTCAGTGCCGACTTAAGTACAATAAGACTGACTTATCTTAGTGGCTATGTTTAGCCTTTCCTGCGTCACCAGTTTTGGAATCCGATGCACGACTGCTAGTTTACTGTATCACTTGGACCTTCACTCTGACGATGAAACACAAAAATTGCATCGGAATTAAATACAAAAGGCTCAATGCCGATTTAAGTACAATAAGATTGACTTAACTTAGTGTCTATGTTTAGCCTTTCCTGCGTCACCAGTTTTGAAATCCGATGCACGACTGCTGGTTTACTGTATCCCTGGGACCTTCACTTTGACGATGAATTACAAACATTGCATCGTAATTAAATACAAAAGGCTCAATGCCGACTTAAGTACATTAAGACTGACTTATCTTAGTGGCTACGTTTAGCCTTTCCTGCATCACCAGTTTTGGAATCCGATGCACGACTGCTGGTTTACTGTATACCTTGGACCTTCACTTTGACGATGAAATACAAAAATTGCATCGGAATTAAATACAAAATGTTCAATGATGACTTAAGAACAATAAGACTGACTTATCTTAGTGTCTATGTTTAGCCTTTCCTGCGTCATCTGTTTTGGATCCGATGCACGACTGCTGGTTTACTGTATCCCTTGGACCTACACTTTGACGATGAAACACAAAAATTCCATCGGAATTAAATACAAAAAGCGTAAGGCCGACTTAAGTACAATACGACTGACTTATCCTAGTGTCTACGTTTAGCCTTTCCTGCGTCACCAGTTTTGGAATCCGATGCAAGACTGCTGAATTACTGTATCCCTTGGACCTTCACTTTGACGATGAAACACAAAATTTGCATCGGAATTAAATACAAAAGGTTCAATGCCGACTTAAGTAGAATAAGACCGACTTATCTTAGTGTCTATGTTTAGCCTTTCCTGCGTCATCAGTTTTGGAATCCGATGCACGACTGCTAGTTTACTGTTTCCCTTGGACCTTCACTTTGACGATGAAACACATAAATTGCATCGGAATTAAATACTAATGGCTCAATGCCGACTTAAGTACAATGAGACTGACTTATCTTAGTGTCTACGATTAGCCTTTCCTGCGTCAGCAGTTTTGGAATCCGATGCACGACTGCTGGTTTACTGTATCCCTTGGACCTTCACTTTAACGATGAAACACAAAAATTGCATCGGAATTAAATACAAAAGGCTCAATGCCGACTTAAGTACAATAAGACTGACTTATCTTAGTGTCTACGGTTAGCCTTTCCTGCGTCACCAGTTTTGGAATCCGATGCACGACTGCTGGTTTACTGTATCCCTTGGACCTTCACTTTGACGATGAAAGACAAAAATTGAATCGGAATTAAATACAAAAGGCTCAATGCCGACTTAAGTACAATAAAACTGACTTATCTTAGTGTCTAAGTTCAGCCTTTCCTGCGTCACCAGTTTTGGAATCCGATGCACGACTGCTGGTTTACTGTATCCCATGGACCTTCACTTTGACAATGAAACACATAAATGGCATCGGAATTAAATACAAAAGACTCAATGATGACTTAAGTACAATAAGACCTACTTATCTTAGTGTCTATGTTCAGCCTTTCCTGTGTCACCAGTTTGGGAATCCGTTTCACGATTGCTGGTTTACTGTATCCCTTGGACCTTCACTTTGACGATGAAACACAAAATTTGCATCGGAATTAAATACAAAAGGCTCAATGCCGACTTAAGTACAATAAGACTGACTTATCTTAGTGTCTATGGTTAGCTTTTCCTGCGTCACCAGTTTTGGAATCCGATGCACGACTGCGGGTTTACTGTTTCCCTTGGACCTTCAGTTTGACGATGAAACACAAAAATTGCGTCGGAATTAAATACAAACGGCTCAATGCCGACTTATGTACAATAAGACTGATTTATCTTAGTGTCTATGTTTAGCGTTTCCTGCGTAACCAGTATTGGAATCGGATGCACGACTGCTGGTTTACTGTATCCCTTGGACCTTCACTTTGACGATGAAACACAAAAATTGCATCGGAATTAAATACAAAAGGCTCAATGTCGACTTAAGTACAAAAAGACTGACTTATCTTAGTGTCTATGTTTAGCCATTCATGCGTCACTAGTTTTGGAATCCGATGCACGACTTCTGGTTTACTGTATCCCATGGACCTTCACTTTCACGATGAAACACAAAAATTGCATCGGAATTAAATACAAAATGCTCAATGATGACTAAAGTACAATAAGACTGACTTATCTTAGTGTCTATGTTTAGCCTTTCCTGCGTCACCAGTTTTGGAATCCGATGCACGGCTGCTGGTTTACTGTATCCCTTGGACCTTCACTTAGACGAGGAAACACAGATATTGCATCGGAATTAAATACAAAAAGCACAATGCCGACATAAATACAATAAGACTCACCTATCTTAGTGTCTATGTTCAGTCTATCCTGCGTCACCAGTTTTGAAATCCGACGCACGACTGCTGGTTTACTGTATCCCTCGGACCTTCACTTTGACGATGAAACACAGAAATTGCATCGGAATTAAATACAAATGGTTCAGTGCCGACTTAAGTACAATAAGACTGACTTATCTTAGTGGCTATGTTTAGCCTTTCCTGCGTCACCAGTTTTGAAATCCGACGCACGACTGCTGGTTTACTGTATCCCTTGGACCTTCACTCTGACGATGAAACACAAAAATTGCATCGGACTTAAATACAAAATGCGTAAGGCCGACTTAAGTACAATACGAATGAATTATCCTAGTGTCTATGTTTAGCCTTTCCAGCGTCACCAGTTTTGGAATCCGATGCACAACTGCTGGTTTACTGTATCCCTTGGACCTTCACTTTGACGATGAAACACAAAATTTGCATCGGAATTAAATACAAAAGGCTCAATGCCGACTTAAGTAAAATAAGACCAACTTATCTTAGTGTCTATGTTTAGCCTTTCCTGCGTCACCAGTTTTGGAATCCGACGCACGACTGCTGGTTTACTGTTTCCCTTGGACCTTCACTTTGACGATGAAACGCATCGGAATTAAATACAAAAGGCTCAATGCCGACTTAAGTACAATAAGACTGACTTATCTTAGTGTCTATGTTTAGCCTTTCATGCGTCACTAGTTTGGAATCCGATGCACGACTGCTGGTTTACTGTATCCCATGGACCTTCACTTTGACGATGAAACACAAAAATTGCATCGGAATTAAGTACAAAATGCTCAATGATGACTAAAGTACGATAAGACTGACTTATCTTAGTGTCTATGTTTAGCCTTACCTGCGTCACCAGTTTTGGAATCCGATGCACGGCTGCTGGTTTACTGTATCCCTTGGACCTTCACTTAGACGATGAAACACAGATATTGCATCGGAATTAAATACAAAATGCACAATGCCGATAAGTACAATAAAACTCACTTATCTTAGTGTCTATGTTTAGCCTATCCTGCGTCACCAGTTTTGGAATCCGATGCACGACTGCTGGTTTATTGTATCCCTGGAACCTTCACTTTGTCGATGAAACACAAACATTGCATCGGAAATAAATACAATAGGCTCAATGAAGACTTAAGTACATTAAGACTGACTTATCTTAGTGTCTATGTTTAGCCTTTCCTGCGTCACCAGTTTTGGAATCCGATGCACGACTGCTGGTTTACTATATCCCTTGGACCTACACTTTGACGATGAAACACAAAAATTCCGTCGGAATTAAATACAAAAAGGCGTAAGGCCGACTTAAGTACAATACGACTGACTTATCCTAGTGTCTATGTTTAGCCTTTCCTGCGTCACCAGTTTTGGAATCCGATGCACGACTGCTGAATTACTGTATCCCTTGGACCTTCACTTTGACGATGAAACACAAAATTTGCATCGGAATTAAATACAAAAAGCTCAATGCCGACTTAAGTATAATAAGACCGACTTATCTTAGTGTCTATGTTTAGCCTCTCCTGCGTCACGAGTTTTGGAATCCATTGCACGACTGCTGGTTTACTGTTTCCCTTGGACCTTCACTTTGACGATGAAACACAAAAATTGCATCGGAATTAAATACAAATGGCTCAATGCCGACTTAAGTACAATGAGACTGACTTAACTTAGTGTCTACGATTAGCCTTTCCTGCGTCACCAGTTTTGGAATCCGATGCACGACTGCTGGTTTACTGTATCCCTTGGACCTTCACTTTGACGATGAAACGCAAAAATTGCATCGGAATGAAATACAAAAGGCTCAATACCGACTTAAGTACAATAAGACCGACTTATCTCAGTGTCTATGTTTAGCCTTTCCTGCGTCACCAGTTTTTGGATCCGATGCACGACTGTTGGTTTACTGTATCACTTGGACCTTCACTTTGACGATGAAAAACAAAATTGCATCGGATTTAAATACAAAAGGCTCAATAGCGACTTAAGTACAATAAGACCGACTTATCTTAGGGTCTATGGTTAGCTTTTCCTGCGTCACCAGTTTTGGAATCCGATGCACGACTGCTGGTTTACTATATCCCTTGGACCTACACTTTGACGATGAAACACAAAAATTCCGTCGGAATTAAATACAAAAAGGCGTAAGGCCGACTTAAGTACAATACGACTGACTTATCCTAGTGTCTATGTTTAGCCTTTCCTGCGTCACCAGTTTTGGAATCCGATGCACGACTGCTGAATTACTGTATCCCTTGGACCTTCACTTTGACGATGAAACACAAAATTTGCATCGGAATTAAATACAAAAAGCTCAATGCCGACTTAAGTATAATAAGACCGACTTATCTTAGTGTCTATGTTTAGCCTCTCCTGCGTCACTAGTTTTGGAATCCGATGCACGACTGCTGGTTTACTGTATCCCATGGACCTTCACTTTCACGATGAAACACAAAAATTGCATCGGAATTAAATACAAAATGCTCAATGATGACTAAAGTACAATAAGACTGACTTATCTTAGTGTCTATGTTTAGCCTTTCCTGCGTCACCAGTTTTGGAATCCGATGCACGGCTGCTGGTTTACTGTATCCCTTGGACCTTCACTTAGACGAGGAAACACAGATATTGCATCGGAATTAAATACAAAAAGCACAATGCCGACATAAATACAATAAGACTCACCTATCTTAGTGTCTATGTTCAGTCTATCCTGCGTCACCAGTTTTGAAATCCGACGCACGACTGCTGGTTTACTGTATCCCTCGGACCTTCACTTTGACGATGAAACACAGAAATTGCATCGGAATTAAATACAAATGGTTCAGTGCCGACTTAAGTACAATAAGACTGACTTATCTTAGTGGCTATGTTTAGCCTTTCCTGCGTCACCAGTTTTGAAATCCGACGCACGACTGCTGGTTTACTGTATCCCTTGGACCTTCACTCTGACGATGAAACACAAAAATTGCATCGGACTTAAATACAAAATGCGTAAGGCCGACTTAAGTACAATACGAATGAATTATCCTAGTGTCTATGTTTAGCCTTTCCAGCGTCACCAGTTTTGGAATCCGATGCACAACTGCTGGTTTACTGTATCCCTTGGACCTTCACTTTGACGATGAAACACAAAATTTGCATCGGAATTAAATACAAAAGGCTCAATGCCGACTTAAGTAAAATAAGACCAACTTATCTTAGTGTCTATGTTTAGCCTTTCCTGCGTCACCAGTTTTGGAATCCGATGCACGACTGCTGGTTTACTGTTTCCCTTGGACCTTCACTTTGACGATGAAACGCATCGGAATTAAATACAAAAGGCTCAATGCCGACTTAAGTACAATAAGACTGACTTATCTTAGTGTCTATGTTTAGCCTTTCATGCGTCACTAGTTTGGAATCCGATGCACGACTGCTGGTTTACTGTATCCCATGGACCTTCACTTTGACGATGAAACACAAAAATTGCATCGGAATTAAGTACAAAATGCTCAATGATGACTAAAGTACAATAAGACTGACTTATCTTAGTGTCTATGTTTAGCCTTACCTGCGTCACCAGTTTTGGAATCCGATGCACGGCTGCTGGTTTACTGTATCCCTTGGACCTTCACTTAGACGATGAAACACAGATATTACATCGGAATTAAATACAAAATGCACAATGCCGATAAGTACAATAAAACTCACTTATCTTAGTGTCTATGTTTAGCCTATCCTGCGTCACCAGTTTTGGAATCCGATGCACGACTGCTGGTTTATTGTATCCCTGGAACCTTCACTTTGTCGATGAAACACAAACATTGCATCGGAAATAAATACAATAGGCTCAATGAAGACTTAAGTACATTAAGACTGACTTATCTTAGTGTCTATGTTTAGCCTTTCCTGCGTCACCAGTTTTGGAATCCGATGCACGACTGCTGGTTTACTATATCCCTTGGACCTACACTTTGACGATGAAACACAAAAATTCCGTCGGAATTAAATACAAAAAGGCGTAAGGCCGACTTAAGTACAATACGACTGACTTATCCTAGTGTCTATGTTTAGCCTTTCCTGCGTCACCAGTTTTGGAATCCGATGCACGACTGCTGAATTACTGTATCCCTTGGACCTTCACTTTGACGATGAAACACAAAATTTGCATCGGAATTAAATACAAAAAGCTCAATGCCGACTTAAGTATAATAAGACCGACTTATCTTAGTGTCTATGTTTAGCCTCTCCTGCGTCACCAGTTTTGGAATCCATTGCACGACTGCTGGTTTACTGTATCCCTTGGACCTTCACTCTGACGATGAAACACAAAAATTGCATCGGACTTAAATACAAAATGCGTAAGGCCGACTTAAGTACAATACGAATGAATTATCCTAGTGTCTATGTTCAGCCTTTCCAGCGTCACCAGTTTTGGAATCCGATGCACAACTGCTGGTTTACTGTATCCCTTGGACCTTCACTTTGACGATGAAACACAAAATTTGCATCGGAATTAAATACAAAAGGCTCAATGCCGACTTAAGTAAAATAAGACCAACTTATCTTAGTGTCTATGTTTAGCCTTTCCTGCGTCACCAGTTTTGGAATCCGATGCACGACTGCTGGTTTACTGTTTCCCTTGGACCTTCACTTTGACGATGAAACGCATCGGAATTAAATACAAAAGGCTCAATGCCGACTTAAGTACAATAAGACTGACTTATCTTAGTGTCTATGTTTAGCCTTTCATGCGTCACTAGTTTGGAATCCGATGCACGACTGCTGGTTTACTGTATCCCATGGACCTTCACTTTGACGATGAAACACAAAAATTGCATCGGAATTAAGTACAAAATGCTCAATGATGACTAAATTACAATAAGACTGACTTATCTTAGTGTCTATGTTTAGCCTTACCTGCGTCACCAGTTTTGGAATCCGATGCACGGCTGCTGGTTTACTGTATCCCTTGGACCTTCACTTAGACGATGAAACACAGATATTACATCGGAATTAAATACAAAATGCACAATGCCGATAAGTACAATAAAACTCACTTATCTTAGTGTCTATGTTTAGCCTATCCTGCGTCACCAGTTTTGGAATCCGATGCACGACTGCTGGTTTATTGTATCCCTGGAACCTTCACTTTGTCGATGAAACACAAACATTGCATCGGAAATAAATACAATAGGCTCAATGAAGACTTAAGTACATTAAGACTGACTTATCTTAGTGTCTATGTTTAGCCTTTCCTGCGTCACCAGTTTTGGAATCCGATGCACGACTGCTGGTTTACTATATCCCTTGGACCTACACTTTGACGATGAAACACAAAAATTCCGTCGGAATTAAATACAAAAAGGCGTAAGGCCGACTTAAGTACAATACGACTGACTTATCCTAGTGTCTATGTTTAGCCTTTCCTGCGTCACCAGTTTTGGAATCCGATGCACGACTGCTGAATTACTGTATCCCTTGGACCTTCACTTTGACGATGAAACACAAAATTTGCATCGGAATTAAATACAAAAAGCTCAATGCCGACTTAAGTATAATAAGACCGACTTATCTTAGTGTCTATGTTTAGCCTCTCCTGCGTCACCAGTTTTGGAATCCATTGCACGACTGCTGGTTTACTGTTTCCCTTGGACCTTCACTTTGACGATGAAACACAAAAATTGCATCGGAATTAAATACAAATGGCTCAATGCCGACTTAAGTACAATGAGACTGACTTAACTTAGTGTCTACGATTAGCCTTTCCTGCGTCACCAGTTTTGGAATCCGATGCACGACTGCTGGTTTACTGTATCCCTTGGACCTTCACTTTGACGATGAAACGCAAAAATTGCATCGGAATGAAATACAAAAGGCTCAATACCGACTTAAGTACAATAAGACCGACTTATCTCAGTGTCTATGTTTAGCCTTTCCTGCGTCACCAGTTTTTGGATCCGATTCACGACTGTTTGTTTACTGTATCACTTGGACCTTCACTTTGACGATGAAAAACAAAATTGCATCGGATTTAAATACAAAAGGCTCAATAGCGACTTAAGTACAATAAGACCGACTTATCTTAGGGTCTATGTTTACCCTTTCCTGCGCCACCAGTTTTGGAATCCGATGCACAACTGCTGGTTTGCTGTTTCCCTTGGTCCTTCACTTTGACGATGAAACACAAAAATTGCATCGGAATTAAATAAAAAATGCTCAATGATGACTAAAGTACAATAAGACTGACTTATCTTAGTGTCTATGTTTAGCCTTTCCTGCGTCACCAGTTTTGGAATCCGATGCACGGCTGCTGGTTTACTGTATCCCTTGGACCTTTACTTGATGAAACACAGATATTGCATCGGAATTAAATACAAAATGCACAATGCCGATAAGTACAATAAGACTCACTTATCTTAGTGTCTATGTTTAGCCTATCCTGCGTCACCAGTTTTGGAATCTGATGCACGACTGCTGGTTTACTGTATCCCTTGGACCTTCACTTTGACGATGAAACACAAAATTTGCATCGGAATTAAATACAAAAGGCTCAATTCCGACTTAGGTACTATAGGACCGACTTATCTTAGTGTCTATGTTTAGCCTTTCCTGCGTCACCAGTTTTGGAATCCGATGCACGACTGCTGGTTTACTGTTTCCCTTGGACCTTCACTTTGACGATGAAACGCATCCGAATTAAATACAAAAGGCTCAATGCCGACTGAAGTACAATAAGACAGACTTATCTTAGTGCCTACTTTTATCCTTTCCTGCGTCACCAGTTTCGGAGTCCGATGAACGACTGCTGGTTTACTGTATCCCTTGGACCTTCACTATGTCGAGGAAACACAAAAATTGCATCGGAATTAAATACAAAATGCCCAATGCCGACTTAAGTACAATAAGACTAACTTATCTTAGTGTCTATGTTTAGCCTCTCCTGCGTCACCAGTTTTGGAATCCGATGCACGACTGCTGGTTTACTGTATACCTTGGACCTTCATTTTGACGGTGAAACACAAAATTGCATCGGAATTAAATACAAAAGGCACAGTGCCGACTTAAGTACAACAAGACTGACTTATCTTAGTTTCTATGTATAGCCTTTAATTCGTCACTAGTTTTGGAATCCGAAGCACGACTGCTATTTTACCGTATCCCTTGGACCTTCACTTTGACGATGAAACACAAAAATTGCATCGGAATTAAATACAAAAGGCTCAATGCCGACTTAAGTATAATTAGACTGACTTATCGTAGTGTCTATGTTTAGCCTTTATTCGTCACCAGTATTGGAATCTGATGCACGACTGCTCGTTTACTGTATCCCTTGGACCTTCACTTTGACGATGAAACACAAAGATTGCATCGGAACTAAATACAAAGGGCTCAATGCCGACTTAAGTACAATAAGACTGACTTATCTTAGTGTCTGCGTTTTGCCTTTCCTGCGTCACCAGTATTGGAATCTGACGCACGAATGCTGGTTTACTGTATCCCTTGGACCTTCACTTTGACGATGGAACACAAAAGTGGCATCGGTATTAGATACAAAAGACTTAATGCCGACTTAAATACAATATGACTGACTTACCTTAGTGTCTATGTTCAGCCTTTCCTGCGTCACCAGTTTTGGAATCCGATGCACGACTGCTGGTTTTCTGTATCCCTTGGACCTTCACTTGGACGATGAAACACAAAGAATTCATCGGAATTAAATACAAAAGGCTCAATGCCAACTTAAGTACAATAAGACCGACTTATCTTAGTGTCTATGTTTAGCCTTTCCTGCGTCACCAGTTTTGGAATCCGATGCACGACTGCTGGTTTACTGTTTCCCTTGGACCTTCACTTTGACGATGAAACACAAAAATTGCATCGGAATTAAATACAAAAGGCACAATGTCGACTTAAGTACAATAAGACTGACTTATCTTAGTGTCTATGTTTAGCCTTTCCTGCGTCACCTGTTTTGGAATCCGATGCAGGACTGCTGGATTACTGTATCCCTTGGACCTTCACTTTGACGATGAAACTCAAAAATTGTATCGGAATTAAATACAAAAAGCTCAATGCCGACTTAAGTACGATAAGACTAACTTATCTTAGTGTCTATGTTTAGATTCTCCTGCGTCACCAGTTTTGAAATCCGATGCACGACTGCTGGTTTACTGTATACCTTGGACCTTCATTTTGACGATGAAACACAAAAATTGCATCGGAATTAAATACAAAAGGCGTAAGGCCGACTTAAGTACAATACGACTGAATTATCCTAGTGTCTATGTTTAGCCTTCCCTGCGTCACCTGTTTTGTAATCCGACGCACGACTGCTGGTTTACTGTATCCCTTGGACCTTCACTTTGACGACGAAACACAAAATTTGCATCGGAATCAAATACAAAAGGCTCAATGCCGACTCAAGTAAAATAAGACTGACTTATCTTAGTGTCTATGGTTAGCCTTTCCTGCGTCACCAGTTTTGGAATCCGATGCACGGCTGCTGGTTTATTGTTTCCCTTGGACCTTCACTTAGACGATGAAACACAGATATTGCATCGGAATTAAATACAAAAAGCACAATGCCGATAAGTACAATAAGACTCACTTATCTTAGTGTCTATGTTTAGCCTTTCCTGCGTCACCAGTTTTGGAATCCGATGCACGACTGCTGGTTTACTGTATCCCTTGGACCTTCACTTTGACGATGAAACACAAAAATTGCATCGGAATTAAATACAAAAGGTTCAGTGCCGACTTAAATACAATAAGACTGACTTATCTTAGTGGCTATGTTTAGCCTTTCCTGCGTCACCAGTTTTAGAATCCGTTGCACGATTGCTGGTTTACTGTATCCCTTGGACCTTCACTTTGACGATGAAACACAAAAATTGCATCGGAATTAAATACAAAAGGTTCAGTGCCGACTTAAGTACAATAAGACTGACTTATCTTAGTGGCTATGTTTAGCCTTTCCTGCGTCACCAGTTTTGGAATCCGATGCACGACTGCTGGTTTACTGTATCCCCTGGACCTACACTTTGACGATGAAACACAAAAATTGCATCGGAATTAAATACAAAAGGCGTAAGGCCGACTTAAGTACAATACGACTGAATTATCCTAGTGTCTATGTTTAGCCTTCCCTGCGTCACCTGTTTTGTAATCCGACGCACGACTGCTGGTTTACTGTATCCCTTGGACCTTCACTTTGACGACGAACACAAAATTTGCATCGGAATCAAATACAAAAGGCTCAATGCCGACTCAAGTAAAATAAGACTGACTTATCTTAGTGTCTATGGTTAGCCTTTCCTGCGTCACCAGTTTTGGAATCCGATGCACGACTGCTGGATTACTGCATCCCTTGGACCTTCACTTTGACGATGAAACACAAAAATTGTATCGGAATTAAATACAAAAGGTTCAGTGCCGCCTTAAGTACAATAAGACTGACTTATCTTAGTGTCTTTGTTTAGCCTTTCCTGCGTCACCAGTTTTGGAATCCGATGCACGACTGCGGGTTTACTGTATCCCTTGGCAGTACACTTTGACGATGAAACACAAAAATTGCATCGGAATTAAATACAAAATGCGTAAGGCTGACTTAAGTACAATACGACTGAATTATCCTAGTGTCTATGTTTAGCCTTTCCTGCGTCACCAGTTTTGGAATCCGATGCACGACTGCTGGTTTACTGTATCCCTTGGACCTTCACTTTGACGATGAATCACAAAATTTGCATCGGAATTAAATACAAAAGAATCAATGCCGACTTAAGTACTATAGGACCGACTTATCTTAGTGTCTATGTTTAGCCTTTCCTGCGTCACCAGTTTTGGAATCCGACGCACGACTGCTGGTTTACTGTTTCCCTTGGACCGTCACTTTGACGATGAAACGCATCCGAATTAAATGCAAAAGGCTCAATGCCGACTTAAGTACAATAAGACAGACTTATCTTAGTGTCTACGTTTATCCTTTCCTGCGTCACCAGTTTTGGAGTCCGATGAACGACTGCTGGTTTACTGTATCCCTTAAACCTTCACTTTGACGATGAAACACAAAAATTGCATCGGAATTAAATACAAAAGGCTCAATGCCAACTTAAGTACAATAAGACTAACTTATCTTAGTGTCTATGTTTAGATTCTCCTGCGTCACCAGTTTTGAAATCCGATGCACGACTGCTGGTTTACTGTATACCTTGGACCTTCATTTTGACGGTGAAACACAAAATTGCATCGGAATTAAATACAAAAGGCACAATGCCGACTTAAGTACAACAAGACTGACTTATCTTAGTTTCTATGTATAGCCTTTAATTCGTCACTAGTTTTGGAATCCGAAGCACGACTGCTATTTTACCGTATCCCTTGGACCTTCACTTTGACGATGAAACACAAAAATTGCATCGGAATTAAATACAAAAGGCTCAATGCCGACTTAAGTATAATTAGACTGACTTATCTTAGTGTCTATGTTTAGCCTTTATTCGTCACCAGTTTTGGATTCCGATGCACGACTGCTGGTTTACTGTATCCCTTGGACCTTCACTTTGACGATGAAACACAAAGATTGCATCGGAACTAAATACAAAGGGCTCAATGCCGACTTAAGTACAATAAGACTGACTTATCTTAGTGTCTGCGTTTTGCCTTTCCTGCGTCACCAGTATTGGAATCTGACGCACGAATGCTGGTTTACTGTATCCCTTGGACCTTCACTTTGACGATGGAACACAAAAGTGGCATCGGAATTAAATACAAAAGACTTAATGCCGACTTAAATACAATATGACTGACTTATCTTAGTGTCTATGTTCAGCCTTTCCTGCGTCACCAGTTTTGGAATCCGATGCATGACTGCTGGTTTGCTGTATCCCTTGGACCTTAACTTGGACGATGAAACACAAAGAATTCATCGGAATTAAATACAAAAGGCTCAATGCCGACTTAAGTACAATAAGACCGACTTATCTTAGTGTCTATGTTTAGCCTTTCCTGCGTCACCAGTTTTGGAATCCAATGCACGACTGCTGGTTTACTGTTTCCCTTGGACCTTCACTTTGACGATGAAACACAAAAATTTCATCGGAATTAAATACAAAAGGCACAATGTCGACTTAAGTACAATAAGACTGACCTATCTTAGTGTCTATGTTTAGCCTTTCCTGCGTCACCTGTTTTGGAATCCGATGCACGACTGCTGGATTACTGTATCCCTTGGACCTTCACTTTGACGATGAAACTCAAAAATTGTATCGGAATTAAATACAAAAAGCTCAATGCCGACTTAAGTACGATAAGACTAACATATCTAAGTGTCTATGTTTACCCTTTCCTGCGTCACCAGTTTTGGAATCCGATGCACGGCTGCTGGTTTACTGTTTCCCTTTGACCTTCACTTAGACGATGAAACACAGATATTGCATCGGAATTAAATACAAAAAGCACAATGCCGATAAGTACAATAAGACTCACTTATCTTAGTGTCTATGTTTAGCCTTTCCTGCGTCACCAGTTATGGAATCCGATGCACGACTGCTGGTTTACTGTATCCCTCGGACCTTCACTTTGACGATGAAACACAAAAATTGCATCGGAATTAAATACAAAAGGTTCAGTGCCGACTTAAATACAATAAGACTGACTTATCTTAGTGGCTATGTTTAGCCTTTCCTGCGTCACCAGTTTTAGAATCCGTTGCACGATTGCTGGTTTACTGTATCCCTTGGACCTTCACTTTGACGATGAAACACAAAAATTGCATCGGAATTAAATACAAAAGGTTCAGTGCCGACTTAAGTACAATAAGACTGACTTATCTTAGTGGCTATGTTTAGCCTTTCCTGCGTCACCAGTTTTGGAATCCGATGCACGACTGCTGGTTTACTGTATCCCTTGGACCTACACTTTGACGATGAAACACAAAAATTGCATCGGAATTAAATACAAAAGGCGTAAGGCCGACTTAAGTACAGTACGACTGAATTATCCTAGTGTCTATGTTTAGCCTTCCCTGCGTCACCTGTTTTGGAATCCGATGCACGACTGCTGGTTTACTGTATCCCTTGGACCTTCACTTTGACGACGAAACACAAAATTTGCATCGGAATTAAATACAAAAGGCTCAATGCCGACTCAAGTAAAATAAGACTGACTTATCTTAGTGTCTATGGTTAGCCTTTCCTGCGTCACCAGTTTTGGAAGCTGATGCACGACTGCTGGTTTACTGTATCCCTTGGACCTTCACTTTGACGATGAAACACAAAAATTGCATCGGAATTATATACAAAAGGCTCAATGCCGACTTAAGTACAATAAGACTGACTTATCTTAGTGTCTATCTTTAGCCTTTCATGCGTCACTGGTTTTGGAATCCGATGCACGACTGCTGGTTTACTGTATCCCATGGACCTGCACTTAGACGATGAAACACAAAAATTGCATCGGAATTAAATACAAAATGCTCAATGACGACTAAAGTGCAATAAGACTGACTTATCTTAGTGTCTATGTTTAGCCTTTCCCGCGTCACCAGTTTTGGAATCCGATGCACGGCTGCTGGTTTACTGTATCCCTTGGACCTTCACTTTGACGATGAAACACAGATATTGCATCGGAATTAAATACAAAATGCACAATGCCGACTTAAGTACAATAAGACTCACTTATCTTAGTGTCTATGTTTAGCCTATCCTGCGTCACCAGTTTTGGAATCCGATGCACGCCTGCTGGTTTACTGTATCCCTCGGACCTTCACTTTGACGATGAAACACAAAAATTGCATCGGAATTAAATACAAAAGGTTCAGCGCCGACGTACGTACAATAAGACTGACTTATCTTAGTGGCTACGTTTAGCCTTTCCTGTGTCACCAGTTTTGGAATCCGATGCACGACTTCTAGTTTACTGTATCCCTTGGACCTTCACTCTGACGACGAAACACAAAAATTGCATCGGAATTAAATACAAAAGGCTCAATGCCGATTTAAGTACAATAAGACTGACTTAACTTAGTGTCTATGTTTAGCCTTTCCTGCGTCACCAGTTTTGAAATCCGATGCACGACTGCTGGTTTACTGTATCCCTTGGACCTTCACTTTGACAACGAAACACATAAATTGCAAAGGAATTAAATACAAACGACTCAATCCCGACTTCAGTACAATAAGACCGACTTATCTTAGTGTCTATGTTCAGCCTTTCCTGTGTCACCAGTTTTGGAATCCGCTGCACGACTGCGGGATTACTGTATCCCTTGGACCTTCACTTTGACGATTAAACACAAAATTTGCATCGGAATTAAATACAAAAGGCTCAATGCCGACTTAAGTACAATAAGACTGACTTATCTTAGGGTCTATGGTTAACCTTTCCTGCGTCACCAGTTTTAGAATCCGATGCACGACTGCTGGTTTACTGTTTCCCTTGGACCTTCACTTTGACGATGAAACACAAAATTTGCATCGGAATGAAATACAAAAGGCTCAATAGCGACTTAAGTACAATAAGACCGAATTATCTTAGTGTCTATGTTTAGCCATTCCTGCGTCACCAGTTTTGGAATCCGATGCACGACTGCTGGTTTACTGTTTCCCTTGGACCTTCACTTTGATGATGAAACACAAAAATAGCATCGGAATTAAATACATAAGGCTCAATGCCGACTTAAGTACAATAGGACTGATTTATTTTAGTGTCTAAGTTTAGCCTTTCCTGCGTCACCAGATTTGGAATCCGACGCACGACTGCTGGTTTACTGTATCCCTTGGACCTTCACTTTGACGATGAAACACAAAAGTGGCATCGGAATTAAATACAAAAGACTTAATGCCAACTTAAGTACAATATGACTGACTTATCTTAGTGTCTATGCTCAACCTTTCCTGCGTCACCAGTTTTGGAATCCGATGCACGCCTGCTGGTTTACTGTATCCCTTGGACCTTCACTTTGACGATTAAACACAAAATTTGCATCGGAATTAAATACAAAAGGCTCAATGCCGACTTAAGTACAATAAGACTGACTTATCTTAGGGTCTATGGTTAACCTTTCCTGCGTCACCAGTTTTAGAATCCGATGCACGACTGCTGGTTTACTGTTTCCCTTGGACCTTCACTTTGACGATGAAACACAAAATTTGCATCGGAATGAAATACAAAAGGCTCAATAGCGACTTAAGTACAATAAGACCGAATTATCTTAGTGTCTATGTTTAGCCATTCCTGCGTCACCAGTTTTGGAATCCGATGCACGACTGCTGGTTTACTGTTTCCCTTGGACCTTCACTTTGATGATGAAACACAAAAATAGCATCGGAATTAAATACATAAGGCTCAATGCCGACTTAAGTACAATAGGACTGATTTATTTTAGTGTCTACGTTTAGCCTTTCCTGCGTCACCAGATTTGGAATCCGACGCACGACTGCTGGTTTACTGTATCCCTTGGACCTTCACTTTGACGATGAAACACAAAAGTGGCATCGGAATTAAATACAAAAGACTTAATGCCAACTTTAGTACAATATGACTGACTTATCTTAGTGTCTATGCTCAACCTTTCCTGCGTCACCAGTTTTGGAATCCGATGCACGACTGCTGGTTTACTGTATCCCTTGGACCTTCACTTTGACGATGAAACACAAAAATTGCATCGGAATTAAATACAAAAGGCTCAATGCCGACTTAAGTACAATAAGACTGACTTATCTTAGTGTCTATGTCTAGCCTTTCCTGCGTCACCAGTTTTGGAATCCGATGCACGACTGCTGGTTTACTGTATCCTTTGGACCTCCACTTTGACGATGAAACACAAAAATTGAATCGGAATGAAATACAAAAGGCTCAATGCCGACTTAAGTACAATAAGCTCGACTTATCTTAGTGTCTATGTTTAACCTTTCTTGCGTCACCAGTTTTTGGATCTGATGCACGACTGCTGGTTTACTGTATCACTTGGACCTTCACTTTGGCGATGAAAAACAAAATTGCATCGGCATTAAATACAAAGGCTCAATAGCGACTTAAGTACAATAAGACCGACTTATCTTAGTGTCTACATTTAGCCTTTCCTGCGTCACCAGATTTGGAATCCGACGCACGACTGCTGGTTCACTGTATCCCTTGGACCTTCACTTTGACGATGAAACACAAAAGTGGCATCGGAATTAAATACAAAAGACTTGATGCCGACATAAGAACAATATGACTGACTTATCTTAGTGTCTATGTTTAGCCTTTCCCGCGTCACCAGTTTTGGAATCCGATGCACGGCTGCTGGTTTACTGTATCCCTTGGACCTTCACTTTGACGATGAAACACAGATATTGCATCGGAATTAAATACAAAATGCACAATGCCGACTTAAGTACAATAAGACTCACTTACCTTAGTGTCTATGTTTAGCCTATCCTGCGTCACCAGTTTTGGAATCCGATGCACGCCTGCTGGTTTACTGTATCCCTCGGACCTTCACTTTGACGATGAAACACAAAAATTGCATCGGAATTAAATACAAAAGGTTCAGCGCCGACGTAAGTACAATAAGACTGACTTATCTTAGTGTCTATGTTCAGCCTTTCCTGTGTCACCAGTTTTGGAATCCGATGCACGACTGCTGGATTACTGTATCCCTTGGACCTTCACTTTGACGATTAAACACAAAATTTGCATCGGAATTAAATACAAAAGGCTCAATGCCGACTTAAGTACAATAAGACTGACTTATCTTAGGGTCTATGGTTAACCTTTCCTGCGTCACCAGTTTTAGAATCCGATGCACGACTGCTGGTTTACTGTTTCCCTTGGACCTTCACTTTGACGATGAAACACAAAATTTGCATCGGAATGAAATACAAAAGGCTCAATAGCGACTTAAGTACAATAAGACCGAATTATCTTAGTGTCTATGTTTAGCCATTCCTGCGTCACCAGTTTTGGAATCCGATGCACGACTGCTGGTTTACTGTTTCCCTTGGACCTTCACTTTGATGATGAAACACAAAATTAGCATCGGAATTAAATACATAAGGCTCAATGCCGACTTAAGTACAATAGGACTGATTTATTTTAGTGTCTACGTTTAGCCTTTCCTGCGTCACCAGATTTGGAATCCGACGCACGACTGCTGGTTTACTGTATCCCTTGGACCCTCACTTTGACGATGAAACACAAAAGTGGCATCGGAATTAAATACAAAAGACTTAATGCCAACTTAAGTACAATATGACTGACTTATCTTAGTGTCTATGCTCAACCTTTCCTGCGTCACCAGTTTTGGAATCCGATGCACGACTGCTGGTTTACTGTATCCCTTGGACCTTCACTTTGACGATGAAACACAAAAATTGCATCGGAATTAAATACAAAAGGCTCAATGCCGACTTAAGTACAATAAGACTGACTTATCTTAGTGTCTATGTCTAGCCTTTCCTGCGTCACCAGTTTTGGAATCCGATGCACGACTGCTGGTTTACTGTATCCTTTGGACCTCCACTTTGACGATGAAACACAAAAATTGAATCGGAATGAAATACAAAAGGCTCAATGCCGACTTAAGTACAATAAGCTCGACTTATCTTAGTGTCTATGTTTAACCTTTCTTGCGTCACCAGTTTTTGGATCTGATGCACGACTGCTGGTTTACTGTATCACTTGGACCTTCACTTTGGCGATGAAAAACAAAATTGCATCGGCATTAAATACAAAGGCTCAATAGCGACTTAAGTACAATAAGACCGACTTATCTTAGTGTCTACATTTAGCCTTTCCTGCGTCACCAGATTTGGAATCCGACGCACGACTGCTGGTTCACTGTATCCCTTGGACCTTCACTTTGACGATGAAACACAAAAGTGGCATCGGAATTAAATACAAAAGACTTGATGCCGACTGAAGTACAATATGACTGACTTATCTTAGTGTCTATGTTCAGCCTTTCCTGCGTCACCAGTTTTGGAATCCGATGCACGACTGCTGCTTTACTGTATCCCTTGGACCTTCACGTGGACGATGAAACACAAAAAAATTCATCGGAATTAAATACAAAAGGCTCAATGCCGACTTAAGTACAATAAGACCGACTTATCTTAGTGTCTAAGTTTAGCCTTTCCTGCGTCACCAGTTTTGGAATCCGATGCACGACTGCTGGTTTACTGTATCCCTTGGCCCTTCACTTTGACGATGAAACACAATATTTGCATCGGAAATAAATACAAATTGCCCAATGCCGACTTAAGTACAATAAGACTGACTTATCTTAGTGTCTATGTTTAGCCATTCCTGCGTCACCTGTTTTGGAATCCGATGCACGACTGCTGGTTTACTGTTTCCCTTGGACCTTCAGTTTGACGATGAAACACAAAAATTGCACCGGATTTAAACACAAACGGCTCAATGCCGACTTAAGTACACTAAGACTGACTTATCTTAGTGTCTATGTTTAGCCTTTCCTGCGTCACCAGTTTTGGAATCCGATGCACGACTGCTGGTTTACTGTATCCCTTGGACCTTCACTTTGACGATGAAACACAAAAATGGCGTCGGAATCAAATACAAAATGCTCAATGCCGACTTAAGTACAATAAGACTGACTTATCTTAGTGTCTATGTTTACCCTTTCCTGCGCCACCAGTTTTGGAATCCGATGCACGACTGCTGGTTTACTGTATCTCTTGGACCTTCACTTTGACGATGAAACACAAAAATTGCATCGGAATTAAATAAAAAAGGCTCAATGCCGACTTAAGCACAATAAGACTGACTTATCTTAGTGTCTATGTTTATCCTTTTCTGCGTCTTCAGTTTTGGAATCCGATGCACGACTGCTGGTTTACTGTATCCCTTGGACCTTCACTTTGACGATGAAACACAAAAATTGCATCGGAATTAAATACAGGAGGATCAATGCCGACTTAAGTACAATAAGACTGACTTATCTTAGTGTCTATGTTTAGCCTATCCTGCGTCACCTGTTTTGGAATCCGATGCACGACTGCTGGTTTACTGTATCCCTTGGACCTTCACTTTGACGATGAATTTGAAAAATTGCATCGGAATAAAATACAAAAGGCTCAATGCCGGCTTAAGTACAATAAGACTGACTTATCTTAGTGTCTATGTTTAGCCTTTCCTGCGTCACCAGTTTTGGAATCCGATCCACGACTGCTGGTTTACTGTATCCCTTGGACCTTCACTTTGACGATGAGACACAAAAATTGCATCGGAATTAAATAAAAAAGGCTCAATGCCGACTTAAGCACAATAAGACTGACTTATCTTAGTGTCTATGTTTAGCCTTTCTTGCGTCTTCAGTTTTGGAATCCGATGCACGACTGCTGGTATACTGTATCCCTTGGACCTTCACTTTGACGATGAAACACAAAAATTGCATCGGAATTAAATACAGAAGGATCATTGCCGACTTAAGTACAATAAGACTGACTTATCTTAGTGTCTATGTTTAGCCTTTCCTGCGCCACCAGTTTTGGAATCCGATGCTCGACTGCCGGTTTACTGTTTCCCTTGGCCTTCACTTAGACGATGAAACACAGAAATTGCATCGGAATTAAATACAAAAGGCTTAATGCCGACATAAGTAAAATAAGACTGACTTATCTTAGTGTCTATGTTTAGCCTTTCCTGCGTCACCAGTTTTGGAATCCGATGCACGACTGCTGGTTTACTGTATCCCTTGGACCTTCACTTTGACGATGAAACACAAAAATTGCATCGGAATTAAATACAAAAGGCTCAATGCCGACTTAAGTACTTAAACGAAGTCGTCTATCGAAATGATTGGGATTGATTTTGAAATTTCGTTAAAGAAGAATAATAAAATTTATCTGTTGTTTTTAAGTTAATTTTCTTTCGTGCGAACTTTGTTGTAGAACCACTCTCTTATTTTCGTGTGGTAATAAAAAATTTTTACTTACTTAATTATTATGTACATTTAAAGAAAAAATAATATTTACGTGAACTCATATGAACTGGTTAAGAATATTAGGTTGAGAATTGGGTCCTTTAAATCATTCGGCCTTGGCATACACTTTCCTGATGCAGTGGATTTTTTGTTAAATATTTTTACTGAATTTTATCCTGGCACTAGCCATAGAACACACGATTACCTCTATTAGCAGAAAATGTTTTAATTATTGCCAAGCCGACATTTATCACTGATCAAACCTACTTCATTACACATTTAAGATATTTTGAAAGAACCAAACTGTTTAAATTTCAATGTTAACTAACATGAGCTATCCGCCTACGAATGCACAAACGTATAATTAATTCAAATTTTATCAGCCACAGGATCACTGAAAAAGAAGAACAATTTCTTAATTCACCATTGATTTTTATGCATCTGTTCCCGATTTACGGGTTTGCTATTGTTGGTCGCGGCACAGCCCAGCAACACCGCTAAAAAATGCTGAAAAATTCTTAAAGAAATTTTATAGATGACGTGGGCAAGCTAATTTACATAAATAATTCACACTTTTGATAAACTCTAATATATTTAGATCAAACAACAATACAACTCACATTAATTCGTAACGCATCGTCTAATGGCGGCTAAGTCCAGACAGAGGCAAAAGAAGTCTACCCATTCGTAAAAAACTCTTTCACAGTGTCCTACCGCAATGACTTCTGAACAGAGAAGACCAAAGAATACATAATGCATTGTGCTTAAATAGTATTGCTGACTATTAACATTTCTTTGCAAATTGACGATATTATTCTCTTCTGGCAACATATCTCTGCTATCGCAAATACTGACACATTTTACAATCACATAATAAATACAGAAAAATTTCCTATCCTAAATACAGACAAATATTACAACAAAAAATATAAGGAGAATAACAAATGTCTTTTACACCACATTCAGTAATATTTTTGTTCAATAATTACGATATATACAACTTGCCCAGAGCGGCGTATATGGTACAAATAAACTTTTTTTTTTTTTTTAATAACGTGAGTTTGCCAGGGAACGTTACATTGCCCCCTGGCAGCATTTGGCAAAGAGTTTTTACACTTTGACACAATGGTGCCAGTAACGTTCTTTACACTTGTATATTTTACGGAATGGCTCTTTTATTTAGTCCCAGGGTTATATAAGTTCATGGCTCCCCCATTTGGGCGTAGGCAAACAGGAAACCTGGGCAAAACTGTGCCGGAGCCCAGCCATCCCAGTTGGTTCATGGTCATTTGAATTAAATGCAGTTATTCATTTGAATTAAATTCAGTTCGTCACAAACGGTTACACAATTACACAATATTACAGTCACATACAGTTCGACTGAAGTTTTTTTGTGTGTGATACTATTATTCGTGTGATACACTACAAGGTCACTTGTCCTACGTAGTAAATGTTCAATGTTTATCGAAATGAAGTCATTGACATGCTATTCAGTTTATGTGAACATAAAAAAAAAATCAATTATGCTGTATTTGGTGAGCGGTGCGGAGTGATTGTTGAGCGGCGCTCGGCGCGGCGCGTGGACTCCGTGTAGGTCACCGCCCCCGGCGTTGACAGCTACGGCGCGGAGGGGCGTGGCGGTCTGTCTGGTCTGCTACGGGCTGCTGCGGCCGCTGCATAGCTGATGTAGCCGGATGCGCGTTGGATATCCGCTCGCCCGTGCGACGTTTTCTTGCAGTGCTCCAGGAAACATGCAACAAGTTCAGAAACAGTGTACTATCCTTATAGGCATTTTTCCTGCTGTGGGAAAGAACGCACACAGTTAGTGGCAGTTATTACTCAGTAGGCCTTCACTAGTCTGGTTTGCACAATGTTTCGTTGTCACAGTAACACGTTTTATGGGCATACAATATTTTTCACCATGTCATGACTTGTCATTAGTCACACGCAAGTTTTCACCTTAGGACAAAATGTATCTTCGTAGTCAATGCGCTTTCCTAGCGTCCCTTGACACACAAAGAGTTAAAGTTTGACACTAGCTTGATCCACCGTCCGTTATCGGTTCACTGTTCGTGTCGTGCTAGTTCCTTGTCCACTTGCACACACGGCGATGATACAGTTTTTTATCACTTATACACAACTATTCCGTGACGTATTGCTGCAGGTTTAACAGTCACTGTCTGTCTCTGCCGCACAATACTGCACTTTTGTTTAAGTTCCTTTATTTTTATTTACAATGTCCGCTGTGCATTTTTTTTTTTTTTTTTTTTGTAATAGCACATTCGTAACTCTTTACCAAGGTGTGATATTTGCGTACATGGTAACAAAATATTAAAATTTGGTGTTAGTTTGCCCAAAAGTCATCTATATTCGTGTTCGAGTAGATTTTATTTGTGCATTCCAGCCGGATTCAGGCATATTGTTCAATAACTCCTTTGAACTCATGTCACACTTTACTATCAACGTCCTACGTAACTACAGTGTAGTCTCTGTAGGCAAAAATTGACTTGGACTGTATCTGGCTAGCTCTTTTTTACTGTTTGAATCTGCACATGCTTCAATTGAAGCTTCTTTGTGCGTAACTTTGCATTACATAAATTTGCAACAAGTTTGCCTCCCGTGGTGCCCTCGGGTCACTACTGGGTGCATTATTTTCTCTAATAACATTGGTTAGATAATAAAGTTCTCAGGGCCTCATATTATTGATATTATTCTGGGTTCGAATCTGTCAATCTGACAGCTACACATATATACATACATACACATAATAGAGAAGATTGTGCCAAGAAATATTTCAAATTTGGGCACATAGAAAATTATGTAGTACACTAACTAATCATTACTAAAATGTTCTTTTTGATTGAACTCTGTCACAGCTTAACACTACAAATAATTGCACTAATCAGATTATCTGTGCAAACATTTAGAGCATGTTCTAGATAACACAAATTAAAAGAGTACATAACACAAATATCCATACACATGAGAAAGTCAATCATATTCTTATAACTAAACACTTCTACACTAGTACATTATCTCTAAAGATCACACATCATTAATGTTCATTATTTACAAAAGAATGGTGTCCACATAGGACTATTAGTCTTTTACTGTAGGAATGCTTTTACATCCTTACGCGGATACAGTCCCCGTACTCTCCCTGAGTGGGGATCTGCTAAGAGATAGCTACACTCATGTGGCACACTTACTACTCTAAAAGGTCCATTGTACACCAATTGCCACTTGCTATTCTGTTTCAAGGATGCCGAGGACTTAGGATGATTGCGTAAGAGTACCAAGTCCCCAACACTAAATTTTTGGTTATTCGTCACATGTCGATTATATTTTTCTTTCCTTTTCTGAGCGCACCTGGTAAGGTTGCACCCTGCTTTTCTTATCTTCTCTTCCTTAGGCTCAGGAATGACTGGGACCTTAGGCAAAGGTGCCAGCCACTCATTCAAAACTCTATTATTATTCATTATAATCTCGTTTGGTGGATACCTCGTAGAAGCATGCGGGGTTGCGTTGTGAACTTCTACAAACTTAGGTATCAGATCTGGCCATCTTGTGTGTTTATATGCAATGTATAACCTGAAAAATTTATTTAACTCTCCAAATGTTCTCTCTACTAAACTTGCTTGTGGGTGAAAACGGGAAATTAGTATATGCTTCATATCTTGTTCATGTAAATAGTTTTTCCAGGTATGGCCTGTAAAATAGGAAGCATTATCCGATATTATCGCTTCAGGCTTACCCACTTGTGTAAAATGTTCCTTCCCTAACCATTTAACTATTCCACGAGCAGTGGCTGATTTAAGGCAGTATATTTTTAAATATTTAGAGAAAAGGTCATACACCGCTAAAATGTACTTCAATCCACCCCTGGCTCGTGGGTAGGGTCCTGCTATGTCTATAGATACTAACTGAAGTGGTCGATGAGGCACTATAGGATGCAGTTCAAACCTTGTGAACTTATTTTGAAACTTAGCTTTTTGGCACAGAGGACAAGTCCTGATAATGGTGCGAGTCTGCTGGCTTATCCCCTTAAAATAACAGAATTTGGACAAAATCCTTATTGTCTTGCCTATCCCAGCGTGACCCCATGCTAAATGCGTGTGCCACACTACAGCTGGGATAGCCTGTTGTCGTATACACACGACTCCATGGTCATTTGACACACCTGTTTTATAATACAGAATATTATCTACTATTTTGAAATTCTGAACACTTTTAAGATTGGTTCCTTCTTTAATTTTACTAATGATATCTCGCCAAATCGGATCAGTTTCCTGCAATATGGACATATTTTTACACATATGTAAAAAGTCCCTCCTATGTACCTTATCTTGTACTAATAGTATTCGATATTCCTCCGATTGTCCCAAAATATTTGACATTGAGGATTGCCCTAGTGGAAGCCTCGACAAGGCGTCTGCTACAACATTATCTTGTCCTTTAAGGTACATGATTTTAATTTTATATTCCTGTAATGCTAACCTCCATCTTAGCAAGCGGGTATGATATAATTTGCAAGTCATTAAATAGCTCAAAGCCTGGTGGTCACTGAATACTTTGACTTCTTTACCATAGATGTAATAGTTAAATTTCTTTACCGCCCAAACCACTGCAAGAGCCTCTAATTGGGTAGCGGAATATGCTCTCTCGCAGCTGTTTAGTGTGCGGCTGGCAAATCCGATTACATTGATTGTTGTGGGGTCGTTGCTCCTGTCCCACTGAAATAAACACCCGCCCAGACCGTATGAACACGAATCTGTCGCTATACAAAAATCTTTTGTCATGTCTGGGTGTCGCAGTATGTTGGCGTTCACCAAGGCATTTTTGATAGCGTCAAATGCGCGTTGACATTCTTCTGTCCACACCCAGTGCGCATTTTTACGCAACAGGCTCAATAAAGATTCGTTATTCATTAATTGGTTTGGAACAAACCGTCTAAAAAAAGATGCTAGACCTATAAATGCTTTGAGCTGTTTCTTAGTTCTCGGACTAGGTAACCCACGAATTACATCAAGTTTTTTTCTGTCAGGCTTGATGCCTTGTGGTGTTATTATGTGACCTAGAAATTTAATCTGATTACGTCCAAATTTGGGTTTATCAAGATTCGCTGTTACTCCCGCTTGCTTAAACCTTTCTAAGACTTTACTCAGTAGTTCTACGTGCTCCTCCCAGGTGGCAGTGGCAATCACTAGATCGTCTACATACACTGTTACCCTTTGCAGCAAATCCGGACCTAAAACCGCGTCGAGGGCTGTTATAAAAACTCCTGCACTTACATTTAGGCCGAAAGGTAGTACCCTAAATTGGTAGCTCCTTCCCCCAAATATAAATGCAGTATATTTCCTCGACTCGGGTGTGAGAAGGATTTGCCAGAAAGAACTTCTCATATCAATAGATGTCAAATATTGCACTCCATGAAATTTTTGAATTTGCTCATCAAGATTTTCCGGATGAGTCCTAACAGGTACAATAATTTCATTTATGTCTCTCGCATCTAGTACTAACCGTACCTGTCCGTCTGCTTTTGCTACCGCCACCAAAGGACTACTATAAGGGGACAAAGACGGTTCTATTATTCCCCACTCGATCAGTTTTCTTATTTCTTTAGCTACTATTTCCTTCTTGGACCAAGGAATGGAGTATGAGGCTCGACAGTAAGTTTTGTGAGGCTTCACCTCGATATTGTACTGATATCCCTTAACAATTCCTGGTCGTTCTGAAAATACGTCTGCATAATTAGATAATAACTGTACCAAATCCTGCTGTTGCATGGAGTTCAAATTTTCGGACTGTGATACTTTGTTCATAAGTGCGTCCACATTTGCTTTTAATTGATCACCTTGTACGTCAGGATAATAGAGATTCTGTCCTAGACAATGATTGTCTAAATGTAGTATCGACTGATTCCTACATTTTATGTTAATAGCATTACAATTAGGTACAGGTACCTCTTCAGATCTGAGCATGGACAATTCTATTCTCCTGCCAGCATTCATCAAACTTAATTTTCCCCGAGAAAGGTCGATTATTGCGTCCCTTTCTCTCAAAAAATCTACCCCCAAAATGCAGGCTACCTTTAAACCCTTTACTACCAGGAATGAGCACGCTATGGCTTCATCCCCTACATACATCTCTACCCGCACTTGGAGTTTAATTATTTGTCGCTGTGCACTTATGGCTCCAGTGACTTTACAATTATTCAAGGGAAAAGTCAGCATACGCCTTTCCTTCCCCAGTACTTTGAATAAGTCCATACTCATAACACTGACAGTAGCACCTGTATCTACGACCGCTTGCACATCAATATTGTTAATTTTGATCTCCATTATCGCTTGTACTTTGTCTTTGTGCTCCTTTATGCACGTGGATGGTTCAGTTATTAATTCATCTCCCATCTGTACCCCGTCATTATACCTAAGGATACAGATTTTGTTCGGTGTTTTGTTCTGTGTCGGGCTGCTCTCACTCCAAACCTCAGCCGACGATGGAGAGCGTATCTCGGCTGCATCTAGTTTGTTGAATTATTGCTAGTGGATGGGCGTGGCTGCTCTGTGTCACTGACCTCCACTATGTGCACGTTGTGTTGCGTCGGCCGCCACGGTTGCGCAATTGGCGCATTTTGTGGTGGCGGTCGGTTATTGTCATATCTATCACTGTTTTGCCGGTCCGGACTGGGCCTCTGGTTCTGCGGCCAAGTTCGGTTTCCATCATTATAAGTATTAGTGTTGCTCGGCCCCCTGGCATTTTTCCATCTATTATTGCTTGGTGGGCCTGGATACATGTTGACCAATATTTGGCCAAGAATGCTTTTTCAAATTGCTCATATGTATCACAACTGTCAGCTGCTTCGGTTGCCCATAATGCAGCATCTCCTTGTATGTAAGACATAACGAACTGTATTTTCTGGGTATGACTCCAAACGCTAGGCAAAATGTTTCTAAATCCCTTGATAAACACTACAGGGTGAACAGATTTCTTCTCCGTTGCAAAGATCTGAAACTGTCGGTTCCTAATCAAGCTTTCTTCAATCACTACTTTGGAATGACATTTATTTGTTTCGCTTACATTGGTTGCCTGTTCTGTCTCGCAGTCGCAATTTTTTACTGCAGTATTTATATGCCTATCATTGTTGGACCTGGCTGGCGTGACATACGCCCGTGCCTCGTCATGCCGCAAGCTAAGCTCCATCTCGGCAAGACGACGGTCCACACTCCGCTGCCACAGCGGAATGTCCTTGTGCACTATCCTTTTTAGATCTTGCACATCCGCACTTGAGCCCACATCTCTGGCCTCAATTGCGGCGTGCACTTTCTGATCTATTTCTTTTATGACTTCATTTTCTACTTTGTGCACTTGTTCGATCACTTTGTTCTCAATTACTTGAGTTGTGTCAATTTCTAGTTGTTCGACCCTATTAGTCAGGACACTGATTTCCTCTACTATATTGACGTTAGCCACTTGAACACTATCTACTCTTTCGCTTAATTCTTGCACCGTTTTGGGTATGGTTTCATATTTTTGTTTCAAACTAACAATCTCACTTTGCATAACTTCTAAAGTTTGCATCAACTGCAAGTCCCTCTCATGCAGGCGTCGGTCACGCTCTGCTTGTTTAGCATCACGTTCTCTATCGCGCTCTGCTTGTTTGGCAAATTCAGCTACCAATCTCTGGTCACGCTCTGCTTGTTCAGCATCACGTTCTCTATCGCGTTCTGCTTGCATACATGCAAATTCAGCTACCAATCTCTGGTCACGCTCTGCTTGTTCAGCATCACGTTCTCTATCGCGTTCTGCTTGTTTAGCATCACGTTCTCTATCGCGTTCTGCTTGTTTAGCATCACGTTCTCTATCACGCTCTGCTTGCACACGTACAAATTCAGCTTGGAAATTGAGCATGCGCTCGAACATAACTCTTAATGATTGCACTTCTGACACCTCACCACTCTCTGGTCCGTGTCCAGTGCTTGCGGATGGCACAGTATTTCCGCTATTAACTGAATCACTGGGTGGCAATGGCAACATTTCTTGTCCTTCTGCTCCCAGATTCTCACATTGTACTTCCTGAACTACGTCACTAACATTACTTTGTGTCCCACTTTCCAACTCGGTATCACTACTTACTGACTGTTGCTCATTATGCATGTTGATATCTTTCTGACTACGCAATCTAACCATAGTAAACAAAAGAAATAAAATCTGAACTAAATATCCTAACACTCAGGTTTCACTGACATAATCACACAAGAAATGGACATTAACTAATACACACTTACTATATGCTACAATGACTAACTACCTAAATGTCCTGTTATTTTAAAACAATTTACTAACAACAAGCACACCACTAATGATCCGAGAACACTGCACTGAGGCTACTTTACTACCCACAGGACAACTACACTGTAGCTTTACCTTTTGGTGATCTATCTTGGGTGCAGCTGCCCCCTGATATTGTGGTAGGTAATTAATTTTTCGAAATATTGAGCTCTCTTCTTCAGCTTGCCTTTGGGTACATAGTGTTCTCATGCAAAAAATCATACACAGGTATTACCACACAATATTGGTTATGCAATACATACAATACATAGAGAAATTATTAAATGTTCTGCAACAAAGTTCGACTATATTAATTCCCTAGTTATCTCACGGGTATTTAGTGGCCACTGCATATTCTGGCCCCACGTTGGGCGCCAATTTAACGAAATCGTCTATCGAGATGATTGGGATTGATTTGAAATTTCGTTAAAGAAGAATAATAAAATTTATCTGTTGTTTTTAAGTTAATTTTCTTTCGTGCGAACTTTGTTGTAGAACCACTCTCTTATTTTCGTGTGGTAATAAAAAATTTTTACTTACTTAATTATTACGTACATTTAAAGAAAAAATAATATTTACGTGAACTAATATGAACTGGTTAAGAATATTAGGTTGAGAATTGGGTCCTTTAAATCATTCGGCCTTGGCATACACTTTCCTGATGCAGTGGATTTTTTGTTAAATATTTTTACTGAATTTTATCCCGGCACTAGCCATAGAACACACGATTACCTCTATTAGCAGAAAATGTTTTAATTATTGCCAAGCCGACATTTATCACTGATCAAACCTACTTCATTACACATGAAAGATATTTTGAAAGAACCAAACTGTTTAAATTTCAATGTTAACTAACATGAGCTATCCGCCTACGAATGCACAAACGTATAATTAATTCAAATTTTATCAGCCACAGGATCACTGAAAAAGAAGAACAATTTCTTAATTCACCATTGATTTTTATGCATCTGTTCCCGATTTACGGGTTTGCTATTGTTGGTCGCGGCACAGCCCAGCAACACCGCTAAAAAATGCTGAAAAATTCTTAAAGAAATTTTATAGATGACGTGGGCAAGCTAATTTACATAAATTATTCACACTTTTGATAAACACTAATATATTTAGATCAAACAACAATACAACTCACATTAATTCGTAACGCATCGTCTAATGGCGGCTAAGTCCAGACAGAGACAAAAGAAGTCTACCCATTCGTAAAAAACTCTTTCACAGTGTTCTACCGCAATGACTTCTGAACAGAGAAGACCAAAGAATACATAATGCATTGTGCTTAAATAGTATTGCTGACTATTAACATTTCTTTGCAAATTGACGATATTATTCTCTTCTGGCAACATATCTCTGCTATCGCAAATACTGACACATTTTACAATCACATAATAAATACAGAAAAAACTCCTATCCTAAATACAGACAAATATTACAACAAAAAATATAAGGAGAATAACAAATGTCTTTTACACCACATTCAGTAATATTTTTGTTCAATAATTACGATATATACAACTTGCCCAGAGCGGCGTATATGGTACAAATAAACTCTTCTTTTTTTTTTTAATAACGTGAGTTTGCCAGGGAACGTTACAGTACAATAAGACTGACTTATCTTAGTGTCTATGTTTAGCCTTTCCTGGGTCACCAGGTTTGGAATCCGATGCACGACTGCTGGTTTACTGTTTCCCTTGGACCTTCACTAAGATGATGAAACACAAAAATAGCATCGGAATTAAATACAAAAGGCTCAATGCCGACTTAAGTACAATAAGACTGACTTATCTTAGTGTCTACGTTTAGCTATTCCTGCGTCACCAGATTCGGAATCCGACGCACGACTGCTGGTTTACTGTATCCCTTGGACCTTCACTTTGACGATGAAACACAAAAGTGGCATCGGAGTAAAATACAAAAGACTTAATGCCAACTTAAGTACAATATGACAGACTTATCTTAGTGTCTATGTTCAGCCTTTCCTGCGTCACCAGTTTTGGAATCCGATGCACGACTGCTGGTTTACTGTATCCCTTGGACCTTCACTTGGACGATGAAACACAAAGATTTCATGGGAATTAAATACAAAAGGCTCAATACCGACTTAAGTACAATAAGACCGACTTATCTTAGTGTCTATGTTTAGCCTTTCCTGCGTCACAAGTTTTGGAATCCTATGCACGACTGCTGGTTTACTGTATCCCTTGGACCTTCACTTTGACGATGAAACACAAAATTTGCATCGGATGTAAATACAATTGGCTCAATACCGACTTAAGTACAATAAGACTGACTTATCTTAGTGTCTATGTTTAGCCTTTATTGCGTCACCAGTTTTGGAATCCGATGCACGACTGCTGGTTTACTGTATCCTTTGGACCTCCACTTTGACGATGAAACACAAAAATTGCGTCGGAATGAAATACAAAAGGCTCAATGCCGACTTAAGTACAACAAGCTCGACTTATCTTAGTGTCTATGTTTAGCCATTCTTGCGTCACCAGTTTTTGGATCCGATGCACGACTGCTGGTTTACTGTATCACTTGGACCTTCACTTTGACGATGAAAAACAAAATTGCATCGGAATTAAATACAAAAGGCTCAATAGCGACTTAAGTACAATAAGACCGAATTATCTTAGTGTCTAAGTTTAGCCTTTCCTGCGTCACCAGTTTAGGAATCCGATGCACGACTGCTGGTTTACTGTTTCCTTTGGACCTTCACATTGATGATGAAACACAAAAATAGCATCGGAATTAAATACAAAAGGCTCAATGCCGACTTAAGTACAATAAGACTGACTTATCTTAGTGTCTACGTTTAGCCTTTCCTGCGTCACCAGATTTGGAATCCGACGCACGACTGCTGGTTTACTGTATCCCTTGGACCTTCACTTTGACGATGAAACACAAAAGTGGCATCGGAATTAAATACAAAAGACTTAATGCCGACTTAAGTACAATATGACTGACTTATCTTAGTGTCTATGTTCAGCCTTTCCTGCGTCACCAGTTTTGGAATCCGATGCACGACTGCTGCTTTACTGTATCCCTTGGACCTTCACTTCGACGATGAAACACAAAGAATTCATCGGAATTAAATACAAAAGGCTCAATGCCGACTTAAGTACAATAAGACCGACTTAACTTAGTGTCTATGTTTAGCCTTTCCTGCGTCACCAGTTTTGGAATCCGATGCACGACTGCTGGTTTACTGTATCCCTTGGACCTTCACTTTGACCATGAAACACAATATTTGCATCGGAAATAAATACAAATGGCCCAATGCCGACTTAAGTACAATAAGACTGACTTATCTTAGTGTCTATGTTTAGCCATTCCTGCGTCACCTGTTTTGGAATCCGATGCACGACTGCTGGTTTACTGTTTCCCTTGGAACTTCAGTTTGACGATGAAACACAAAAATTGCATCGGAATTAAACACAAACGGCTCAATGCCGACTTAAGTACACTAAGACTGACTTATCTTAGTGTCTATGTTTAGCCTTTCCTGCGTCACCAGTTTTGGAATCCGATGCACGACTGCTGGTTTACTGTATCCCTTAGACCTTCACTTTGGCGATGAAAAACAAAAATGGCGTCGGAATCAAATACAAAATTCTCAATGCCGACTTAAGTACAATAAGACTGACTTATCTTAGTGTCTATGTTTACCCATTCCTGCGCCACCAGTTTTTGAATCCGATGCACGACTGCTGGTTTACTGTATCCCTTGGACCTTCACTTTGACGATGAAACACAAAAATTGCATCGGAATTAAATACAAAAGGCTCAATGCCGACTTAAGTTCAATAAGACTGACTTATCTTAGTGTCTATGTTCAGCCTTTCCTGCGTCACCAGTTTTGTAATCCGATGCACGACTGCTGGTTTACTGTACCCCTTGGACCTTCACTTTGACGATGAAACACAAAAATTGCATCGGAATAAAATACAAAAGGCTCAATGCCGACATAAGTACAATAAGACTGACTTATCTTAGTGTCTATGTGTAGCCTTTCCTGCGTCACCAGTTTTGGAATCCGATCCACGACTGCTGGTTTACTGTATCCCTTGGACCTTCACTTAGACGATGAAACACAAAAATTGCATCGGAATTAAATAAAAAAGGCTCAATGCCGACTTAAGCACAATAAGACTGACTTATCTTAGTGTCTATGTTTAGCCTTTCCCGCGTCTTCAGTTTTGGAATCCGATGCACGACTGCTGGTTTACTGTATCCCTTGGACCTTCACTTTGACGATGAAACACAAAAATTGCATCGGAATTAAATAGAGAAGGATCAATGCCGACTTAAGTACAATAAGACTGACTTATCTTAGTGTCTATGTTTAGCCTATCCTGCGTCACCTGTTTTGGAATCCGATGCACGACTGCTTGTTTACTGTATCCCTTGGACCTTCACTTTGACGATGAATCACAAAAATTGCATCCGAATTAGATACAAAAGGCTCAATGCCGACTTAAGTACAATAAGACTGACTTATCTTAGTGTCAATGTTTAGCCTTTCCTGCGTCACCAGTTCTGGAATCCGATCCACGACTGCTGGTTTACTGTGTCCCATGGACCTTCACTTTGACGATGAAACACAAAAATTGCATCGGAATTAAATACAAAAGGCTCAAAGCCGCCTTAAGCACAATAAGACTGACCTATCTTAGTGTCAATGTTTAGCCTTTCCTGCGTCACCAGTTTTGGAAACCGATGCACGACTGCTGGTTTACTGTTTCCCTTGGACCTTCACTTAGACGATGAAACACAGAAATTGCATCGGAATTAAATACAAAAGGCTTAATGCCGACATAAATACAATAAGACTGACTTATCTTAGTGTCTATGTTTAGCCTTTCCTGCGTCACCAACTACTGGAATCCAATGCACGACTGCTGGTTTTCTGTTTCCCTTGGATCTGAACTTTGACGATGAAACGCAAAAATTGCATCGTAATAAAATACAAAAGGCTCAATGCCGACTTAAGTACAATAAGACTGACTTATCTTAGTGTCTATGTTTAGCCTTTCCTGCGTCACCAGTATTGTAATCCGATGCACGACTGCTGGTTTACTGTACCCCTTGGACCTTCACTTTGACGATGAAAGACAAAAATTGCATCGGAATAAAATACAAAAGTCTCAATGCCGACTTAAGTACAATAAGACTGACTTATCTTAGTGTCTATGTTTAGCCTTTCCTGCGTCACCAGTATTGTAATCCGATGCACGACTGCTGGTTTACTGTACCCCTTGGACCTTCACTTTGACGATGAAAGACAAAAATTGCATCGGAATAAAATACAAAAGGCTCAATGCCGACTTAAGTACAATAAGACTGACTTATCTTAGTGTCTATGTTTAGCCTTTCCTGCGTCACCAACTATTGGAATCCTATGCACGACTGCTGGTTTACTGTTTCCCTTGGATCTGAACTTTGACGATGAAACACAAAAATTTCATCGGAATTAAATAAAAAAGACTCAATGCCGACTTAAGTACTAGAAGACTGTGTCTTCCCACTGTCTATGATTTGAGCCTTCCCTGTGACACCAGTTTTAGTTTCCGATGCTTCACTTCAGGTTTACTGTATCACTTGGACCTTCACATTGACGATGAAACACAGAAATTGCATCGGAAATAATTACAATATGCACAATGCCAACTTAAGTACAAGAAGACTGACTTTTCTTAGTGTCTATGTTTTGAGCCTTTTCTATGTCACCAGTTTTAGATTCCGATGCACAACTGCTGGTTTACTGTATCACTTGGACCTTCACATTGACGATGAAACACAGTAATTCAATCGGAATTAAATAGAAAAGGCACAATGCCGACTTAAGTACCAGCAGACCGACCTTTCGTAGTGGCTGTGTATTGAGCCTTTCCTGGTGTCACCAATTTTAGATTCCGTTGCACAACTGCTGGTTTCCTGTATCCCTTAGACCATCACATTGACAATGAAACACAGTAATTGCATCGGAATTAAATACAAAACGCACAATGCCGACTTAGGTACAAGAAGACTGACTTTTTTTGGTGTCTATATTTTGATCCTCTCCTGTGAGACTAGTTTTAGATACCTATGCGTTACGTCCAATTTACTGTTTCCCTTGGACCTTCACTTTGACGATGAAATACAGAAATTGCACAATGCCGACTTAAGTACTAGAAGACTGAGTCTTCTTACTGTCTATGTCTTGAGTCTTTCCTGTGTCACCAGTTATAGATTCCGATGCTTCTGTTCAGTTTTACTGTATCGCTTGGACTTTCACATTCACGTTGAAACACAGAAATTGCATCGGAATTAAATACAAAAGGCACAATGCCAACTTAAGTACAAGTAGACTGACATTTCTTAGTGTCTATGTTTTGAGCCTTTCCTGTGTCACCAGTTTTAGATTTAGACGCACAACTGCCGGTTTACTGTATCTCTTGGTCCTTCACATTGACGATGAAACACAGATATTGCATCGGAATTAAAAACAAAAGGCACAGTGCCGACTTAAGTTCAAGATGACTGACTTTTCTTAGTGCCAATGTTTTGAGCCTTTTCTATGTCACCAGTTTTAGATTCCGATGCACAACTGCTGGTTTACTGTATCACTTGGACCTTCACAGTGACGATGGAACACAGTAATAATATCGGAATTAAATAGAAAAGGCACAATGCCGACTTAAGTACCAGCAGACCGACGTTTCGTAGTGGCTGTGTTTCGAGCCTTTCCTGGTGTCATCAGTTTAAGATTCCGTTGCACAACTGCTGGTTTTCTGTATCCCTTAGACCATCACATTGACGATGAAACACAGTAATTGCATCGGAATTTAATACAAAAGGCACAATGCCGACTTAGGTACAAGAAGACTGACTTTTCTTAGTGTCTATGTTTTGATCCTCTCCTGTGAGACTAGTTTTAGATTCCTATGCATTACGTCCAATTTACTGTTTCCCTTGGACCTTCACTTTGACGAAGAAACACAGAAATTGCATCGGAATTAAATACAAGAGGCACAGTGCCAACTTAAGTACATGAAGACTGAGTCTTCTTATTGTCTATGCTTTGAGCCTTTCCTGTGTCACCAGTTTTAGGTTCCGATGCTTCACGTCCAATGTACTGTATCCCCCGGACCTTCCCTTTGCCGATGAAACGCAAAAATTGCATCGGAATTAAATACAAAGGGCACAATGCCGACTTTAGTACAAGAAGACTGACTCTTCTTAGAGTCTATGTTTAAGTTTTTCCTGTGTCAAGAGTTTTAGTTTCCGATTCACGACTGCGGGTTTACTGTATCCCTTGGACATTCGGTTTGACGATGAAACACAAATAGTGCCACGGAATCAAAAATAAAAGGCTCAATGCCGACCTAAGTACAAGAAGGCTGACTTTTCTTAGTGTATACGTTTTGAGCCTTTCCTGTTTCACCAGCTTTAGATTCTGATGCACAACTGCAGGTTTACTGTATCCCTTCGACATTCACATTGACGATGACACACAGTAATTGCATCGAAATTAAATACAAAAGGCACAATTCGGACTTAAGTACAGGATGACTGACTTTTCTTAGTGTCTATGTTTCGAGCCTTTCTGTGAGACCAGCTTTAGATTCCGATGCTTCACTTCACGTTTACTGTATCCCTTGACCTTCACTTTGACGATGAAACACAGAAATTGCATCGGAATTAAATACAAGAATCACAATGCCGACTTAAGTACAAGAAGACTGAGTCTTCTTACTGTCTGTAATTTGAGCCTCTCCTGTGAGACCAGTTTTAGATTCCGATGCTTCACTTTAGGTTTACTGTATCCCTTGGCCCTTCACATTGAGGATGAAACAAGAATATTGCCACAGAATTGAAAATAAAGGGCTCAATGCCGACTTAAATACAAGAAGGCTGACTTTTCTTAGTGTCTACGTTTTGAGCCTTTCCTGTGTCACCAGTTTTAGATTCTGATGCACAACTGCTGGTTTACAGTATCTCTTGGCTCTTCACATTGACGATGAAACACAGAATTTGCATCGGAATTAAATACAAAAGGCACTATGCCGACTTAGGTACAAGAGGACTGACATTTCTTAGTGTCTATGTTTTGAGCCTCTCCTGTGAGACTAGTTTTAGATTCCTATGCTTCACGTCCAATTTACTGTATCCCTTGGACCTTCACTTTGACGATGAAACACTGAAATTGCATCGGAATTAAATACAAAGGGCACAATGCCAACTTAAGTACAAGAAGACTGAGCCTTCTTACTGCCTATGCTTTGAGCCCTTCCTGTGTCACCGGTTTTAGGATTCGATGCTTCATGTCCAAATTACTGTATCCCTCGGACCTTCCCTTTGTCGATGAAACACAACAATTGCATCGGATTTAAATACAAACGTCACAATGCCGACCTTAGTACAAAAAGCCTGACTTTTCTTAGTGTCTATGTTTTGAGCCTTTCATGTGAGACCAGTTTTAGACTCTGATGCTTCACTTCAGGTTTGCTGTATCACTTGGACCTTCACATTGACGACGATACTCAGAAATAGCATCGGAATTTAATTCAAAAGGCACAATGCCGACTTAAGTATAAGATGACTCACTTTTCTTAGCGTCTACGTTTCGAGCGTTTCCAGTAGCACTAGTTTTAGATTCCGATGCACAACTGCTTTTTTGCTGTATCCCTTTGAACCTCACTTTGACGCTGAAACACAGTAACTGCATCGGAATTAAATACAAAAGGCACAATGCCGACTTAAGTACAAGTAGGCTGAGTCATCTTACTGTCTATTTTGTGAGCATTCCCTGTGAGACCAGTTTTACATTCCGATGCTGCACGTCCGGTTTCCTGTATCCCTTGGACCTTCACATTGACGATGAAACACAGAAATTACATCGGAATTAATTACAAAATGCACAATGCCGACTTAAGTACAAGAAGATTGAATTTTCTTAGTGTCTATGATTCGAGCCTATAGTGTGTCACCAGCTTTAGACTCCGATGCACAACTGCGGGTTTACTGTACCCCTTCGATCCTCACATTGAAGATGAAACACAGAAAATGCATGGGAATTAAATACAAAAGGCGCAATGCCGACTTAAGAACAAGAACCCAGACTCTTCTTAGTGTCTATGTTTCGAGCCTTTACTGTGTCACCAGTTTTAGATTCCGATGCACAACTGCAGGTTTACTGTACCCCTCCGACCATCTCATTGACAATGAAACACAGAAAATGTATCGGAATTAAATACGAATGGCACAATTCTCGACTAAAGTTCAAGAAAATGACTTTTCTTGGTGTCAATGTTTTGAACCTTCCCTGTGAGACCAGTTTTAGATTCCGATGCTTCACGTCAGGTTTACTGTATCCCTTGGATCTTCACGTTGACGATGAACTACAGAAATTGCATTGGAATTAAATACAAAAGGCACAACGCCGACTTAAGTATGAGAAGTCTAAGACTTCTTACCGTCTGTGTTTCGAGCCTTTCCTGTGTCACTAGTTTTAGATTCCGATGCACAACTGCAGGTTTACCGTATCCCTCGGAATTTCACATTCACGATTAAACACGGAAATTGCGTCGGAATAAAATACATAAGGAACAATGCCGACTTAAGTACAAGAAGACTTACTATTCTTAGTGTCTATATTTCGAGCCTTTTTTTTGTCACAAGTTCCAGATTCCGATGCACAACTGCAGCTTAACTGTATCCCTTGGACCTTCACATTGACGATGAAATACAGTAATTGCTACGGAATTAAACACAAAAGGCTCAATGCCGACTTAAGGACAATTGGACTGACTTTTCTTAGTGCCTGTGATTTGAGCCTTTCCTCTGTCACCATTTTTAGATTCCGTTGCACGACTGATGTTTTCTGTATCCCTTAGACCTTCACATTGACGATGAAACACAGTAACAGCATCGGAATTAAATGCAAAAGGCACAATGCCGACTTAAGTACAAGTAGACTTACTTTTCTTAGTGTCTTTGTTTTCAGCCTTTCCTGTGAGACCAGCTTCAGATTCTGATTCTTCACTTCAGGTTTACTGTATTCCTTGGATCTTTATTTTGACGATGAAACACAGTAATTGCCTTGGAATTAAATATAAAAGCACAAAGCGGACTTAAGGACAAGAAGACTGACATTTCATAGTGTCAATGCTTTGAGACATTACTGTGAGACCAGTTTTAGATTGCGATGCTTCACTTCAGGTGCACTGTGTCCCTTGGACCTTCACATTGACGATGTAACACAGAAATCGCATCGGAATTAAATACATAAGGCACAATACCGACTTAAGTACAAGAAGACTGACTTTTCTTAGTGACTATGTTTCGAGCCTTAACTGTGTCATCAGTTTTGGAATCCGATGCTCAACATCAGGTTTACTACACCTCTTGGACCTACACATTGACGATGAAACACAGTAAATGCTTCGGAAATAAATACAAAAGGCACAATGCCGACTTTAGTACAAGAAGACTGACGTTTCTTAGTGTATATGATTTGAACCTTACCTGTGAGACAAGTTTTAGATTCCGATGCTTCACGTCAGTTTTACTGTAATCCTTGGACTTTCACATTGACGATTAAACACAGAAATGGCATCGGAATGAAATACAAAAGGCACAATGCCGACTTAAGTACAAGAAGACTGAGTCTTCTTACTGTCTATAATTTGAGCCATTCCTGAGTCACCAGTTTTAGATTCCGACGCTTCACTTCAGTTTTACTGTATCCCTTCGACCTTCACTTTGATGATGAAACACAGAAATTGCATCGGAGGTAAATGCAAAACGCACAATGCCGACTTAAGTACGAAAAGTCTAAGTCGTCTTACCATCCTTGTTTTGAGCCTTTTCTGTGAGACCAGTTTTAGATTCCGATGATTTAACTTCAAATTTACTGTATCCCTTGGACCTTCACATTGACGATGAATTACAGAAATTGTATCGGAAATAAATACAAAAGGCACAATGCCGACTTAAGTACAAGAAGACTGACTTTTCTTAGTGTCTATGTTCCGACCATTTCCTGTGTCACCAGTTTTAGATTTCGATGCACAACTGCAGGTTTACTGTATCCCTTGGAACTTCAATTTCACGATGAAACGCAGAAATTGCATCGGAATTAAATACATAAGGCACAATGCCGACTTAAGTACAAGAAGACTGTCTTTTCTTAGTGTCTGTGCTTTGAGCCTTTCCTGTGTCAACATTTTTAGATTCCGTTGCACAACTGCTTGTTTTCTGTATCCCTTAGACCTTCATATTGACGACGAAACATAGTAATTGCATCGGAAATAAATGCAAAAAGCACAATGCCGACTTAAGTACAAGAAGACTGACATTTCTTAGTGTCTTTGTTTTGAGCCTTTCCTGTGAGACCAGCTTTAGATTCTGATTCTTCACTTCAGGTCTACTGTATTCCTTGGACCTTCACTTTGACGATGAAACACAGATATCGCATCAGAATTAAATACAAAAGGCACAATGCCGTCTTAAGTACAAGAAGACTGACTTTTCTTAGTGTCTATGTTTCGAGACTTTCCTGTGCCCCAGTTTGAGATTACGATGCACAACAGCCGCTATAATGTATCCCTTGGAACTTCACATACACGATTAAACACAGAAATCGCATCGGAATTAAATACATAAGGCCCAATTCCGACTTAAGTACAAGAAGACTGAGTCCTCTTACCGTCTATGGTTTGAGCCTGTCCTGTGAGACCAGTTTTATATTCCGATGGTTCACTTCAGGTTTACTGTATCACTTGGAATTTCACATTGACGATGAACACAGAAATTGCATCGGAATTAAATTCATAAGGCACAATGGCGATTTAGGTACAAGAGGACTGACATTTATTAGTGTCTTTATTTCGAGCCTTTCCTGTGTCACCAGTTTTAGATTCCGATGCACAACTGCAGCTTTACTGTATTTCTTGGACCCTCCCATTGACGATGAAACACAGAAATTGCATTGGAGCTATATACAAAGGCACAATGCCGACTTAAGTACATGAAGACTGACTTTTCTTAGTGACTATGTTTCGAGCCTTTCCTGTGAGACCAGCTTTAGATTCTTATGCTTCACTTCTGGTTCACTGTATCCCTTGGACCATCATTTTGTCGATGAAACACAGTAATTACATCGGAATTATATACTAAACGCACATTGCCGGCTTAAGTACAAGAAGACTGACTTTTCTTAGTGATATGCTTTGAGCCTTTCCAGTGAGACCAATTTTAGATTCCGATGCTTCACTTCAGGTTTACCGAATCACTTGGACCTTCACGTTAACGATGAAACACAGTAATTGCATCGGATTTAAATACAAAATGCACAATGCAGACTTTAGTACAAGAAGACCTAGTCTTCTTACTGTCTATGTTTTGAGCCTTCCATGTGGGACCAGTTTTTGATTGCGATGCTACACTACAGGTTTACTGTATCCCTTGGACCTTCACTTTGACGATGAATCACAAAAATTGCATCGGAATTTAATACCAATGTCTTAATGCCGACTTAAGTACAAGAAGACTGACCTTTCTTAGTGTCGATGTTTTGAGCCTTTTCTGTGTCAACAGTTATAGATTCCGATGCACAACTGCTGGTATACTGGATCTGTTGGACCTTCACATTGACGATGAAACACAGTAACTGCATCGGAATTAAATACAAAATGCACAATGCCAACTTAACTACAAGAGGACTGACTTTTCCTAGTGTCAATGCTTTGAGCCTTACCTGTGAGACCAGTTGTAGATTCCGATGCTTCACTTCAGGTTTACTGTATCCCTTGGACCTTCACATTGACGATGAAACACAGATATTGCATCGGAATTAAATACAAAAGACCCAATGTCGACTGAAGTACAAGAGGACTGAGTCTCCTAAGCGTCATTGATTTGCGCTTTTCCTGTGAGACCAGTTTTACATTCCGATGCTTCACTTCAGGCTAACTGAATCCCTTGGACCTTAACTTTGACGATGAAACACAAAAATTGGGTCGGAATTAACTACAAAAGGCACAATGCCGACATAAGTACAGGGAGACTGAGTCTTCTTACTGTCTATGTTTTGAGCCTTTACTGTGAGCCAAATTTAGATTCCAATGCTTCGATTTAGGCTAAATATATCTCTTGGACCTTCACATTGACGATGCAACACAGTAAATGCATCGGAATTAAATTCAAAATGCAAAATGCCGACTTAAGTACAAGAAGATTGAGTCTTCCTACGGTCTATGTTTCGAGCCTGTCCTGTGTCACCAGTTTTAGATTCCGATGCACAACTGCAGGTTTACTGTGTCCCTTGGCCCTTCACATTGATGATGAAACACAGAAATTGCATTTGAATTATATAAAAAAGGCACACTGCCAAATTAAGTACAAGAAGACAAAGAGATCTTACCGTCTATGTTTTGAGCCTTTCCTGTGAGACCAGTTTTAGATTCCGATTCTTCCCTTCAGGTTTACTGTATCACTTGGACCTTCACTTTGACGATGAAACACAGAAATTGCTTCGGAAATAAATACAAAAGGCACAATGCCGTCATAAGTACTAGAAGACTGTGTCTCCTCACTGTTTAGGATTTGAGCCTTCCCTGTGAGACCAGTTGTAGATTCCGATGCATCGCTTCAGGTATACTGTATCCCATGGACCTTCGCCTTGACGATGCAACACAGTAAATGCATCGGAATTAAATACAAAACCACAATGCCGACTTAAGTACAAGAAGACTAAGTTTTCTTACTGTCTATGTTTCGAACCTTTCCTGTGTCACCAATTTTAGATTCCGATGCACAACTGCAGGTTTTCTGCATCCCATGGACCTTCACAATGACGATGAAACACGAAAATTGCATCGGAATTAATTATAAAAGGCACAATGCCGACTTAAGTACAAGAAGACTGACTTTTCCTAGTGTCTGTGCTTTGGGCCTATCCTGTGTCAGCACTTATAGGTTCCGATGCACAACTGCTGGTTTACTATATCCCTTGGAACTTCACATTGACGACCAAACACAGTAATTGCATCGGAATTAAATAATAAAGGCACAATGCCAAGTTAAGTACAATAAGACTGACTTTTCTTAGTGACTATGTTTTGAGCCTTTCCTGCGAGACCAGGTTTGGATTCCTCAGCTTCACATCAGGTTTACTGTATCCCTCGGACCTTCACTTTGACGATGAAACACAGATATTGCATAGGAAATAAATACAAAAGCCACAATGCCCACATAAGAACTAGGAGACATTGTCTTGTCACTGTCTATGATTTGAGCCTTCCCTGTGAGACCAGTTTGTGATTCCGATGCTTCACTTCATTTTTACTTTATCCCTTGGAACTTCCCATTGACGATGCAACATAGTAAATGCATCGGAAATAAATACAAAATCCACAATGCCGACTTAAGTACAAGAAGACTGAGTCTTCTTATCGTCTATGTTTTGAGCCTTCCCTGTGTTACCAGCTTTAGATTCAGATGGTTCAAATGGCTCTGAGCACTATGGGACTCAACTGCTGAGGTCATTAGTCCCCTAGAACTTAGAACATGTTAAACCTAACTAACCTAAGGACAGCACAAACATCCATGCCCGAGGCAGGATTCGAACCTACGACCGTAGCGGTCTCGCGGTTCCAGACTGCAGCGCCTTTAACCGCACGGCCACTTCCGCCGGCAGGTTCAGATGCTTCCCTTCAGGTTTACTGCATCCCTTGGCCCTTCACATCGACGATGAAACACAGAAATTGCATCGGAACTAAATACAAAAGGCACAATGCCGAATTAAGTACAAGATGACTGACTTTTCTTAGTGTCTATGTTTCGACCTTTCCTGTGTCACCAGTTTTAGATTCCGATGCACAACTGCAGGTTTACTGCATCCCTTGGACCTTCACATTGACGATGAAACACAGGAATTGCATCGGAATTAAATAAAATGGCACAATGCCGACATAAGTACTAGAAGACCTACTCTTCTTACTGTCTATGTTTTTATCCTTCCCTGTGAGACCAGTTGTAGATTTCGATGCTTCACTTCAGGTTTACTGTATCCCTTGGACCTTCACTTTGACGATGAAACACAAAAATTGCATCGGAATTTAATACCAAAGTCTCAATCCCGACTTAAGTACAAGAAGACTGACTTTTCTTGGTGTCTATGTTTCAAGCCATTCCTGTGTCACCAGTTTTAGATTCCGATGCACAACTGCAGGTTTACTGCATCCCTTGGACCTTCACATTGACGATGAAACACAGGAATTGCATCGGAACTAAATAGAAATGGCACAATGTCGTCATAATTACAAGAAGACTGCGTCTTCTCACTGTCTATGATTTGAGCCTTCCCTGTGAGACCAGTTATAGATTCCGATGCTTCACTTCAGGTTTACTGTATCCCTTGGACCTTCACATTCACGATGCAACACAGTAAATGCATCGGAATTAAATACAAAATCCACAATACCGACTTAAGTACAAGAAGACTGACTTTTCTTAGTGTCTATGGGTCGAGCCTTTCCTGTGTCACCAGTTTTAGATTCCGATTCACAACTGCAGGTTTACTGCATCCCTTGGAGCTTCACATTGACGATGACACACAGGAATTGGATCGGAATTAAATACAAAAGGCACAATGCCGACTTAAGTACTAGAAGACCTAGTCTTCTTACTGTCTATGTTTTGAGCCTTCCCTGTGAGACCAGTTTTAGATTGCGATGCTTCACTGCAGGTTTGCTGTATCCCTTGGACCTTCACTTTGACGATGAAAAAATAAATTGCATCGGAATTTAATACCAAGTCTCAATGCTGACTTAAGTACAAGACGACTGAGTCTCCTTTACGTCTATGATTTGAGCCTTTCCTGTGAGACCCGTTTTAGATTCCGATGCTTCACTTCAGGCTAACTGTATCCCTTGGACTTTCACTATGACGATGAAACACAGAAATTGCATCGGAATTAAATACAAAATGCACAATGCCGACTTCAGTACAAGATGACTGAGTCTTCTTACCGTCTCAGTTTTGAGCCTTTCCTGTGAGACCAGTTTTAGATTCTATAATGATATGTTTACGTAATGTGTATACATAAGCATACAGTTATAAATGTCCCCGTTCGTGGCCGCTAATTATAACAATATGTTTACTTTTGTGCTGTAACATATAGCTATAATCAGCGGTGGAAACATATTTGCGAACGCCTACCGTGTGTGGCTGTTTCTTGTTGGATCGTCTGATCAGTCGAAGTTGCATTGCGGAAGAGAGTAAATGCCTATTTAAAATATAATTATTTTTGGGTAGCTCAACATGAATTTCCTAAGGGACCGTAGTTGATCATGCATTTACCAATAGAACATGTCGCGGAGAAAATATTTCGCCGCATACAACTTCCGTCCGATTTCGTCGAAAGTATTCGTGACTGTGAACTCTCTATTTGGAAGAAACATAAAGAAAATTAAATAACTTCATGAAGGAGTGAGACATAGATTCTATATTAAACAAATAGTCCATACACCAGTTCCATTTAAGTCTGTATTTATGGCAATTAATAGACGAACTTACACTGCAACGAAGGATTTAACATGGAAGCCACTTTGACTGGCACTTCTCGCAATGAAAACAATTCCTTTGACGTTTTCACATACACGTCGCACAATAAATATACTGCTAGGCTCTTTTAGTATTACACATTTACTTAACACTAGAACAATATTATTTTTAACAATAATAATACGGCGGTAAGACATGCGCGTCCGATACACGTTACAGGAGACAAGAGAAGAATGAGTAGCTGTTCATCGAGAATATCTAGTACATCAAAAAAAAAAAAACAAAGTGTCAAAAAGTGTTCTTCTTCTGTCCGTTTTTCGCGCCGCGGTTTTCAAAGTCAATAACTCCCATCATCTCTGACGGCGCTTCGATAATAAACAAGTTAGGTCACAGGTCGTTCACCTTTTACATTCTCGCAACATTATTTGCTAACTGTAGCTGTTGCCGAGCGACTGCTCGATTAGTGAATGATGTAAAATGATAAGGCAATCACATAATGTTTCATTGCCTTCCATGTGAATCTTGGAAATCATGGAGATTACCAAGATTCACATGTCGCCGTTAACATTATGGGATTGAGTACTTTTCAGATTTACATTGATCAAACACAGAATTCCTGTCATTTGATTATTAGGATTACACAAATATGGTGATCTCTCATTCATAGACAAAGTCAGTTCTTAAGGTAAAGATACACAAAAAAATTTAAAAACTAAGACAGTAAATCTACGAAGTTTACAATGGACATTATACATTATACTCATTAGAGTCCTTTTTTTACAGAGTTCATACCGACCATCTTTGTGGCCTCAAGTTATTGTCCAGAGCTCATAGGCTCTTTGCTCCTGAAAGAAAACACATAGGATTCATCTTTTTATACACACATAATTCTCACACAATTCTCACTCATGGAATTTCTCACACGTGTCAATTTTTATACACATATACTTCTTACACATGGAATTTCTCACACGTGTCCATTTTCCATTGCTCACTAGTTGTTATAATTTTTACTCTTTCATTGTTTGTGTATTGACAGGAAAGTTAAAATTTGATTCTTCTCCAGGTGAAGCTTATGCTTTGAGAAGTTGGATCGCTACTTTGCGGTCTCCGAGTAGAAAACTTTTCATCAGCTCTGGCGGGCGAGTCTCACTCGCACGTTACGTACACACGTTACATGTAACAAAAAATATAAATACCCATTAGTCTAAGATCTAAGCTTAAATCTAATTTTAGGACTTGGGATTCATAGGAATTTGACTTTGTCACTATTCGCGTGTGGTTTGGCTGTTCGCATTTCATCCACGGGATATAACATTAGCATAGTATGTGATATGTTGTGAATTCATATAAGAGTCTTTTATTTTGGGAGGGGCTTTCATGGAAAGTCCGTTTCGTCGAACTGCAGCGGGAGTGCTGTGCAAGTACATCACTTTAAATTTAACGCGTTTGTTGCGTCGATGGACGTTGACACAGGCTGATTGTTAGAGCTGAATCGCAACTCGAGGCGCTCACCAGCCTCCACGCGGTACTTCAGCTTTTCCGCGCACGGTTCAGTGAACACGTTGCGAGGATGGTGTTGTGGTTTGCTGAGCTGGTGCGGAGGGACGAGGATTACCAGGAACAGAGACTCCATTGAAACCATCCCTGTCTCCACATTTTCCAGCCGATTTTGAAGATTTTAAGGTAGGCTAGCGCTCGCACTTTGCAAAGCAGCTAACACACTTGGTTTCCGATGCACTGCACGTAATCACATCACCGCCTTCGGTTACACAACCGGACTATCATTGTGCGTCGGCCCATCTGCACGTTTAACACTTTTTATCTTCATCGTGTCTGTGGCAGACTTCCACACCATTTTAAGCCTTCACTTATACACTACTATGTACACAATTTTTTTACAGTTTATAATCATATAGTTTGTCTCACTTTGAAGCTTGCTAATTGAGAGCTTCGATTATCATGTTCATTTCAATTTCTGTTACTTTGTTGGTAACTATCTTTAACATTTCGCTTTACATTGTTCATCATCTTTCTCTAAGCCTAATTATGCTTTTAGTTCACAGTCACAATACATTAGTTTCTCCGATCTGTTAGCAATTATTATTATTTTAATTCATTTCAACCGTTCTTTCTATTTATTAGATTCATTAAAGTTATCACTGTCATTTCAACAAAAACTCTCTTTTTACTAGATGTGAGGATCAATCAGCCACATTTGATCGCCCTCTCACATGAGAACAGAACACCATTCAAGAAAATATTCAAATTCCTTATCGCGATCTCGGTTTCCGTCTCGAATTGACTTTAAAAGGAAAAATAAAGACATTTCAAAACTAGCTTTCCCGATTTCGTTCACGCGTTTCCTTTTGAAAATCGTATGACAAACCAGCCTTCCACGTCAACCGCATTTCTCAATCTGTGACGTCAAGTCTACGGGACGGGTTTAGGCCGGTTAGGGTATTTACACAAATTCAGAAGAAAGACATAGATATAATAGTACATAGAAGAAGAAATCTAGCAAACAACTCCTTGTTCCTTATGACTTAGAAATTAATTTCCCTTTGCGCCGTACGTCTGCGTACGCGCTCCAATTAAGAACTAGTTGGGTTGTTTTGCCGGCTGTTTCATTGTCACTTTATTCTCGCCTTGACGCCTGCTTGCGCTACACTGCATTGACCTCTATATATGACCTTAAGTCATCATTGCTTTGTCCTTGCCACTTACGCTCTTATACTTGGTATTTATTTCACTTATGGCTTTGAATGTATCTGTCCTGCGTATTGCAATTACAATTAATGCTACTTTGTTTATCTAGCTGAAGGATAGCGCTTTCGTGGTGATGGTGGTACTTACACGTAACTCACAAGCTTCGTAAACATTACGTTATTTTAATGCAGAGATGAACCTGTTCCAGATTTCTATGTACATTGTAACTTAATCTAGACATAGATGACTTAGAAACTAGTTACTTGTTTTCCTTTTTAATGGGATCAGGAACCAATAATTCTCAAGCGACCCTTGTCCTTGACGAAAATAAATTTCGTTTCTGGATCATTGCTCCTTGAAATTAAAAAAAAAATTCTTACATACTATGTTTTATTTTCACTTCTTTAGCATTTCATATCGCAGAAGCCGGCTTGTTAGGCATATCCTTCGCTTTATATTTCATTTTTCTCTCTTAAATATTATCTCCTTAAAACTAAATCTTAAAACTAAAGTTCTTGGAGTTGATCACTTTCTTTGTTAAACAAGAATTTTTTTTATTAATCAGCTTGTCTATACTTAAATTATGGCTCAAGATAAAATATTTTAAATTGTCTGCTGTATAGCAAGATAGACTCACTGCCGTGTAATATATTCTAAGCATTTTTTTTTTTTTTTTGCAACGACGTCAAATCAGTTGTCACTTAGTCACTAGCGGCTAACCTTCTCTTGTCATTATAAAGTTTTCCTTTTGACTTATTCTGTAGCATGATATTTTTTAAGATCAGAGTGATGGTATAACCCTTTTATTTTTCCATTTGCGGGATCAGAAATCAGATAACAACCTGTATGCGGTATACGAAGGATCTCGTAAGGTCCCTCAAAAAGACTTTGCCATTTTCGATTTTTGTGTAAGAGCAACGATGGTTTAAAGTGTGTTTTTAGCAAGACCTTTTCGCCTACTTTATAAGTTAACACCGTATCTCAGTACAAGTACGTCATGGTTAGTCTCTCCGTCGAAGTGGTCGCCCCCATTCTGTCTCACAGCATCACTTAGGGAGCTCTCAGATGCTGAACTTAGTTTTCCTGCTTTTGTGGTTTTGATTGGCCTTCATCATTAGAAAGTTTGACCTATCTGACATTGTGAGAACACTGAGGAACAAAATTACTGTTATGCACAAACCTCGTGTCAAAATGTTGCTGCGTTTGTTCTGGTGTCCAATACGTGTTACTGTCTTCCGCGTTTGCGAAAAATACAGGAGGATTGTAATGCCTTCGTGGGGTCTGATGATTTTTATTACTGTTATGATTTCCGGAATTGTTACTGTGAAATCCACCTTCACACTGTGGTTTGCCATTAAACTGTGTGTTTCTGTATATTCCCTGCGCTTGATTTTTACTAGGTGCGGAGTTGTATTGGTATGAGTGGGCGTTATCAGCTGTTTTTTGCTGCCCGTAATCTGAGTGTTGGCTGCGCGAGTACGGTGCATTCCATTGCGATCCGCTCTGCTGTTGCCAACCTTTTTGACTGAAACCGTTTCCAAACTTCTGCTTGTACGATTGATTGGCGTACTGGTTACCAGTCGTGTTATACACGGGATTGAATCGGTTGTGTTGATTATGTGTATTCCTTTTGTGCGGATACCCACTGCCTTTATTTCCGTTTTGCCAATCGTTACTATTTTTTGAATCGTTCCCTGGATTTTCATAGCCGTTACTGTAGTAATGTTGTGGCCAAGAATTGTGCGGAGTATTCCGCGGTTTGTTAGCTCTCGTGTCCTCATAGATCAGGTCTAGGGAATCTAATATCGACAGAAAGGTATGTGGATCATCGTCTGGTATGGCTATCAGCTTGTCACGAACAGATATGGGTAACTTAGACTTGAGAATCATAATTACATCTTTACTATTGATAGGGTTATCCCAATACCTAATTTTGCCAAGATATTTTTCGAAGTACTTTCTCAGGCTACTATTCCTGGGGTCAAATTGTTCTGCATTATAGACTTCTTTACGAAGGCGCTTCTGAACACCTTCGCTCCAAAATTTGCTGAGGAAACAGTGCTCAAACTCCTTATATGTTCGACAATTATCAACCATTTCTGTTCCCGATATTGCCGATTCGCTACCTATATATCCGGTAACAAATTGGATACGCTGTCTATCAGTCCACGAATTTGGAAAAATGCCAGAGAATCCACGAAGAGAAACAATTGGGGGAATATTTCGTTTTTCCGGGTTAAAGGTTTGAAAAACTCGATGCTTTATCATGCTTTCTTCCTTCATCATTTTTACTACTGAGTCAGATTCTTGGTTTCGGTGACTAACTGGAATATGTGGTGGTGAAGTGTGTTCATTAGATACAACAGGTATTCGGAATTGACGAAATAATTCATCTTCTTCCTCTGAGGCTAGAGAGTTAGGAAATTTCGGTCTCTGTATTCGGGAACTACTACTCACTTGTGCCTTCAGGTTATTTAGCTGTTCCGTTACCTCTTGCTTCCACTTTGGTAATTCTTGCTGAAGGGTACGCTTAATGCTACCGAGTTCAGACATTACGGTATCTCCGGAGCTTCCAGGAGTTGACAAGATACCAAGAGTAGTTGCTTTCACAGTCTCTACTCGGTCTTTGTTAATTTTATCTTCGACAAATTTGTCCTTTCCAGCAATCCAGTTCTCATACTTTTCTCTAAATTCTCTCTCATGACTATCTAGCCTCTCCTTTACTTTCGTTTCCGTTTCCAGAGTCAAGTTTGACATTCCCTCGGTTAATTTTTCTACCTGCGTAGTTACTCTGTCTAATCTGTGATTAACCGTGGTTACGGTGGAATCAAGATTCTTGGTTGCCTTTCGGATGTCAGCTGTCTCGCTTTGCATGGTAGCTAAAGTGTCATTCAGTTCGATAATTATTCCACTTCGCATTTGAGAAACAGCATCCTTAACTTGGTTTGCTTCTTCTTTGGCTACGTTTTCTCTAACAGTTTTTATTTCTTCGCTTACTGTAGACAGTTTATCTTCAAGCGAGGCTAACATTTAGCGATTTCCGTCCTGCATCATTTGACTTATTTGACTCAGTAGCTGTTTGAATACATCGTCTGTCACTACCCCTGAATTGCTTTCACCTGCCTCCCTTGTAACCGGTATATGGCTACGACTACTAGTGGCAGAAACTATGCTGGCATTGTCTAGTTCAGTACCAGTAACATTATGGTGTGAGGCATCAAAGTCCGTAAGATTTCCCACTACACTTTCTACAATTGTTTCGATTGGTGTCTCAGCCCTACTAATTATTCTGCGGGACCGTAAGCGACGCGACACTTCACTAGTTTCATTCTGTTCATTTGAATCTAGTGATGACATTTTATCGTCTGCCATAGCTCACTTATTTACAAACAGTAAGTCAAAGAAGTTCGTTTGAGCTACGGCCGTCAGCTGTCGACAGATATGTAATTTATCGGTTGCGAGTCGGTTGTCACTGCTACGTCCAAGTTCGGAATGTCGGGAGTTGCACGTCACGAGAACAAGAGACTATTCTGGACCGTAAAGAAAGTATGGCTGCACACTTGTCAAAATAAATGAAAACAAAGGCTGGTCAGCTCCGTGAACAGGCAGCGGACATTTAAAAACAATTGATATGCAATACAAAACAATGTAATTTAAACAATACTTGAAGAAATTTCTACTCTACTAAATGCAATCTACTGAATTCAAATCAAATTTTTACTGCAACTACTAAAGATCGTCACAAATTGATTAATGTCGGACGAAATTAAGGAAGCTTGTCTATGGCTAACGAAATTTTAACTTACGTTGTTGATGACTGCCTTGGGCGTTGCAACAAGATTTTGGCACAAATTCTGTTCCAAAAAAAAAATCTCTCTTCCGTAAATTTCCCTGAATATCTCGTTTCTTGCGCTGAATGGAAATTTTATTGGATGGCGTTTACATATGTATACATAAACATACAGTGTATACATAAACATACAGTTATAAATGTCCCCGTTCGTGGCCGCTAATTATAACAATATGTTTACTTTTGTGCTGTAACATATAGCTATAATCAGCGGTGGAAACTTATTTGCGAACGCCGACCATGTGCGGCTGTTTCTTGTTGGATCGTCTGATCAGTCGGAAGTTGCATTGCGGAAGAGAGTAAAAGCCTATTCAAAATAGAATTATTTTTGGATAGCTCAACATGAATTTCCTAAGGGACCGTAGTTTATCATGCATTTACCAATAGAACATGTCGCGGAGAAAAATTTCGCCGCATACAACTTCCGTCCGATTTCGTCAAAAGAATTCGTGACTGTGAACTCTCTATTTGGAAGTAACATAAAGAAAATTAAATAACTTCATGAAGGAGTGAGACATAGATTCTATATTAAACAAATAGTGCATACACCAGTTCCATTTAAGTCTGAATTTATGGAAATTAATAGACGAACTTACACTGCAAAGAAGAATTTAACATGGTTGCCGTTTTGACTGGCACTTCTCGTAATGAAAACAATTCCGTTGACGTCTTCACATACACGTCGCACAATAAATCTACTGCTAGGCACTTTTAGTATTACACATTTAATTAACACTAGAACAATATTGTTTTTAACAATAATAATACGGCGGCAAGACATGCGCGTCCGACGCACGTTACAGGAGACAAGAGAAGAATGAGTAGCTGTTCATCGAGAATATCTCGTACATAAAAAAAAAAAAAAAAAAATGTAAAAAAGTGTTCTTCTTCTGTCCGTTTATCGCGCCGCGGTTTTCAAAGTCAATAACTCAAAGCATCTCTGACGGCGCTTCGACAATAAACAAGTTAGGTCACAGGTCGTTCACCTTTTACATTCTCGCGTCATTTTTTGCTAACTGTAGCTGTTGCCGAGTAACTGCTCGATTAGTGAATGATGTAAAATGATAAGGCAATCACATAATGTTACAAATCCGATGCTTCATTTCAGGTTTACTGTATCCCTTGGACCTTCACATTGACGATGAAACACCGAAATTGCATCGGGATTAAATACAAAAGGCACAATGCCGACTTAAGTACAAGAAGACTGACCTTTCTTAGTGTCCATGTTTTGAGAATTTCCTATGTCACCAGTTCTACATTCCGATGCTCCTTTTCAGGTTTACTGTATCCCTTGGACCTTCACATTGACGATGAAACACCGAAATTGCATCGGAATTAAATACAAAGGGCACAATGCCGACTTAAGAACAAGAAGACTGACTTTGCTTAGTGTCTATGTTTTGCGCCTTTCCTAGGTCACCAGTTTTGGATTCCGATGCTTCTCTTCAGGTTTACTGTATCCCTTCCACCTTCACATTGACGATGACACACAGAAATTGCATCGGAATTAATTACGAAAGGCACAATGTCGACATAAGTGTAAAACGGATGACTTTTCTTAGTATCTATGTTTCGAGCCGGTCCTGTGTCACCAGTTTTAGATTCCGATGCACATCTGCAGGTTTACTGCATCCCTTGGACCTTCACATTAACGATGAAACACCGATATTGCATCGGAATTAAATACAAAAGGCACAATGCCGACTTAAGTACAAGAAGACAAAGTTTTCATGCTGTCTATGATTTGAGCCTTCCCTGTGAGACCAGTTTTGATTCCGATGCTTAACTTCAGGTTTACTGTATGCCTTGGACATCCACTTTGACGATGAAGCAAGGCCATTGCATCGGAATTAAATACAAAATGCACAATGCCGAATTAAGTACAAGAAGACTCATTCTTCTTACCGTCTATGTTTTGAGCCTTCCCTGTGAGACCAATTTTATATTCCGATGCTTCGCTTCCAGTTTACTGTATCCCTTGGACCTGTACATTGACAATGAAACACAAAAATTGCACCGGAATTAAATACAAAGGGCACAATGCCGACTTAAGTACAAGAAGACTGACTTTTCTTAGTGTCAATGTTTTGAGCCTTCCCTGTGAGACCAGTCTTTGATTCCGATGCTTCACTTCAGGTTTACTGTACCCCTAGGACTTTCACTTTGCCGATGAAACACAGAAATTGCATCGGAATTAAATACAAAAGGCACAATGCCGACTTAAGTACAAGAAGACTGATTTTCCATATTGTCAATTTTTCGATCCTTTTCTGTGTCACCAGTTTTAGAATCCCGGACACAACTACAGATTGACTGTATCTCTTGGACCTTCACATTGACGATGAAAGACAGGAATTGCATCTGAATTAAATACAATATGTAGAATGCGGACTTCAGTACAAGAAGACTGAATCGTCGTACTGTCTATGTGTTGAGCTTTCCCTGTGAGACAAGTTTTATATTCGGACGCTTCACTTCAGTTTTAATGTATCCCTTGGACCTTCACTATAACGATGATACACAGAAATTGCATCGGAATTCAATACAAAACGCACAATTCAGAATTAAGTACAACATAACTGACTTTTCATAGTGTCTATGATTCGACCCTGTCCTGTGTCACCAGTTTTTGAATCCGATTTTTCATATCAGGTTTATTGTTTCCCTTCTACCTTCACATTGACGATGCAACACAGTAAATGCATCGGAATTAAACACAAAAGCCACTATGGCGACTTAAGTACAAAAAGACTGACTTTTCTTAGTGTCTATGTTTTGAGCCTTTCCTGTGTCACAAGTTTTAGATTCCGATGCACAACTGCAGGTTTACCGCATTCCTTGGACATTCACTTTGACGATGAAACACAAAAACTGCATCCAAATTTTATACAAAAGACTCAATACCGACTTAAGTACAAGAAGACTGACTTTTCTTAGTGTCTATGTTTTGAGCCTTCCCGATGTCACCAGTTTTGGTTTCCGATGCCTCTCTTCAGGTTTACTGTATCCCGTGGAGCTTCACATTGACGATGAAACACCGGAATTGCATAGGAATTAAATACAAAAGGCACAATGCCGACTTAAGTACAAGAAGACTGACTTTTCTTAGTGACTATGTTTTGAGCCTATCCTAGGACACCAATTTTAGATTCCGATGCTTCACGTCAGGATTACTGTACACCTTGGACCTTCTCCTTGACGATGAAACACACAAATTGCATCGGAATTAAATACGAAAGGCACAATGCCGACTTAAGTACAAGAAGACGGACTTCTCTTAGTGTCTATGATTTGAGCCCTTCCTGGGACACCAGTTTTAGAATCCGATGCATCACTTCAGGTTTACTGTACCCCTTTGACCATCACCTTGACGATGAAACACAAAAATAGCATGAGAATTAAATACAAAAGGCACAATGCAGACTTAAGTACAAGAAGGCTGAGTCTTCTTACTGTCTATGTTTTGCGCCTACCCTATGAGACCAGTTTTAGATTCCGGTGTTTCACTTGAGGTTTACTGCATCCCTTGGACCTTCACATTGATGATGAAACACAGGAATGAAATACAACAGGCACAATGACAACTTAAGTACAATGCGGACCAAGTACAGGCTTACTGAGTCTTCTTACCATCTGGGTTTTCCTGTGAGAGCAGTTTTAAATTCTAATGCTTCATTACAGGTTTACTGTATCCCTTTGACCTTCTCATTGACGATGAAACAACGAAATTGCATCGGAATGAAACACAAAAGGCTCAATACCGACTTAAGTACAAGAACACAGCCTTTTCAAAGTGTCTATCATTTGAGCCTTTCCTGTGTCCACAGATTTAGATTCCGGAGCAGAACTGCTGGTTTGCTGTACCCATTGGACCTTCACATTGACGTTGAAACACAGTAATGGCATCGGAATTAAATACAACACTCACAATGACAACTTAAGTACAAGAAGACTGACCTTTCACAGTGTCTATGTTTAGAGCCTTTCATGTCACACCAGTTTTAGATTCCGATGGACAACTGCTGGTTTACTGTATCCCTTGGACATTCACATTGTCGATGAAACACAGTAATGGCAACGGAAATAAATACAAAGGCACAATGCCGTTTTAAGTACAAGACGACTGACTTTTCTTAGTGTCAATGTTTTGAGTGTTACCTGTGAGACCAGTTATAGACTCCGAAGCTTCACTTCGGGTTTACTGTATCTCTTGACCTTCATATTGACGACGAAACACAGAAATTGCATCGGAATTAATTACAAATGGCACAATGACGACTTAAGTACTTGAAGACTGAGACCTCTTACCGTCTATGTCTTGAGCCTTTCCTATGAGACCAGTTTTAGATTACGATGCTTCACTTAAGGTTTACTCTATCCCATGGGCCTTCACTTTGACGATGAAACACAAATATTGCATCGGAATTAAATACAAAAGGCACAATGCCGGGCTAAGGACAAGAAGACTGACTTTTCTTAGTGTCTATGTTTCGAGCCGGTCCTGTGACACCAGTTTTAGATTCCGATGCACAACTGCATATTTACTATATCCCTTGGACCTTCACATTGACGATGAAATACAGAAATTGCATCGGACTTAAATACATAGGCCACAATGCCGACTTAAGTAGAAGAAAACAGAGTTTTCTTGCTGTCTATGTTTTGAGCCTTCCCTGTGAGACCAGTTTTCAGATTCCGATACTTCACGTCAGGTTTACTGTATCCCTTGGACCTTCACATTAACGATGAAACACAAATATCATCGGAATTATATACAAAATGCATAATGCCGACTTAAGTACAAGTGGACTGACTTTTCTTAGTGTCTATGATTTGAGCCTTTCCTATGTCACCAGTTTTAGATTACAATGCTTCACTTCAGGTTTACTGCATCCCTTCGACCTTCACAATGACGAAGCAACACAGTAAATGCATCGGAATTAAATACAAATGACAAAATGCCGACTTAAGTACAAGAAGACTGACATTTCTTAGTGTCTATGTTTCGAGCCTTTCCTGTGTCACACGTTTTAGATTCCGATGCACAACTGCAGGTTTACTGCATCCCTTGGACGTTCACATTGACAATGAAACATAGTAATTGCATCGGAATTATATACAAAAATAACAATGCCGACTTAAGTACAAGACGACTGAGTCTCCTTATCGTCTCTGTTGTGACCCTCTCCTGTGAGACCAGTTTTAGATTTCGATGCTTCACTTCAGGTTTCCTGTATCCCTTGGACCTTCACATTGACGATGTAACTCAGAAATTGCATCGGAATTAAATACAAAAGGGACAATGCCAACATAGGTACAATAAGACTGACTTTTCTTAGTGTCTATGCTTCCAGCGTTTCCTGTGTCACCAGTTTTAGTTTCCGATGAACAACTGCAGGTTTACTCTATCTCCTATTCCTTCACATTGACGATGAAATACACGAATTGCATCGGAAATAATTACAAAAGGCATAATGCCGAATTAAGTATAAGGAGACTGAGTCTTCTTAAGGACTATGTTTTGAGCCTTTCCTGTGAGACCATTTTTAGGTTCCAATGCTTCGCTTCAGGTTTACTGCATCCCTTGGACCTTCACTTTGACGATGAAACACAAAAATTGTATCGGAATTAAATACAAAATACGCAATGACGACTTAAGTACAAGAAGACTACGTTTTCTTACTGTCTACGTTTGAGCCTTCCTTGTGAGACCAGTTTTAGATTCCGATTCTCACTTCAGGTTTACTGTATGCCGTGGACCTTCTCATTGACGATGAAACACAGAAATTGCATCGGAATTAAAAACAAAAGGCACATTGCTGACTTAAGTACAGGAAGACTGACTTTTCTTAGTGTCTATGATTCCAGCGTTTCCTGTAAAACCAGTTTTAGATTCCGATGTACACCTGCAGGTTACCTGTATCCCTTGGACCTTCCCAGTGACGATGAAACACGGAAATTGCATCGGAATTAATTACAAAAGACACAATGCCTAATTAACTACAAGAAGTTTGAGTCTTCTTACTGTCTATGCTTTGAGCCTTTCCTGTGTCACCAGTTTTAGTTTCCGATGAACAACTGCAGGTTTACTCTATCCCTTGGACCTTCACATTGACGACGAAATACAGGAATTGCATCGGAATTAATTACAAAAGGCACAATGCCGAATTAAGTACAAGGAGACTAAGCCTTCTTAAGGTCCATGGTTTGAGCCTATCCTGTGAGACCACTTTTAGATTCCAATGCTTCACTTCAGGTTTACTGTATCCCTTGGACCTTCACTTTGACGATGAAAGACAAAAATTGCATCGGAATTAAGTACAAAAGGCGCAATGCCGAATTATGTACAAGGAGACTGAGTCTTCTTAAGGTCTATGTTTTGAGCCTTTCCTGTAAGACCAGTTTTAGATTTCGATGCTTCACTTCAGGTTTCCTGTATCCCATGGATCTTCACTTTGACGATGAAACACAGAAATGGCATCGGAGTTAAAAACAAAACGCACCACGCCGACCTAAGTACAAGAAGACTGAATTTTCTTAGTGTCTATTTTTTGAGCTTTTCCTGTTTCACCTGTTTTGGATTCCGATGCACAACTGCAGATTTACAGTATCCCTTCGACCTTCGCATACACGATGAAACACAGGAATTGCATCGGAAATAAATACAAAAGGGACAATGCCGACTTAAGTACTAGAAGAGTGACTTTTCTTAGTGTCAATGCTTCCAGCGTTTCCTCTGTTACCGGTTTTATATTCTGATGTACACCTGCAGGTTAGCTGTATCCCTTGGACCTTCCCATTTACGATGAAATACAGATGTTTCATCGGAATTAATTACAAAAGGCACAACGCCTAATTAACTACAAGAAGACTGAGTCTTCTTACTGTATATCATTTGAGAATTTCCTGTGTCACCAGTTTTAGATTCCGATGCACTACTGCAGGTTTACTCTATCCCCTTGGACCTTCACATTGACGATGAAATACAGAAATTGCATCGGAATTAAATACGAAAGGCACAATGCCGAATTAAGTACAAGAAGACTGAGTCTTCTTACCGTCTATGTTTTGAGCCTTTCCTGTGAGACAAGTTTTAGATTCCGATGCTTCACTTCCGGTTTACTGTATTCCCTGGACCTTCACTTGGACGATGAAACACAAATATTGCATCGGAATTAAATACAAAAGACACAATGCCAAATTAAGTACAAGAAGACTGAGTCTTCTTCCCGTCTATGTTTTGAGACTTTCCTGTGAGACCAGTTTTAGATTCCGATGGTTCATTACCGGTTTGCTGTATCCCTTGGAGCTTTACATTGACGATTATACACAAACATTCTTCGGAATTAATTACAAAAGGCACAATGCCGTTTTAAGTACAAGAAGACTGACTTTTCTGAGTGTCTATGTTTTGAGCATGTCATGTGACACCAGTTTTAGATTCTGATGCTTCACTTGAGGTTTTCTGTATCCATTGGACCTTCACTCTGACGATGAAACACAGAAATTGCATCGGAATTCAATACAAAAGCACAATGCCGACTTAAGTACAAGAAGACTGACTCTTCTTACTGTCTATGTCTTGAACCTTTCCTGATAGACCAGTTTTAGATTCCGATGCTTCACTTCAGGTTTACTGTATCCCTTGGACCTTCACTTTGACGACGAAACACAGAAATTGCTTCAGATTCATTACTAAAGGCACAATGCTTCGTAAGTACAAGAAGACTGAGTCTTCTAACAGTCTATGTTTTGAGCAATTCCTATTAGACCAGTTTTAGATTCCGATGCTTCACTTTAGGTTTACTGTATCACATTGACTTTCACATTGACGATGAAACACAGAAATAGCAACGGAATTAATTACAAAATGCACAATGGGGACTTACGTACAAGAAAACTGACATTTCTTAGTGTCTATGTTTCGAGCCTTTCCTGTGTCACCAGTTTTAAATTCAGATGCACAACTGCAGGTTTACTGTTTCACTTGGAACTTCACATTCACGATTAAATACAGAAATAGCATCGGAATTAATTACAAAAAACACAATGGGTACTTACGTACCAGAATACTGACTTTTCTTAGTGTCTATGTTTTGGGCCTTTCCTGTGTCACCAGTTTTAGATTCCGATGCACAACTGCAAATTAAATGTATCCCTTGGACCTTCACATTGACGATGAAACACACAAATTGCATCGGAATTAAATACAAAAGGCACAATGCCGACTTAAATTCAAGAAGACTGACTTTCTTGGTGTCAATGCATCCAGCGTTTCCTGTGTCACCAGTTTTAGATTCTGATGTACACCTGCAGGTTAGCTGTATCCCTTGGACCTTCCCATTGACGATGAAATACAGTTGTTGCATCGGAATTAATTACCAAAGGCACAATGCCTAATTAACTACAAGAAGACTGAGTCTTATTACTGTCTATGATTTGAGCCTTTCCTGTGTCACCAGTTTTACTTTCCGATGCACAACTGCAGGTTTACTCTATCCCTTGGACCATCACATTGACGATGAGATACAGAAATTGCATCGGAATTAAATACAAAAGGCACAATGCCGACTTAAGTACAAGAAGACTGAGTCTTCTTACCGTCTATGTTTTGAGGCTTTCCTGTGAGACCAGTTTTAGATTCCGATGCTTCACTTCAGGTTTGCTGTATCCCTTGGACCTTCACTTTGAAGATGAAAAACTGCAATTGCATCGGAATTAAGTACAAAATACACAATGCCCACTTAAGTACAAGAAGACTGACTTTTCTTAGTGTCTATGTTTTGAGCCTTTCCTGTCTCACCAGTTTTATATTACGATGCACAACTGCAGATTTACTGTATCTCTTCGACCGTCACATTGACGATGAAACACAGAAGTTGCATCGGAATTAAATACAGAAGGCACAATGCCGCCTTAAGTGCTAGAAGGCTGACTTTTCTTTGTGTCTGTGTTTGAGCCTTTCCTGTGACACCAGTTTTAGAATATGATGCATGACTGCAGGTTTACTGTATCCCTTGGTCCTTCACATTAACGATCAAACACAGTAACTGCATCGGAATTATATTCAGAAGTCACAATGCAGACTTATGTACGAGACGACTGACTTTTCTTAGTGTCTATACTTTGAGCCTTTCCTGTGAGACCTGTTTAGATTCCGATGCTTAACTTCAGGTGAACTGTATGCCTTGGACCTTCACTTGGCGATGAATCACAGAATTTCCATTGGTATTAAATACAAAAAGCACAATGCCGACTTAACTACAAGAAGTCTGAATCTTCTTACCGTCAATGTTTGAGCCTTTCCTGTAGCACCAGTTTCAGATTCCGATACTTCACTTCAGGTTTACTGTATCCCTTGGAGCTTCACATTGACGATTAACAGAGAAATTGCATGTGAATTAAATACAAAAGGTACAATGCCGAATTAAGTACAAGACGACTGAGTCTCCCTACCGTCTTTGCTTTGAGCCTTTCCTGTGAGACCAGTTTTAAATTTCGATGCTTCACTTCAGGTTTACTGTATCCCTTGGACTTTCACATTGACGATGTAACACAGAAATTGCATCGGAATGAATTACTAAACGCACAATGCCGACTTAAGTACTAAAAGACTGACTTTTCTAAGTGACTATGCTTCCAGCCTATCCTGTGTCACCAGTTTTAGATTCCGATGCACTGCTGTAGGTTAACTGTATCCCTTGGACATTCCCATTGACGATGAAACACAGAAATTGCATCGGAATTAATTACAAATGGCACAATGCCGAATTAACTACAAGGACACTGAGTCTTCTTACTGTCAATGATTTGAGCCTTTCCTGAGTCACCAGTTTTAGTTTCCGATGCACAACTGCAGGTTTACTGTATCCCTTGGAACATTACATTCACGACTAAACACAGAAACTGCACCGGAATTAAATACAAAATGCACAATGTCGACAGAAGCACAAGAAGACTGAGCCATTTTACTGTCTACGCTTTGAGCCGTTCCTGTGTCACCAGTTTTAGATGCCGATGCTTAACTTCATGTTCACTGTATCCCTTGGACCTTCTCTTTGACGATGAAACACAAAAATTGAATTGGAATTCAATACAAAAGGCACAATGCCGACTTAAGTACAAGAAGTCTGACTTTTCTCAGTGTCTATGTTTTGAGCATTTCCTGTGTCACTAGTTTTATATTCCGTTGCACAACTGCTGGTTTTCTGTATCCCTTAGACCTTCACATTGAAGTGAAACACCGTAATTGCATCGGAATTAAATACAAAAGGCAAAATGCCGACTTAAGTACAAGAAGGCTGACTTTTCATAGCGTCTATATTTGATCCTTTCCTGTGAGGCCAGTTTTAGGTTCCGATGCTTCACTTCCGGTTTACTGTATCTGTTGGACCTTCTTATTGACGATGAAACACACAAAATTGCATCGGAATTAAATACAAAAGGCAAAATGCCGACTTAAGTACAAGAAGACTGACTCGTCTGACGGTCTATGGTTGAACCTATCCTGTTAGACCGGTTTTACGTTCCGCTGCTTCACTTCAGGTTAACTGTATCCCTTGGACCTTTTTATTGACGATGAAGCACAGAAATTGTATCGGAAATAAATACAAAAGGCACAATGGCGACTTAAGTACAAGAAGACTGATTCTTCTTACTGTTTATCTTTTGAACCTTTCCTGTGACACCTGTTTTCGATGCCGATGCTTCACTTCAGGTTTACTGTATCCTTTGGACCGTCTTATTGACGATGAAACACAGAAATTGCATCGGAATGGAAAACAAAAGGCACAATGCCGACTTAAGTACAAGAGGACTGACTCTTCTTACATTCTATGATTTGATCCTTTCCTGTGAGATCAGATTTAGATTCAGATGCTTCACTTCAGGTTTACTGTATCCCTTGGACCTTCATATTGACGATGAAACACAGAAATTGCATCGAAATTAAATACAAAAAGCACAATGCCGACTTAGGTTCATGAAGACTGACTCTTCTTACTGACTATGCTTTGAACCTTTCCTGTTAGACCAGTTTTAGATTCCGATGTTACACTTCAGGTTGACTGTATCCCTGGGACATTCTTAATGACGATGAAACACAGAAATTAAATCGGAATTAAATTCAAAGGGCACAATGCCGACTTAAGTACAAGAAGACTGACTCTTCTTACTGTCTATGTTTTGAACCTTTCCAGTGAGACCAGTTTTCATACCAATGCTTCACGTCTGGTTTTCTGTATCCCTTGGACCTTCGTATTGACGATGAAACACAGATATTTCATCGGATTGAAGTACAAAAGGCACAATGCCGACTTAAGTACAAGAGGACTGACTCTTCTTACATTCTATGATTTGAACCTTTCCTGTGAGACCAGATTTCGATTCCGATGCATCACTTAAGGATTATTGTATACCTTGGGGCTTCATATTGACGATGAAACACAGAAATTGCATCCGAATTAAAAACAAAAGGCACAATGCCGACTTAAGCACAAGAGGACTGACTCTTCCTACTGTATATGATTTGAACCTTTCCTGTGAGACCAGTTTTTGATTCCGATGCTTCACTTCACGTTTACTGTATCCCTTAGACCTTCTTATTGACGATGAAACACAGATATTACATTGGAATTAAATACAAAAGGCACAATGCCGACTTAAGTACAAGAAGACTGACTCTTCTTACTGTCTATGTTTTGAATCTTTTCTGTGAGATCAGTTTTTGATACCGATGCTTCATTTCAGGTTTACTGTATCCCTTAGACCTTCTTATTGACTATGAAACACTGGAAATGCATCGGAATTAAATACTTAAGGCACAATGCCGACTTAAGTACAAGAATACTGACTCTTCTTACTGACTATGATTTGAACCTTTCCTGTGAGACCAGTTTTACATTCCGATGCATCACGTCAGGTTTACTGTATCCCTTGGACGTTCTTATTGACGATGAAACACAGAAATTGCAGCGGAATTAAATATAAAAGGCAGAATGCCGACTTAAGTACAAGAAGACAGACTCTTCTTACTGCCCATGTTCTGAACCTTTCCTGTGAGACCTGTTCTAGATTACGATGCTTCACTTCAGGTGTACCGTATGCCGTGGACGTTCTTAATGACGATGAAACACAGAAACTGCATCGGAATTAAATACCAAAGGCACACTGCCGACTTAAGTACAAGAAGACTGACTCTTCTCACTGTCTATGTCTTGAACCTTTCCTGATAGACCAGTTTTAGATTCCGATGCTTCACTTCAGGTTTACTGTATCTCTTGGACCTTCACTTTGACGATGAAACACAGAAATTGCTTCAGATTCATTACTAAAGGCACAATGCTTCGTAAGTACAAGAAGACTGAGTCTTCTTACAGTCTATGTTTTGAGCCATTCCTATAAGACCAGTTTTAGATTCCGATGCTTCACTTTAGGTTTACTGTATCACATTGACTTTCACATTGACGATGAAACACAGAAATAGCAACGGAATTAATTACAAAATGCACAATGGGGGTTACGTACAAGAATACTGACATTTCTTAGTGTCTATGTTTCGAGCCTTTCCTGTGTCACCAGTTTTAGATTCCGATGCACACCTGCAGGTTAACTGTATCGCTTGGACCATCCCTTTGACGATAGAACACAGAAATTGCATCGGAATTAATTACAAAAGGCACAATGCCGAATTAACTACAACAAGACTGTGTCCTGTTACTGTCTATGATTTGAGCCTTTCCTGTGTCACCAGTCTTAGTTTCCGATTCACAACTGCAGGTTTACTGTATCCCGTGGACCTTCACATTGACAATGAAATACTGAAACTGCATCGGAATTAAATACAAAAGGCACAATGCCGACTTAAGTACAAGAAGACTGAGTCTTCTTACCGTCTATGTTTTGAGGCTTTCCTGTGAGACCAGTTTTAGATTCCGATGCTTCACTTCAGGTTTGCTGTATCCCTTGGACCTTCACTTTGAAGATGAAAAACTGCAATTGCATCGGAATTAAATACAAAACACACAATGCCCACTTAAGTACAAGAAGACTGACTTTTCTTAGTGTCTATGTTTTGAGCCTTTCCTGTCTCACCAGTTTTATATTACGATGCACAACTGCAGATTTACTGTATCTCTTCGACCTTCACATTGACGATGAAACACAGAAGTTGCATCGGAATTAAAAACAGAAGGCACAATGCCGCCGTAAGTACTAGAAGGCTGACTTTTCTTTGTGTCTGTGTTTGAGCCTTTCCTGTGTCACCAGTTTTAGAATATGATGCATGACTGCAGGTTTACGGTATCCCTTGGTCCTTCACATTAACGATCAAACACAGTAACTGCATCGGAATTATATTCAAAAGTCACAATGCAGACTTATGTACCAGACGACTGACTTTTCTTAGTGTCTATACTTTGAGCCTTTCCTGTAAGACCTGTTGAGATTCCGATGCTTAACTTCAGGTATGCCTTAACTTCAGGTATGCCTTGGACCTTCACTTGGCGTTGAATCACTGAATTTCCATTGGAATTAAATACAAAAGGCATAATGCCGACTTAACTACAAGGAGTCTGAATCTTCTTACCGTCAATGTTTGAGCCTTTCCTGTAGCACCAGTTTCTGATTCCGATACTTCACTTCAGGTTTACTGTATCCCTTGGAGCTTCACATTGACGATGAACAGAGAAATTGCATGTGAATTAAATACGAAAGGTACAATGCCGACTTAAGTACAAGTAGGCTGACTTTTCATAGCGTCTATATTTGATCCTTTCCTGTGAGGCCAGTTTTAGGTTCCGATGCTTCACTTCCGGTTTACTGTATCTGTTGGACCTTCTTATTGACGATGAAACACACAAAATTGCATCGGAATTAAATACAAAAGGCACAATGCCGACTTAGGTTCAGGAAGACTGACTGTTCTAACTGTCTATAATTTGAACCTTTCCTGTTTGACCAGTTTTAGATTCCGACGCTTCAATTCAGGTTTACTGTATCCCTGGGACCTTCTTAATGACGATGAAACACAGAAATTGCATCGGAATTAAATACAAATGGCACAATGCCGACTTATGGACAAGAGGACTGACTCTTCCTACTGTATATGATTTGAACCTTTCCTGTGAGACCAGTTTTTGATTCCGATGCTTCACTTCACGTTTACTGTATCCCTTAGACCTTCTTATTGACGATGAAACACAGATATTACATTGGAATTAAATACAAAAGGCACAATGCCGACTTAAGTACAAGAAGACTGACTCTTCTTACTGTCTATGTTTTGAATCTTTTCTGTGAGATCAGTTTTAGATTCCGATGCTTCACGTCAAGTTTACTGTATCCTTTGGACCTTCTTATTGACGATGAAACACAGAAATTGCATCGGAATTAAATACAAAAGGCTCAATGCCGACTTAAGGACAAGAAGACTGACTCTTCTTACTGCCTATGTTTTGAATTTTTCCTGTGAGACCAGTTTTCAGATTCCGATACTTCACGTCAGGTTTACTGTATCCCTTGGACCTTCACATTAACGATGAAACACAAATATCATCGGAATTATATACAAAATGCATAATGCCGACTTAAGTACAAGTGGACTGACTTTTCTTAGTGTCTATGATTTGAGCCTTTCCTATGTCACCAGTTTTAGATTACAATGCTTCACTTCAGGTTTACTGCATCCCTTCGACCTTCACAATGACGAAGCAACACAGTAAATGCATCGGAATTAAATACAAATGACAAAATGCCGACTTAAGTACAAGAAGACTGACATTTCTTAGTGTCTATGTTTCGAGCCTTTCCTGTGTCACACGTTTTAGATTCCGATGCACAACTGCAGGTTTACTGCATCCCTTGGACGTTCACATTGACAATGAAACATAGTAATTGCATCGGAATTAAATACAAAAATAACAATGCCGACTTAAGTACAAGACGACTGAGTCTCCTTATCGTCTCTGTTGTGACCCTCTCCTGTGAGACCAGTTTTAGATTTCGATGCTTCACTTCAGGTTTCCTGTATCCCTTGGACCTTCACATTGACGATGTAACTCAGAAATTGCATCGGAATTAAATACAAAAGGGACAATGCCAACATAGGTACAATAAGACTGACTTTTCTTAGTGTCTATGCTTCCAGCGTTTCCTGTGTCACCAGTTTTAGTTTCCGATGAACAACTGCAGGTTTACTCTATCTCCTATTCCTTCACATTGACGATGAAATACACGAATTGCATCGGAAATAATTACAAAAGGCATAATGCCGAATTAAGTATAAGGAGACTGAGTCTTCTTAAGGACTATGTTTTGAGCCTTTCCTGTGAGACCATTTTTAGATTCCAATGCTTCGCTTCAGGTTTACTACATCCCTTGGACCTTCACTTTGACGATGAAACACAAAAATTGTATCGGAATTAAATACAAAATACGCAATGACGACTTAAGTACAAGAAGACTACGTTTTCTTACTGTCTACGTTTGAGCCTTCCTTGTGAGACCAGTTTTAGATTCCGATTCTCACTTCAGGTTTACTGTATGCCGTGGACCTTCTCATTGACGATGAAACACAGAAATTGCATCGGAATTAAAAACAAAAGGCACATTGCTGACTTAAGTACAGGAAGACTGACTTTTCTTAGTGTCTATGATTCCAGCGTTTCCTGTAAAACCAGTTTTAGATTCCGATGTACACCTGCAGGTTACCTGTATCCCTTGGACCTTCCCAGTGACGATGAAACACGGAAATCGCATCGGAATTAATTACAAAAGACACAATGCCTAATTAACTACAAGAAGTTTGAGTCTTCTTACTGTCTATGCTTTGAGCCTTTCCTGTGTCACCAGTTTTAGTTTCCGATGAACAACTGCAGGTTTACTCTATCCCTTGGACCTTCACATTGACGACGAAATACAGGAATTGCATCGGAATTAATTACAAAAGGCACAATGCCGAATTAAGTACAAGGAGACTAAGCCTTCTTAAGGTCCATGGTTTGAGCCTATCCTGTGAGACCACTTTTAGATTCCAATGCTTCACTTCAGGTTTACTGTATCCCTTGGACCTTCACTTTGACGATGAAAGACAAAAATTGCATCGGAATTAAGTACAAAAGGCGCAATGCCGAATTATGTACAAGGAGACTGAGTCTTCTTAAGGTCTATGTTTTGAGCCTTTCCTGTAAGACCAGTTTTAGATTTCGATGCTTCACTTCAGGTTTCCTGTATCCCATGGATCTTCACTTTGACGATGAAACACAGAAATGGCATCGGAGTTAAAAACAAAACGCACCACGCCGACCTAAGTACAAGAAGACTGAATTTTCTTAGTGTCTATTTTTTGAGCTTTTCCTGTTTCACCTGTTTTGGATTCCGATGCACAACTGCAGATTTACAGTATCCCTTCGACCTTCGCATACACGATGAAACACAGGAATTGCATCGGAAATAAATACAAAAGGGACAATGCCGACTTAAGTACTAGAAGAGTGACTTTTCTTAGTGTCAATGCTTCCAGCGTTTCCTCTGTTACCGGTTTTATATTCTGATGTACACCTGCAGGTTAGCTGTATCCCTTGGACCTTCCCATTTACGATGAAATCAGATGTTTCATCGGAATTAATTACAAAAGGCACAACGCCTAATTAACTACAAGAAGACTGAGTCTTCTTACTGTATATCATTTGAGAATTTCCTGTGTCACCAGTTTTAGATTCCGATGCACTACTGCAGGTTTACTCTATCCCCTTGGACCTTCACATTGACGATGAAATACAGAAATTGCATCGGAATTAAATACGAAAGGCACAATGCCGAATTAAGTACAAGAAGACTGAGTCTTCTTACCGTCTATGTTTTGAGCCTTTCCTGTGAGACAAGTTTTAGATTCCGATGCTTCACTTCCGGTTTACTGTATTCCCTGGACCTTCACTTGGACGATGAAACACAAATATTGCATCGGAATTAAATACAAAAGACACAATGCCAAATTAAGTACAAGAAGACTGAGTCTTCTTCCCGTCTATGTTTTGAGACTTTCCTGTGAGACCAGTTTTAGATTTCGATGGTTCATTACCGGTTTGCTGTATCCCTTGGAGCTTTACATTGACGATTATACACAAACATTCTTCGGAATTAATTACAAAAGGCACAATGCCGTTTTAAGTACAAGAAGACTGACTTTTCTGAGTGTCTATGTTTTGAGCATGTCATGTGACACCAGTTTTAGATTCTGATGCTTCACTTGAGGTTTTCTGTATCCATTGGACCTTCACTCTGACGATGAAACACATAAATAGCATCGGAATTCAATACAAAAGCACAATGCCGACTTAAGTACAAGAAGACTGACTCTTCTTACTGTCTATGTCTTGAACCTTTCCTGATAGACCAGTTTTAGATTCCGATGCTTCACTTCAGGTTTACTGTATCCCTTGGACCTTCACTTTGACGACGAAACACAGAAATTGCTTCAGATTCATTACTAAAGGCACAATGCTTCGTAAGTACAAGAAGACTGAGTCTTCTAACAGTCTATGTTTTGAGCAATTCCTATTAGACCAGTTTTAGATTCCGATGCTTCACTTTAGGTTTACTGTATCACATTGACTTTCACATTGACGATGAAACACAGAAATAGCAACGGAATTAATTACAAAATGCACAATGGGGACTTACGTACAAGAAAACTGACATTTCTTAGTGTCTATGTTTCGAGCCTTTCCTGTGTCACCAGTTTTAAATTCAGATGCACAACTGCAGGTTTACTGTTTCACTTGGAACTTCACATTCACGATTAAATACAGAAATAGCATCGGAATTAATTACAAAAAACACAATGGGTACTTACGTACCAGAATACTGACTTTTCTTAGTGTCTATGTTTTGGGCCTTTCCTGTGTCACCAGTTTTAGATTCCGATGCACAACTGCAAATTAAATGTATCCCTTGGACCTTCACATTGACGATGAAACACACAAATTGCATCGGAATTAAATATAAAAGGCACAATGCCGACTTAAATTCAAGAAGACTGACTTTCTTGGTGTCAATGCATCCAGCGTTTCCTGTGTCACCAGTTTTAGATTCTGATGTACACCTGCAGGTTAGCTGTATCCCTTGGACCTTCCCATTGACGATGAAATACAGTTGTTGCATCGGAATTAATTACCAAAGGCACAATGCCTAATTAACTACAAGAAGACTGAGTCTTATTACTGTCTATGATTTGAGCCCTTCCTGTGTCACCAGTTTTACTTTCCGATGCACAACTGCAGGTTTACTCTATCCCTTGGACCATCACATTGACGATGAGATACAGAAATTGCATCGGTTTTAAATACAAAAGGCACAATGCCGACTTAAGTACAAGAAGACTGAGTCTTCTTACCGTCTATGTTTTGAATCTTTCCTGTGAGACCAGTTTTAGATTCCGATGCTTCACTTCAGGTTTGCTGTATCCCTTGGACCTTCACTTTGAAGATGAAAAACTGCAATTGCATCGGAATTAAGTACAAAATACACAATGCCCAATTAAGTACAAGAAGACTGACTTTTCTTAGTGTCTATGTTTTGAGCCTTTCCTGTCTCACCAGTTTTATATTACGATGCACAACTGCAGATTTACTGTATCTCTTCGACCGTCACATTGACGATGAAACACAGAAGTTGCATCGGAATTAAATACAGAAGGCACAATGCCGCCTTAAGTGCTAGAAGGCTGACTTTTCTTTGTGTCTGTGTTTGAGCCTTTCCTGTGACACCAGTTTTAGAATATGATGCATGACTGCAGGTTTACTGTATCCCTTGGTCCTTCACATTAACGATCAAACACAGTAACTGCATCGGAATTATATTCAAAAGTCACAATGCAGACTTATGTACCAGACGACTGACTTTTCTTAGTGTCTATACTTTGAGCCTTTCCTGTGAGACCTGTTTAGATTCCGATGCTTAACTTCAGGTGAACTGTATGCCTTGGACCTTCACTTGGCGATGAATCACAGAATTTCCATTGGTATTAAATACAAAAAGCACAATGCCGACTTAACTACAAGAAGTCTGAATCTTCTTACCGTCAATGTTTGAGCATTTCCTGTAGCACCAGTTTCAGATTCCGATACTTCACTTCAGGTTTACTGTATCCCTTGGAGCTTCACATTGACGATTAACAGAGAAATTGCATGTGAATTAAATACAAAAGGTACAATGCCGAATTAAGTACAAGACGACTGAGTCTCCCTACCGTCTTTGCTTTGAGCCTTTCCTGTGAGACCAGTTTTAAATTTCGATGCTTCACTTCAGGTTTACTGTATCCCTTGGACTTTCACATTGACGATGTAACACAGAAATTGCATCGGAATGAATTACTAAACGCACAATGCCGACTTAAGTATTAAAAGACTGACTTTTCTAAGTGACTATGCTTCCAGCCTATCCTGTGTCACCAGTTTTAGATTCCGATGCACTGCTGTAGGTTAACTGTATCCCTTGGACCTTCCCATTGACGATGAAACACAGAAATTGCATCGGAATTAATTACAAATGGCACAATGCCGAATTAACTACAAGGACACTGAGTCTTCTTACTGTCAATGATTTGAGCCTTTCCTGAGTCACCAGTTTTAGTTTCCGATGCACAACTGCAGGTTTACTGTATCCCTTGGAACATTACATTCACGACTAAACACAGAAACTGCACCGGAATTAAATACAAAATGCACAATGTCGACAGAAGCACAAGAAGACTGAGCCATTTTACTGTCTACGCTTTGAGCCGTTCCTGTGTCACCAGTTTTAGATGCCGATGCTTAACTTCATGTTCACTGTATCCCTTGGACCTTCTCTTTGACGATGAAACACAAAAATTGAATTGGAATTCAATACAAAAGGCACAATGCCGACTTAAGTACAAGAAGTCTGACTTTTCTCAGTGTCTATGTTTTGAGCATTTCCTGTGTCACTAGTTTTATATTCCGTTGCACAACTGCTGGTTTTCTGTATCCCTTAGACCTTCACATTGAAGTGAAACACCGTAATTGCATCGGAATTAAATACAAAAGGCAAAATGCCGACTTAAGTACAAGAAGGCTGACTTTTCATAGCGTCTATATTTGATCCTTTCCTGTGAGGCCAGTTTTAGGTTCCGATGCTTCACTTCCGGTTTACTGTATCTGTTGGACCTTCTTATTGACGATGAAACACACAAAATTGCATCGGAATTAAATACAAAAGGCAAAATGCAGACTTAAGTACAAGAAGACTGCCTCGTCTGACAGTCTATGGTTGAACCTATCCTGTTAGACCGGTTTTACGTTCCGCTGCTTCACTTCAGGTTAACTGTATCCCTTGGACCTTTTTATTGACGATGAAGCACAGAAATTGTATCGGAAATAAATACAAAAGGCACAATGGCGACTTAAGTACAAGAAGACTGATTCTTCTTACTGTTTATCTTTTGAACCTTTCCTGTGACACCTGTTTTCGATGCCGATGCTTCACTTCAGGTTTACTGTATCCTTTGGACCGTCTTATTGACGATGAAACACAGAAATTGCATCGGAATGAAAAACAAAAGGCACAATGCCGACTTAAGTACAAGAGGACTGACTCTTCTTACATTCTATGATTTGATCCTTTCCTGTGAGATCAGATTTAGATTCAGATGCTTCACTTCAGGTTTACTGTATCCCTTGGACCTTCATATTGACGATGAAACACAGAAATTGCATCGAAATTAAATACAAAAAGCACAATGCCGACTTAGGTTCATGAAGACTGACTCTTCTTACTGACTATGCTTTGAACCTTTCCTGTTAGACCAGTTTTAGATTCCGATGTTACACTTCAGGTTGACTGTATCCCTGGGACATTCTTAATGACGATGAAACACAGAAATTAAATCGGAATTAAATTCAAAGGGCACAATGCCGACTTAAGTACAAGAAGACTGACTCTTCTTACTGTCTATGTTTTGAACCTTTCCAGTGAGACCAGTTTTCATACCAATGCTTCACGTCTGGTTTTCTGTATCCCTTGGACCTTCGTATTGACGATGAAACACAGATATTTCATCGGATTGAAGTACAAAAGGCACAATGCCGACTTAAGTACAAGAGGACTGACTCTTCTTACATTCTATGATTTGAACCTTTCCTGTGAGACCAGATTTCGATTCCGATGCATCACTTAAGGATTACTGTATACCTTGGGCCTTCATATTGACGATGAAACACAGAAATTGCATCCGAATTAAATACAAAAGGCACAATGTCGACTTAAGTACAAGAGGACTGAAACTTCTTACATTCTATGATTTGAACCTTTCCTATGAGACCAGTTTTAGATTCCGATGCTTCACTTCAGGTTTACTGTATCCCTTGGACCTTCTTATTGACGATGAAACACAGAAATAGCATCGGAAATAAATACAAAAGGCACAATGCCGACTTAAGTACAAGAAGACTGACTCTTCGTACTGTCTATGATTTGAACCTTTCTTGTTACACCAGTTTTAGACTCCGATGCTTCACTTCAGGTTTACTGCATCTCTTGGACCTTCTTATTGTCGATGAAACACAGAAATTGCATCGGAATTAAATACAAATCACAATGCCGACTTAGGTTCAAGAAGACTGACTCTTCTTACTGTCTATAATTTGAACCTTTCCTGTTTGACCAGTTTTAGATTCCGACGCTTTAATTCAGGTTTACTGTATCCCTGGGATCTTCTTAATGACGATGAAACACAGAAATTGCATCCGAATTAAATACAAAAGGCACAATGCCGACTTAAGCACAAGAGGACTGACTCTTCCTACTGTATATGATTTGAACCTTTCCTGTGAGACCAGTTTTTGATTCCGATGCTTCACTTCACGTTTACTGTATCCCTTAGACCTTCTTATTGACGATGAAACACAGATATTACATTGGAATTAAATACAAAAGGCACAATGCCGACTTAAGTACAAGAAGACTGACTCTTCTTACTGTCTATGCTTTGAATCTTTTCTGTGAGATCAGTTTTAGATTCCGATGCTTCACGTCAAGTTTACTGTATCCTTTGGACCTTCTTATTGACGATGAAACACAGAAATTGCATCGGAATTAAATACAAAAGGCACAATGCCGACTTAAGGACAAGAAGACTGACTCTTCTTACTGCCTATGTTTTGAACCTTTCCTGTGAAACCAGTTTTCGATACCGATGCTTCATTTCAGGTTTACTGTATCCCTTAGACCTTCTTATTGACTATGAAACACTGAAAATGCATCGGAATTAAATACATAAGGCACAATGCCGACTTAAGTACAAGAATACTGACTCTTCTTACCGACTATGATTTGAACCTTTCCTGTGAGACCAGTTTTACATTCCGATGCATCACTTCAGGTTCACTGTATCCCTTGGACGCTCTTATTGACGATGAAACACAGAAATTGCAGCGGAATTAAATACAAAAGGCAGAATGCCGACTTAAGTACAAGAAGACAGACTCTTCTTACTGCCCATGTTCTGAACCTTTCCTGTGAGACCTGTTCTAGATTACGATGCTTCACTTCAGGTTTACTGTATCCCGTGGACGTTCTTAATGACGATGAAACACAGAAACTGAATCGGAATTAAATACCAAAGGCACAATGCCGACTTAAGTACAAGAAGACTGACTCTTCTTACTGTCTATGTTTTGAACCTTTCCAGTGAGACCAGTTTTCATTCCAATGCTTCACGTCTGGTTTTCTGTAACCCTTGGACCTTCTTATTGACGATGAAACACAGATATTTCATCGGATTGAAGTACAAAAGGCACAATGCCGATTTAAGTACAAGAGGACTGACTCTTCTTACATTCTATGATTTGAACCTTACCTGTGAGACCAGATTTCGATTCCGATGCATCACTTAAGGATTACTGTATACCTTGGGCCTTCATATTGACGATGAAACACAGAAATTGCATCCGAATTAAATACAAAAGGCACAATGTCGACTTAAGTACAAGAGGACTGACTCTTCTTACATTTTATGATTTGAACCTTTCCTATGAGACCAGTTATAGATTCCGATGCTTTACTTCAGGTTTACTGTATCCCTTGGACCTTCTTATTGATGATGAAACACAGAAATAGCATCGGAAATAAATACAAAAGGCACAATGCCGACTTACGTACAAGAAGCCTGACTCTTTGTACTGTCTATGATTTGAACCTTTCTTGTTACACCAGTTTTAGACTCCGATGCTTCACTTCAGGTTTACTGCATCTCTTGGACCTTCTTATTGTCGACGAAACACAGAAATTGCATCGGAATTAAATACAAAAGGTACAATGCCGACTTAGGTTCAAGAAGACTGACTCTTCTTACTGTCTATATTTTGAGCCTTTCCTGTTTGACCAGTTTTAGATTCCGACGCTTCAATTCAGGTTTACTGTATCCCTGGGACCTTCTTAATGACGATGAAACACAGGAATTGCCTCGGAATTAAATACAAAAGGCACAATGCCGACATAAGTACAAGAGAACTGACTCTTCCTACTGTATATGATTTGAACCTTTCCTGTGAGACCAGTTTTTGATTCCGATGCTTCACATCAGATTTACTGTATTCCTTGGACCTTCTTATGGACGATGAAGCACAGATATTGAATCGGAATTCAATACAAAAGGCACAATGCCGACTTAAGTACAATAGGACTGACACTCCTTACATTCTATGATTTAAGCCTTTCCTGTGAGACCAGTTTTAGATTCCGATGCTTCACTTCGGGTTTACTGTATCCCTTGGACCTTCTTATTGCCGATGAAACACAGAAATTGCATCGGAATTAAATACAAAACGCACAATGCTGACTTAAGTACAAGAAGATTGACTCTTCATACATTGTACTATTTGAGCCTTTCCTGTGAGACCGGTTTCAGATTCCGATTCTTCACTTCAAGTTTACTGTATCCCTTGCACATTCTTATTGACGATGAAACACAGAAATTGCATCGTAATTAAATGCACAAGGCACAGTGCCGACTTAAGTACAAGAAGACTGACTTTTCTTACTGTCCATGTTTTGAACCTTTCCTGTGACACCACTTTTGGATTCCGATGCTTCACTTCAGGTTTACTGTAACCCTTGGACCTTCGTATTGACGATGAAACACAGAAATAGCATCAGAATTAAATACAAAAGGCACAATGCCGACTTAAGTCCAAGAAGACTGACTCTTCTTCCTGTCTATATTTTGATCATTTCCTGTGAGACCAGTTTTAGATTCCGATGCTTCACTTCAGGTTTACTGTATCCCTTGGTCCTTCTTATTGACGATGAAACACAGAAATTGCATCAGAATTAAATACAAAAGGCACAATGCCGACTTATGTACAAGAAGACTGCGTCTTCTTACCGTCTACGTTTGTGCCTTTCCTGTGAGACCAGTTTTCGATTCCGATGCTTCACTTCAGGATTAGTGTATCCCTTGGACCTTCACATTGACGATAAAACACCAAAATTGAATCGGAATGAATTACAAATGCGCAATGCCGACTTAAGTACAACATGACAAACTCTTCTGAGTGTCTATGTTTTGAGCGTTTCCTGTGTCCCCAGTTTTAGATTCTGATGCACAACTTCAAGATTACTGTATCCATTGGACCTTCACATTCACGATGAAACATAGAAATTGCATCGGAATTAAATACAATAGACACAATGCCGACTTAAGTACAAGAAGACTTATTCTTCATACTGTCTATGAATTGAGCCTTTCCTGTGCAACCAGTTATAGATTCCGATGCAGAACTGCAGGTATACTGTACCCTTTGGTACTTCACATTGAAATTGGAACACTGTAGTTGCATCGGAATTTAATACAAAAGGCACAATGCCGACTTAAGTACATGAAGACTGACTTTTCTCAGTGTCTATGTTTCGAGCAGATCCTGTGCGACCAGTTTTAGGTTACGATGTAGAACTGCAGGTTTACTGTGTCCGTTGGACCTACACATTGACGTTGAAACACCGATAATGCATCGGAATTAAATACAAAAGCACAATATCGACCTAATTACAAGAAGACTGACTTTTCTTAGTGTATATGTTTTGAGCCTTTCCTATGTCACCAATTTTAGATTCCAATGCTTCTCTTCAGGTTTTCTGTATCCCTTGGACCTTCACATTGACGGTGAAACACAGTAAATGCATCGGAATTAAATACAAAATGCAGAAAGTCCACATAAGTTCAGGAAGACTGACTTTTCTTAGTGTCTATGTTTTGAGCCTTTCCTGTGAAACCAGTTTCAGAAACTGATGCTTCACTTCAGGTCTACTGTATCACTTGGACCTTCACTTCGACGATGAAATACAAAAATTGCATCGGAATTAAGTACAAAAGGCACAATGTCGATTAAGTACAAGAAGACTGAGTCTTCCTATCGTCTAAGTTTTGGCCTTTCCTGTGAAACCAGTTTTAGTTTCCGATGCTTCACTTCAGGTTTACTGTATCACTTGAATCTTCACTTTGCCGATGAAACACAAAAATTGCATCGGAATAAACTACAAATTGCACAATCCCGACTTAAGTACATTAAGACTGACTTTTCTTACATCTACATCTACATCTACATTTATACTCCGCAAGCGACCCAACGGTGTGTGGCGGAGGGCACTTTACGTGCCACTGTCATTACCTCCCTTTTCTGTTCCAGTCGCGTATGGTTCGGGGGAAGAACGACTGTCTGAAAGCCTCCGTGCGCGCTCTGATCTCACTAATCTTGCATTCGTGATCTCCTCGGGAGGTATAAGTAGGGGGAAGCAATATATTCGATACCTCATCCAGAAACGCACCCTCTCGAAACCTGGACAGCAAGCTACACCGCGATGCAGAGCGCCTCTCTTGCAGAGTCTGCCACTTGAGTTTATTAAACATCTCCGTAACGCTATCGCGGTTACCAAATAACCCTGTGACGAAACGCGCCGCTCTTCTTTGGATCTTCTCTATCTCCTCCGTCAGACCGATCTGGTACGGATCCCACACTGTTGAGCAATACTCAAGTATAGGTCGAAGGAGTGTTTTGTAAGCCACCTCCTTTGTTGATGGACTACATTTTCTAAGCACTCTCCCAATGAATCTCAATTTGGTACCCGCCTTACCAACAATTAATTTTATATGATCATTCCACTTCAAATCGTTCCGCACGCATACTCCCAGATATTTTACAGAAGTAACTGCTACCAGTGTTTGTTTCGCTATCATATAATCATACAATAAAGGATCCTTCTTTCTAAGTATTCGCAATACATTACATTTGTCTATGTTAAGGGTCAGTTGCCACTCCCTGCACCAAGTGTCTATCCGCTGCAGATCTTCCTGCATTTCGCTACAATTTTCTAATGCTGCAACTTCTCTGTATACTACAGCATCATCCGCGAAAAGCCGCATGGAACTTCCGACACTATCTACTAGGTCATTTATATATAATGTGAAAAGCAATGGTCCCATAACACTCCCCTGTGGCACCCCAGAGGTTACTTTAACGTCTATAGACGTCTCTCCATTGATAACAACATGCTGTGTTCTGTTTGCTAAAAACTCTTCAATCCAGCCTCACAGCTGGTCTGATATTCCGTAGGCTCTTACTTTGTTCATCAGGCGACAGTGCGGAACCGTATCGAAAGCCTTCCGGAAGTCAAGAAAAATAGCATCTACCTGGGAGCCTGTATCTAATATTTTCTGGGTCTCATGAACAAATAAAGCGAGTTGGGTCTCACACGATTGCTGTTTCCGGAATCCATGTTGATTCCTACATGGTAGATTCTGGGTTTCCAGAAACGACATGATACTCGAGCAAAAAACATGTTCTAAAATTCTACAACAGATCGACGTCAGAGATATGGGTCTATAGTTTTGCGCATCTTTTGAGCCTTCCCTGTGAGACCAGTTTTAGATTCCGATGCCTCACTTCAGATTTACTGTATCAATTGGACCTTCTTATTGACGATGGAACACAGAAATTGCATCGGAATTAAATACAAAAGGCACAATGCCGACTTATGTACAAGAAGACTGACTCTTCTTACTGTCTATATTTTGAACCTTTCCTGTGAGACCAGTTTTGGATTCCAATGCTTCACTTCAAGTTTACTGTATCCCTTGGGCCGTCTTATTGACGATGAAACACAGAAATTGCATCGTAATTAAATACACAAGGCACAATGCCGACTTAAGTACAAGACGACTGACTCTTCTTACTGTCTATATTTTGAACCTTTCCTGTGAGACCAGTTTTAGATTCCAATTCTTCACTTCAGGTTTACTGTATCCCTCGGAACGTCTTATTGACGATCAAACACAGAAATTGCAAAGGAATTGAATAAAAAGGCACAATGCCGAACTAAGTACAAGAAGACTGACTCTTCTTACATTCTATGATTTGAGCCTTCCCTGGGAGAGCAGTTTTAGATTCCGATGCTTCACTTCAGGTTGACTGTATCCCATGGACCTTCACTCTGACGATAAAACACCGAAATTGCATCGGTATGAAATACAACACGCACAATGCCGACTGAAGTACAAGATGACTGATTTTTCTTAGTGTCTATGTTTCGAGCCTTTCCTGTGTCACCAGTTTTAGATTCCGATGCAGAACTGCAGGTTTACTGTATCCCTGGGACCTTACAATTGCCAATGATACACAGAATTTGCATCGGAATTTAAGACAAAAGGCACAATACCGACTTAGGTACCAGAAGACTGGGCCTTCTTACTGTCAATGATTTTGAGCCTTTCATGTGTCACCAGTTTTTGATTCCGATGCACAACTGCAGGTTTACTGTACCCCTTGGACCTTCACAGTGACGATGAAACACAGTAATTGCATCGGAATTAAATACAAGAGGCTCAATGCCGACTTATGTACAAGAAGACTGCGTCTTCTTACCGTCTACGTTTGTGCCTTTCCTGTGAGACCAGTCTTCGATTCCGATGCTTCACTTCAGGATTAGTGTATCCCTTGGACCTTCACATTGACGATAAAACACCAAAATTGAATCGGAATGAATTACAAAAGGCGCAATGCCGACTTAAGTACAACATGACAAACTCTTCTGTGTGTCTATGTTTTGAGCGTTTCCTGTGTCCCCAGTTTTAGATTCTGATCCACAACTTCAAGATTACTGTATCCCTTGGACCTTCACATTCACGATGAAACATAGAAATTGCATCGGAATTAAATACAATAGACACAATGCCGACTTAAGCAGAAGAAGACAGACTTTTCTTAGAGTCTATGCTTCGAGCCTTTCCTGTGAGTCCAGTTTTATATTCTGATGCTTGACTTCAGGTTTACTGGATCCCTTGGACCTTCACTTTGACAATGAAACACCAAAATTGCATCGGAATTAAATACAAAAGGCACAATGCCGACTTAAGTACAAGAAGACTTATTCTTCATACTGTCTATGATTTGAGCCTTTCTTGTGCAACCAGTTATAGATTCCGATGCAGAACTGCAGGTATACTGTACCCCTTGGTACTTCACATTGAAATTGAAACACTGTAGTTGCATCGGAATTTAATACAAAAGGCACAATGCCGACTTAAGTACATGAAGACTGACTTTTCTCAGTGTCTATGTTTTGAGCAGATCCTGTGCGACCAGTTTTAGGTTACGATGAAGAACTGCAGGTTTACTGTGTCCGTTGGACCTACACATTGACGTTGAAACACCGAAAATGCATCGGAATTAAATACAAAAGCACAATATCGACCTAATTACAAGAAGACTGACTTTTCTTAGTGTATATGTTTTGAGCCTTTCCTATGTCACCAATTTTAGATTCCAATGCTTCTCTTCAGGTTTTCTGTATCCCTTGGACCTTCACATTGACGATGAAACACAGTAAATGCATCGGAATTAAATACAAAATGCAGAAAGTCCACATAAGTTCAGGAAGACTGACTTTTCTTAGTGTCTATGTTTTGAGCCTTTCCTGTGAAACCAGTTTCAGAAACTGATGCTTCACTTCAGGTCTACTGTATCACTTGGACCTTCACTTCGACGATGAAATACAAAAATTGCATCGGAATTAAGTACAAAAGGCACAATGTCGATTAAGTAAAAGAAGACTGAGTCTTCCTATCGTCTAAGTTTTGGCCTTTCCTGTGAAACCAGTTTTAGTTTCCGATGCTTCACTTCAGGTTTACTGTATCACTTGAATCTTCACTTTGCCGATGAAACACAAAAATTGCATCGGAATTAATTACAAATTGCACAATCCCGACTTAAGTACATTAAGACTGACTTTTCTTACATCTACATCAACATCTACATTTATACTCCGCAAGCGACCCAACGGTGTGTGGCGGAGGGCACTTTACTTGCCACTGTCATTACCTCCCTTTTCTGTTCCAGTCGCGTATGGTTCGGGGGAAGAACGACTGTCTGAAAGCCTCCGTGCGCGCTCTAATCTCTCTAATCTTACATTCGTGATCTCCTCGGGAGGTATAAGTAGGGGGAAGCAATATATTCGATACCTCATCCAGAAACGCACCCTCTCGAAACCTGGACAGCAAGCTACACCGCGATGCAGAGCGCCTCTCTTGCAGAGTCTGCCACTTGAGTTTATTAAACATCTCCGTAACGCTATCGCGGTTACCAAATAACCCTGTGACGAAACGCGCCGCTCTTCTTTGGATCTTCTCTATCTCCTCCGTCAGACCGATCTGGTACGGATCCCACACTGTTGAGCAATACTCAAGTATAGGTCGAAGGAGTGTTTTGTAAGCCACCTCCTTTGTTGATGGACTACATTTTCTAAGCACTCTCCCAATGAATCTCAATTTGGTACCCGCCTTACCAACAATTAATTTTATACGATCATTCCACTTCAAATCGTTCCGCACGCATACTCCCAGATATTTTACAGAAGTAACTGCTACCAGTGTTTGTTTCGCTATCATATAATCATACAATAAAGGATCCTTCTTTCTAAGTATTCGCAATACATTACATTTGTCTATGTTAAGGGTCATTTGCCACTCCCTGCACCAAGTGTCTATCCGCTGCAGATCTTCCTGCATTTCGCTACAATTTTCTAATGCTGCAACTTCTCTGTATACTACAGCATCATCCGCGAAAAGCCGCATGGAACTTCCGACACTATCTACTAGGTCATTTATATATAATGTGAAAAGCAATGGTCCCATAACACTCCCCTGTGGCACCCCAGAGGTTACTTTAACGTCTATAGACGTCTCTCCATTGATAACAACATGCTGTGTTCTGTTTGCTAAAAACTCTTCAATCCAGCCTCACAGCTGGTCTGATATTCCGTAGGCTCTTACTTTGTTCATCAGGCGACAGTGCGGAACCGTATCGAAAGCCTTCCGGAAGTCAAGAAAAATAGCATCTACCTGGGAGCCTGTATCTAATATTTTCTGGGTCTCATGAACAAATAAAGCGAGTTGGGTCTCACACGATTGCTGTTTCCGGAATCCATGTTGATTCCTACATGGTAGATTCTGGGTTTCCAGAAACGACATGATACTCGAGCAAAAAACATGTTGTAAAATTCTACAACAGATCGACGTCAGAGATATGGGTCTATAGTTTTGCGCATCTTTTGAGCCTTCCCTGTGACACCAGTTTTAGATTCCGATGCCTCACTTCAGATTTACTGTATCCCTTGGACCTTCACTTTGACGATGAAACACAAAAATTGCATCGGAATTAAATACATAAGTCACAATGCCAACATAAGTACAAGAAGACTGACTTTTCTTAGTGTCTATGTTTGAGCGTTTCCTATGCCCCCAGTTTTAGATTCCGATGCTTCTCTTTAGGTTCACTGTATTCCTTGGACCTTCACATTGACGATGAAAAACAGTAATTGCATCGGAATTAAATACAAAAGGCACAGTGCCGACTTGGGTTCAGGAAGACATAGACTTCTTACCGTCTATGTTTTGAGCCTTTCCTGTGAGACCGGTTTTAGATTCCGATGTTTCACTTCAGGTTTACTGTATCTCTTGGACCTTCACTTTGACGATGAAACACACAAAATTGCATCGGAAGTAAATTCAAACGTCACACTGCCGACTTAAGTACAAGAAGACTGATTCTTCTTACTGGCTATGCTTTGAGCCTTCCCTGTGTGACCAGTTTTAGATTCCGATGCTTTACTTCAGGTTTACTGTATCCCTTGGACCTTCACTTTGACGGTGAAACACAAAAATTGCCTCGGAATTAAACACAAAGGGCACAATGCCGACTTAAGTACAAGAGACTGATTTTTCTTAGTGTCTATGTGTTGAGCCTTTCCTGTGTCACCAGTTTTACATTACGATCCACAACTGCAGTTTTTCTGTATCCCTTGGACCTTCACTTTAACGATGAAACACAAAAATTCTATCGGATTTATATACAAAAGTACAAGAAGACTAAATTTTGTTAGTGTCTATGTTGTGAGCCTTTCCAGTGTCACCAGTTTTAGGTTCCGTTGCACAACTGCTGGTTTCCTGTATCCCTAGGACCTTCACAGTGACGATGAATCACAGTAATTGCATCGGAATTGAATACAAATGGCACAATGCCGTGTTAAGCACAAGAAGTCAGAATTTTCTTAGTGTCGGTGTTTTGAACCATTCCTGTGAGACCAGTTTTAGATTACGATGCATCACTTCTAGTTTTCTGTTTCCCTTGGACCTTCATATTGACGATGAAACACATTAATAGGATCGGAATTAAATACAAAAGGCACAATGCCGACTTCAGTACAAGAAGACTGAGACTTCTTACCGTCTATGTTTTGAGGCTTTCCTGTGAGACCAGTTCTAGATTCCGATGCTTCACTTCAGGTTTACTATATCCCTTGGACCTTCACTTTGACGATGAAACACAAAAATTGCATCGGAATTAAATACAAATGGCTCAATGCCGTCTTAAGTACAAGAAGACTGACTCTTCTTACTGTCAATTATTTGAACCTTTCCTGTGAGACCAGTTCTAGATTCCGATGCACTAATCCAGGTTTACTCTATCCCCTCGACCTTCACTTTGACGATGAAACACAGAAATTGCATCGGAATTAAATACAAAAGGCACAATACCGACTTAAGTACAAGAAGACTGAGTCTTCTTACTGTCGATGATTTAAGCCTTCCCTGTGAAACAAGTTTTAGATTTACATTATCCATTGGCCCTCCACATTGTTGATGAAACAGAGAAATTTGCATCGGAATTAAATACAAAAGGCACAATTCCGACATAGGCACGAGAAGACTGAGTCTTCTTACCATCCACTTTTTGAGCTTTTCCTGTTAGACCAGTTTTAGATTCCGATGCTTCACTTCAGGTTTACTGAATCCCTTGGACCCACACTTTGACGATGAAACACAAAAATTGCATTGGAATGAAATACAAAAGTCACAATGTCGACTTAAGTATAAGCGGACTGACTTTTCTTAGTGTCTATGTTTTGAGCCGTTCTTGTGTCACCAGTTTTAGATTCCGTTGCACAACTGCTTGTTTACTGTATCACCTTGGACCTTCGCAGTGACGATGAAACACAGTACCTGCATTAGAATTAAATACAAAAGGCACAATGCTGACTTAAGTACAAGAAGACTGAATTCTCTAACTTTATACGTTTTGAGCCATTCCTGTGAGACCAGTTTTAGATACCAATGCTTCACTTCAGGTTTACTGCATTCCTTGGACCTTCACATTGACGATGAAAAACAAATATTGCATCGGAATTCAATTCAAAAGGCACAAGACTGACTTAAGTACAGGAACACAGAGTCTTCTTACTGTCTATGTTTTGAGCGTTTCCTGTGTCACCAGATTTGGGTTCAGATGCATCACTTCCTGTTTACTGTATCCCTTGGACCTTCACTTTGCCGATGAAACACAGAAATTGCATCGAAATAAAATACGAAAGGCACAATGCCGACTTCAGTACGAGAAGACTGACCCTTCTTAGTGTCTATGTTTTGAGCCTTTCCTGTGAGACTAGTTTCTGATTACGGTGCTTCACTTCGGGTTTACTATATCCCTTGGACCTTCACGTTGACGAGAAACACGAAAATTGCATCGGAATTAAATACAAAAGGTTCAATTCCGACTTAAGTACAAGAAGACTGACTTTTCTTAGTGTATATGTTTTCAGCCTTCCCTGTTGGACCAGTTTGCGGTTGCGATGCTTCACTTCAGGTATACTGTATCCCTTGGACCTTCACTTTGTCGTTGAAACACAGTAATTTTTTGGGAGTTAAACACAAAAGGCACAATGCCGAGTTAAGTACAAGATGACTGAGTCTTCGTACCGTCTATGATTTGTGCCTTTCCTGTGAGACCAGTTTTAGATTCCGATGCTTCACTTCAGGTTTACTGGATCCTTTGGACCTACACGATGACGAGAAACACATAATTTACATCGGAATTAGATACAAAAGGCACAATGCCGACATGAGTACAAGAGGACTGACTTTTCTTAGTGTCTGTGTTCTGAGCCATTCCTGTGTCACCATTTTTAGACTCCGATGCACAACTGGAGATTTACTGTATATCTTGGTCCGTCACATTGACGATGAAACACAGAAATTGCATCGGAATTAAATACACAAGGAGCAATGCCGACTTCAGTACGAAATAACTGAGTTTTCTTACCGCCTATGCTTTCAAACTTTCCTGTGAGACCAGTTTTAGATTCCGATGCTTCTCTTCAGGTTTAGTGTATCCCTTGTACCTTCACTTTGACGATGAAACACCATCATTGCATCGGAATTAAATACAAAAGGCACAATGCCGACTTAGGTACAAGAAGACTGAGTCATCTTACTGTCTATTTTATGTGCCTTTCCTGTGAGACCAGTTTTAGATTCCGATGCTTCTCTTCAGGTTTAGTGTATCCCTTGTACCTTCACTTTGACGATGAAACACCATCATTGCATCGGAATTAAATACAAAAGGCACAATGCCGACTTAAGTACAAGAAGACTGAGTCTTCTTACTGTCTATGTTTTGTGCCTTCCGTGTGAGACCAGTTTAAAATTCCGATGCTACGCGTCAGATTTACTGTATCCGTTGTACCTTCACATTGACGATGAAACACAGAAATTGCATCGGAATTAGATACAAAAGGCACAATGCCGGCTTAGGTACAAGAAGACTGAGTCTTCATACTGTCTATGTTATGTGCCTTTTCTGTGAGACCAGTTTTAGATTAAGATGCTTCACTTCAGGTTTACTGTTTCCCTTGGACCTTCACATTGACGATGAAACACAGAAATAGCATCGGAATTAAATACAAAAGGCACAATGCCGACTTCAGTACAAGAAGACTGAGACTTCTTACTGTCTATGTTTTGAGCCTTTCCTGTGAGACCAGTTCTACATTCCGATGCTTCACTTCAGGTTTACTATATCTCTTGGACCTTCACTTTGACGATGAAACACAAATGTTGCATCGGAATTATATTCAAAAGGCACACTGCTGACTTAAGTACAGGAAGATTGCGTCTTCTTACTGTCTATGTTTTGAGGGTTTCCTATGTCCCCAGTTTTAGGTTCCGATGCATCACTTCCTGTTTACTGTATCCCTTGGACCTTCACTTTGACGATGAAACACAAAAATTGCATCGGAATTAAATACAAATGGCTCAATGCCGCCTTAAGTACAAGTAGACTGACTTTTCTTAATGTCTGTGTTTTGAGCCTTTCCTGTGTCACCAGTTTTAGATTCCGATGCACATGTGCAGATTTACTATATCCCTTGGAGCTTCACATCGACGACGAAACACAGAAATTGCATCGGAAATAAATACAAAAGTCACGATGCCGACTTAAGTACAAGAAGACTGACTTTTCTTACTGCCTATGTTGTCAGTCTTTCGTGTGAGTCCACTTTTAGATTCCGATGCATCACTTCATGTTTACTGTATTCCATCGACCTTCAATTTGACGATGAAACACAGAAATTGCATCGGAATTAAATACAAATGTCACAATGCCGACTTAAGTAGAAGAAGACTGAGTCTTCTTACCATCTAAGATTTGAGCCTTTCCTGTGAGAAGAGTTTTAGATTCCGATGCTTCACTTCAGGATTACCGTATCCCTTGGATCTTCATTTTGGCGATGAAACACAAAAATTGCATAGGAACTATATACAAAATGCACAATGCCGGCTTAAGTACACGAAGACAGACTTTCTTAGTGTCTATTTTTTGAACCTTTCCTGTGAGACCAGTTTAGATTCCGATGTTTCACGTTTACCTTATCCCTTGGATATTCACTCTGACTATGAAACACAAAGATTTCATCGGAATGCAATACAAAAGGTACAATGCCGAATTAAGTACAAGAAGACTGAGTCTTCTTACTGTCTATGATTTAAGCCTTTCCTGTGTCACCAGTTTTAGATTCCGATGCTTCACTCCGGTTTACTGTATCCCTAGGATCTTCACTTTGACGATGAAACACAGAAATTGCATCGCAATTAATTACAAAAGCCACAATGCCGACTTAAGTACAAGAAGACTGTCTTTTCTTAGTGCCTATTATTTGAACCTTTCCGTGAGACCAGTTCTAGATTCCGATGCACTAATGCAGGTTTACTCTATCCCCTCGACCTTCACTTTGACGATGAAACACAGAAATTGCATCGGAATTAAATACAAAAGGCACAATGCCGACTTAAGTACAAGAAGACTGAGTCTTCTTATTGTCGATGATTTGTTCCTTCCCTGTGAAACAAGTTTTAGATTCCGAGGCTTCGCTTCAGATTTACATTATCCATTGGCCCTTCACATTGATGATGAAACAGAAAAATTTGCATCGGAATTAAATACAAAAGGCACAATGCCGACATAGTGCACGAGAAGACTGAGTCTTCTTACCATCCACTTTTTGATCTTTTGCTGTTAGACCAGTCTTAGATTCCGATGCTTAATTTCAGGTTTACAGTATCCCTTGGATATTCACAGTGGCGATGAAACAATAAAATTGCATCAGGATTACATACAAAATCAATAATGCCACTTAAGTGCAACAGGACCGTCTTTTCTTAATGGCTATGTTTTGAGCCGTTCCTGTGAGACCAGTTTTAGGTTCCGATGATTCACTTTAGGTTTACTGTATCACCTTGGACCTTCGCAGTGACGATGAAACACAGTACCTGCATTAGAATTAAATACGAAAGGCACAATGCCGACTTAAGTACATTAAGGCTGAGTCTTCTTACCGTCTATGTTTTCAGCCATTTCTGTGAGACTAGTTTTAGACTCCGATGCTTCACTTCAGGGTTACTGTATCCCTTGGATCTTCGGTTTGACGATGAAACACAAAAATTGCATCGGAATTAAATACAAAAGGCGCAATGCCGACGTAAGTACAAGAGGACAGACATTTATTAGTGTCTATGATTTGAGCCTTTCCTGTGAGACCAATTTTAGCTTCCAATGCTTCACTTCAGGTTTTCAGTATCCCTTGGACCTTCACATTGGCGATGAAATACAGATATTGCATCGGCATTAAATACAAAAGGCACAATGCCGACTTAAGTACAAGAAGACTGACTTTTCTTAGAGTCTATGTTTGAGTATTTCCTGTGTCACCAGTTTTAGATTCCGACGCACTACAGCAGTTTTTCTTCATCTCTTGGACCTTCACATTGACCATGAAACACTGAAATTGCATCTGAATTAAATACAAAAGGGACAATGCCGGCCTAAGTACAAGAAGACTGAGTCTTCTTACTGTCTATGTTTTGAGCCTTCCCTGTGTGACCAGTATTAGTTTCCGATGCTTCGCTTCAGGTTTACTGTATCCCTTGGACCTTCACTTTGACGATGAATCACAAAAATTGCATCGGAATTAAATACAAAAGGCACAATTCCGACTTAAGTACAAGAAGACTGAGTCTTCGTACCATCTACGTTTTGAGCCTTTCCTGTGAGTCCAGTTTTATATTCCAATGCTTCACTTCGGGTTTACTGTATCCCTTGGACAATCACTTTGACAATGAAGCACAAAAATTGCATCGGAGTTGAACATAAAAGAGACAATGCCGACTTAAGTACAAGAAAACTTAGTCTTCTTACCGTCTATGTTTTGAGCCTTACCAGTGAGACCAGTTTTAGATTCTGATGCACAACTGCAGGTTTACTGTATCCCTTGGACATTCACATCGATGATAAAACTCAGAAATTGCATCGGAATTAAATACAAAAGGCACAATGCCGACTCAAGTACAAGAAGACTGAGTCTTCTTAGTGTCTATGCTTTGAGCTATTATTGTGAGACTAGTTTTCGATTCCGATGCTTCACTTCCGGTTTACTGTATCCCTTTGACCTTCACTTTCACGATGAAACACAGAAATAGCATCGGAATTATATACAAAAGGCACAATGCCGACTTAAGATCAAGAAGACAGTGTCTTCTTACGTTCTATGATTTGTGCCTTTTCTGTGTCACCAGGTGTAGTTTCCGATGCACAACTGCAGGTTTACTGTATCACTTGGACTTTCACATTCACTATGAAACACAGAAATTGCTTCGGTATTAAATACAAAATGCACAATGCAGTCTTAAGGAGAAGAAGATTGAGTCTTTTTACTGGCTATATTGTGAACCTTTCCGGTGAGTCCAGCTTTAGATTCCGATGCTTCTCTTTAGGTTAACTGTATCCCTTGGATCTTCACTTAGACGATGAAACAAAGAAATTGCATCGGAATTAAATACAAAATGCACAATGCCGTCTTAAGTAGAAGAGGACTGAGTCTTCATACTTTCTATGTTTTGAACCTTTCCTGTGAGCCCAGTTTGAGATTCCGATGCTTCACTTCAAGTTTACTGTATCCCGTGGGCCATCACTTGGACGATGAAACATAGACATTGCATCGGAATTAAATACAAAAGGCACAATGCCAACTTAAGTACATGAAGATTGAGTCTTCTTAGTGTCTATGATTTGAGCCTTCCCTGTGAGACCAGTTTTAGATTCCGATGCTTCACTTCGTGTTTACTGTATCCCTTGGACCTTCGCTTTGACGATTAAACTCAGAAATTGCACCGAAATTAAATACAAAACGCACAATGCCGACCTAAGCACAAGAAGACCGGGTCTTCTTACAGTCTATGTTTTGAGCCTTTCCTGTGAGACCAGTTTTAGATTCCGATGCTTCACTTCAGGATTACTGTATCCCTTGGACATTCACTTTGACGAAGAAACACAAGACTTGCATCGGTATATATGCAAAAGGCAGTATGCCGAATTAAGTACATGAAGACTGACTCGTCTTACTGTCTATGTATTCAGCCTCCCCTGTGAGACCATTTTCAGATTCCGATGCTTCATGTCAGGTTTACTGTATCCTTTGGACCTTCACGTTGACGATGACCCACAGAAATTTCTTCGGAATTAAATACAAAAGGCAAAATGCCGAGTTAAGTACAAGAAGACTGAGTCTTCTTACCGTCTATGTTTGAGCCTTTCCTGTGAGTCCAGTTTTAGATCATGATGTATCACTTCAGGTATACTGCATCGGAATTAAATACAAACGGCACACTGCCGACTTAAGTACAAGAAGACTCAGTCTTCTTAGTGTCCATATTTGGAGCCTTTCCTGTTAGACCAGTTTTAGATTCCGACGCTTCACTTCAGGTTTACTGATTCGATTGGACATTCACGTTGACGATGAACCTCAGAAATTGCTTCGGAATTAAATACAAAAGGCACAATGCCGACTTAAGTACAAGAAGACTGAGTTTTCTTACGGTCTATGTTTTGAGCCTTTCCTGTGGGACCTGTTTTTGATTCTGATGCTTCCCATTAGGTTTACAGTATCCCTTGGACCTTCACGTTGACGATGAAACACAAAAATTGCATCGGAATTAGATACAAAAGCCACAATGAGGACATAAGTGCAAGTAGTCTGACTCTTCTTAGTTTCTATGTTTTCAGCCTCTGATGTTAGACTAGTTTCAGATTACGATGCATCACTTCAGGCCTACTGTATCCCTTGGACCTTCCCTTTGACGATGAAACACAGAAAATGTATCGTAATTAAATACAAATGTCACAATGCCGACTTAAGTACAAGAACACTGACATTTCTTAGTGTCTATGTTTTGAGAGTTTCCTGTGTCACCAGTTATAGATTCCGATGCACGACTGCAGGTTTACTGTATACCTTGAACCTCCACATTGACGATGAAACGCAGAAAATGCATATGAATTAAATACAAAAACCATAATGCCGACTCAAGTTCAAGATGACTGAGACTTCCTACCGACTATGTTTTGAGCCTTTCCTGTGTCACCTGGTTTAGTTTCTGACGCACAACTGCAGGTTTACTGTATCACTTAGACCTTCACATTGTCGATGAAACACAGAAATTGCTTCGGAATCAAATTCAAAATGCACTATACCGTCGTAAGTAGAAGATGACTGAGTCTTCTTATCGTCCATGCATTGAGCCTTTCCTGTGAGGCTAGTTTTAGATCCCGATGCTTCACTTCTGGTTGACTGTATCCCTTGGAGCTTCACATTGACGATGAAACACAGAAATTGCTTCGGAATCTAATACAAAATGCACTATACCGTCTTAAGTAGAACTAGACTGAGTCCTCTTACCATCCATGCTTTGAGCCTTTCCTGTAAGACCAGTTTTAGATAACGAAGTTTCACTCTAGGCTTATTGTATCCCTTGGACCTTCACTTTGACGATGGAACACAAAAATTGCGTCGGAATTAAATCCAAAAGGCACAATGCCGACTTAAGTACAAGAAGACTGACTTATCTTAGTGTCTATGTTTTGAGCCTTTTCTGTGTCCACAGTTTTAGATTCTGATGCACAACTGCAGGTATACGGTATCCCTTGGACCTTCACATTGACGATGAAACACAAAAATTGTATATGAATTGAATACTAAAGGCACAATGCCGACTTAAGTACAACATGACAGAGTCTTCTTACTGTCTAAGATTTGTACCTTTCCTGTGTCACCAGAGTTGGTTTCCGATGCACTATTGAAGGTTTACTGTATCACTAGGACCTTCACATTGACGATGAAACACAGAAATTGCATCCAAATTAAATACAAAATGCACAAAGCCGTCTTAAGTGGAAAGAGACTAAGTCTCCTTACATTCTATGATTTTATCCTCTCCTGTGAGACCTGTTTCAGATTTCAATGCTTCACTTCAGGTTTACTTACTCCCTTGGACCTTCCCTTTGACGATGAAACACAGAAAATGCATCGTAATTAAATACAAAAGTCACAATGCCGACTTAAGTACAAGAACACTGACATTTCTTAGTATCAATGTTTTGAGCCTTTCCTGTGTCACCAGTTATACATTCCGATGCACAACTGCAGGTTTACTGTATACCTTGGACCTTCACATTGACGATGAAACACAGAAATTGCATATGAATTAAATACAAAAGCACAATGAGGACTTAAGTACAAGAAGACTGAGTCTTCTCACCATCTATGTTTTGAGCCTTTCCTGTGAGACTGGTTTTAGATTCCGATGCTTCACTTCAGGTTTACTGTATCCCTTGGACCTTCACTTTGACGATGAAACAAAATAATTGCATCGGAATTAAGTTCAAACGGCACAATGGCGACCTAAGTACAAGATGACTGAGTCTTCTTTGTGTCTATGATTTGAGCCTCTCCTATGAGACCAGTTTTAGATTCCGACGCTACACTTCGGGTTTACTGTATCCCTCGGACCTTCACGTTGACAATGAAACACAAATATTGCTTCGGAATTAAATACAAAAGGCACAATGTCGACTTAAGTACAAGAAGACCCAGTCTTCTTACCGCCTATGTTTTGAGATTTCCCTGTGGGACCAGTTCTAGATTGCGATGCTTCACATCAGGTTTACTGTATCACTTAGACCTTCACTTTAACGATGAAACACAGATATTGCATCGGAATTAAATACAAAATTCACAATGCTGACTTAAGTACAAAAAAAATTACTTTTATTAGTGTCTATGTTTTGAGCCTTAACGGTGTCACCAGTATTAGATTCCGACGCACAACTGCAGGTTTACTGTATCCCTTGGAGCTTCACATTGACGAAGAACCACAGAAATTGCATTGGAATTAAATCCAAAAGGAACAATGCCGACTCAAGTCCAACAAGACTGGGTCTTCTTACTGTCTATGTTTTGAGCGTTTCCTGTGAGACCAGTTTTAGATTGCGAAGCTTCACTTCATGTTTACTGTATACCTTGGACCTTCACATTGACGATGAAACACTGAAATTGCATATGAATTAAATACAAAAGAACAATACCGACTTAAGTACAAGAAGACTGACTTGTCTCAGTGTCTATGTCTTGAGCATTTTCTGTATCCCCAGTTCTAGATTATGATGCACAACTGCAGTTATACTGTATCCCTTGGACCTTAACATTGACGATGAAACACAAAAATTGCATATGAATTAAATACAAATGGCACAATGCCGACTTAAGTACAAGATGACAGAGTCTTCTTACTGTCTATGATTTGTACCTCTCCTGTGTCACCAGGTTTGGTTTCCGATGCACAACTGAAAGATTACTGTATCACTAGGACCTTCACATTGACGATGAAACACAGTAATTGCATTGGAATTAAATACAAAATGCACAATGCCGTCTTAAGTTGAAAGAGACCGAGTCTTCTTACCTTCTATGATTTGATCCTTTCCTGTGAGACCTGTTTTGGATTTCAATGCTTCACTTCAGGTTTACTTAATCCCTTGCACCTTCACTTTGACGATGAAACACAAAAATAGCATCGGAATTTAATACAAAAGGCACAATGCCGACTTAAGCACAAGAAGACTGAGTCTTCTTACGGGCTATGTTTTGAGCCTTCCTGTGAGACCAGTTTTAGATTCCTATGCACAACTGCAGGTTTACTGTATCCCATTGACGATGAAAAACATAAATTGCATCGGAAATTGAAACAAAAGGCACAATGCCGACTCCAGTCCAAGAAGACTGAGACTTCTTAGTGTCTATGAATTGAGCATTTCCTGTGAGACCAGTTTTCGATTCCGATGCTTCACTTCAGGTTTACTGTATACCGTGGACCTTCACTTTGTCGTTCAAACACTAAAATTGCATCAGAATTAAATAAAAAAAGGCACAATTAAGACTTAAGTACAAGAAGACGGCCTTTTCTTAGAGTCTATGTTTTGGGCCCTTCCTGTGTCCCCAGAATAAGATTACGATGCACAACTGCAGGTTTACTGTATCCATTGGACCTTCACATTGACGATGATACACAGATATTGCATATGAATTAAATACAAAAGGCACCATGCCGACTTAAGTACAAGAAGACCGAGTCTACTTTCTGTCTATGTTTTGAGCCGTTCCTGGGTCACCAGGTTTGGTTTCCGATGCGCTACTGCAGGTTTACTGTATCACTTAAACCTTCACATTTACAATGAAACACAGATATTGCATATGAATTAAATACAAAAGGCACAATGCCGACCTCAGTACAAATGGACTGAGTTTTCATACCGTATATGTTTTGGGCCTTTCCTGTGAGACCAGTTTTAGATTCCGATGCTTCACTTCAGGTTCACTGTATCACTTGGACCTACATACTTACGATGAATCCCAAAAATTGCATCCGAATTCAACACAAAAGACACAATGCCGGCTTAAGTACAAGAAGACTGAGTCTTCTTACCGTCCATTATTTCAGCATTTCCAGTGAGTCCAGTTTTAGATTCCGATGCTTCGCTTCAGGTTTACTGCATCCCTTGGACCTTCACTTTGACGATGAAGCACAGATATTGCATCGGAATTAAATACAAAAGGCACAATGCCGACTGAAGTACAAGAAGCCAGAGTCCTCTTACCGTCTATGTTGTTAACCTTTCCAGTGAGTCCAGTTTTAGATTCCGATGCCTCGCTTCAGATTTACTGTGACCCTTGGATCTTCACTTTGACGATGAAACACAAAAATTGCAACGGAATTAAATACAAAAGGCACAAGGACGACTCAAGTAGTAGATGACAGAGACTTCTTAGTGTCTATGTTTAGAGCATTTCCTGAGAGACCAGTTTTAGATTTCGATGCTTCACTTGAGGTTTACTGTATCCCTGGGACCTTCACATTGACGATGAAACACAAAAATTGCATATGAATTAAATACAGAAGGCACATTGCGGACTTAAGTATTAGAAGACTGAGTCCACTTACCGTCTATGTTTTGAGCCTTCCCTGTATCACCATGTTTAGTTTCCGATGGGCAACCTCAGGTTTACTGTATCACTTGGACCATCACATTGACGATGAAACACAGGACTTGCTTCGGAATTAAATACAAAATGCTCAAAGCTGTCTTAAGCAGAAGCAGACAGAGTCTTCTTACCATCTATGCTT